>NC_090320.1:107784588-108128279 GCF_040869045.1 Eurosta solidaginis | reverse complement strand
AAAGAAGAAAAAAGTTCTGCAAATTTACGCCCAATATTCACATTTTCCCCAAAGTCAAATTTTTTAAAAAAGAAAAAAATAAAAATCAGTGCTCTGAGTAGCTTTTAAAAAGTTCTGGAGTTCCAGAAAAGGAGAAAAAAGTTCTGCAAATTTACGCCCAATATTCACATTTTTTCCAAAAGTCAAATTTTTTAAAAAATGTTTAAAATAAAAAAGATTGGTGTTCTGAGTAGCTTTTAAAAAATTCTGGAGTTCCTGAAAAGGAGAAAAAAGTTCTGCAAACTTACGCCCAACATTCACATTTTACCAAAAGTCACTTTTTTTTTTTTAAATTATCAAAATCAAAAAGATTGGTGTTCTGAGTAGCTTTTAAAAAGTTCTGGAGTTCCTGAAAAGGAGAAAAAAGTTGTGCAAATTTGCGCCCAATATTCACATTTTTCCAAAAGTCAAATTTTTTAAAAAATTTTCAAAATCAAAAAGAGATTGGTGTTCTCGAGTGGCCTTTAAAAAGTTCTGGAGCTCCTGAAAAGGAGGAAAAAAGTTCTGCAAATTTACGCCCAATATTCACATTTTTCCAAGAGTCAAATTTAAAAAAAAAATGTTCAAAATCAAAAGATATTGGTGTTCTGAGTACTTTTATAAAGTTCTGGAGTTCTAGAAAAGGAGAAAAAAGTTCTGCAAATTTACGCCCAATATTCACATTTTTGCAAAAGTCAAATTTAAAAAAAAATGTTCAAAATCAAAAAAAATCGGTGTTCTGAGTAACTTTAAAAAGTTTTGGAGTTCCTGAAAAGGAGAAACAAAGTTCTGCTAATTTACGCCCAATATTCACATTTTTCCGAAAGTCAAATTTTTAAAAAAATGTTCACAATCAAAGAAATTGGTGTTCTGAGTAGCTTTTAAAAAGTTCTGGAGTTTCTGAAAAGGAGAAAAAAGTTCTGTAAATTTACGCCAAATATTCAATTATTTCCAAAAGTCAAATTTTAAAAAAACTGTTCAAATAAAAAAAAAATTGGTGTCCTGAGTAGCTTTTAAAAAGTTCTGGAGTTGCTGAAAAGGAGAAAAAAAAATAAAAGGAGAAATAAGTTCTGCAAATTTACATCCAATATTGACATTTTTCCAAAAGGCAAATTTTTTTAAAAATGTACAAAATCAAAAAAATTGGTGTCCTGTGTAGCTTTTAAAAAGTTCTGGAGTTCCTGAAAAGGAGAAAAAAATTTCTACAAATTTACGACCAATATTCACATTTTTCCCAAAGTAAATTTTTTTAAAAAATGTTCAAATGCAAAAAAAAATGTTGTTCTGAGTAGCTTTTAAAAATTTCTGGAGTTCCCGAAAAGGAAAAAAAAGTTCTGCACATTTTCCCAAAAGAATGGTGTTCTGAGTAGCTTTTAAAAAGTTCTGGAGTTCCTGAAAAGGAAAAAAAGTTCTGAAAATTTACGCCCAATATTGACATTTTTCCAAAAGGCAAATTTTTTTAAAAATGTACAAAATCAAAAAAAAATTGGTGTTCTGAGTAGCTTTTAAAATATTCTGGAGTTCCTGAGAAAGAGTAAAATTTCTGAAAATTTACGCCCAATATTCACATTTTTCCAAAAGTCAAATTTTTTAAAAAATGTTCAAAATCAAAAAATTGGTGTTCTGAGTAGCCTTTAAAAAGGAGAAAAAAATTTCTACAAATTTACGACCAATATTCACCTTTTACCAAAAGTCAAATTTTTTAAAAAATTTTCTAAATCAAAAAAAAATTGGTGTTCTGAGTAGCTTTTAAAAAGTTATGGAGTTCCTGAAAAGGAGATAAAATTCAAACTTTTCCAAAAGTAAAATTTTTTTTTAAATTATCAAAATCAAAAATTTTGGTGTTCTCAGTATCTTTTAAAAAGTTCTGGAGTTCCTGAAAAGGAGAAAAAAAGTTCTGCAAATTTACGCCCAATATTCACATTTTCCCAAAAGTCAAATTTTTCAAAAAATGTTCGAAATAAAAAAAAATTGGTGTCCCAATATTCACATTTTTCCAAAAGTCAAATTAAAAAAAAAAAAATTTTCAAAATAAAAAAAAATGGTGTTCTGAGTAGCTTTTAAAAAGTTATGGAGTTCCTGAAAAGGAGATAAAATTCAAACTTTTCCAAAAGTCAAATTTTTTTTAAAATTATCAAAATCAAAAATTTTTGTGTTCTCAGTATCTTTTAAAAAGTTCTGGAGTTCCTGAAAAGGAGAAAAAAGTTCTGCAAATTTACCTCCAATATTCACATTTTTCCAAAAGTCAAATTTTTTACAAAATGTTCAAACTCAAAAAAAAACGGTGTTCTGACTACCTTTTAAAAAGTTCTGGACTTCCTGAAAAGGAGAAAAAAAGTTCTGCAAGTTTACGCCCAATAATCACATTTTCCCAAAAGTCAAATTTTTAAAAAACTGTTCAAAATCAAAAAAAATTGGAGTAGCTTTTAAAAAGTTCTGGAGTTCCTGAAAAGGAGGAAAAAAGCTCTGCAAATTTAAGCTCAATATTCAAAATTTTCCAAAAGTAAAATTTTTTCAAAAATGTTCAAAATCAAAAAAAAATTGGTGTTCTGAGGAGCTTTTAAAAAGTCCTGGAGTTCCTGAAAAGGGGGAAAAAAGCTCTGCAAATTTAAGCCCAATATTCAAAATTTTCCTAAAGTCAAATTTTTTCAAAAATGTTCAAAATAAAAAAAAAAAATGGTGTTCTGAGGAGCTTTTAAAAAGTTCTGGAGTTCCTGAAAACGAGAAAAAAGTTTGCAAATTTACGCCCAATATGTATTCACATCTTTGTAAAAGTTAAAATTAAAAAAAAAATTTTCAAAATCAAAAAAAAAAAAGTCGGTGTTCTAAATAGCTTTTAAAAAGTTTTGGAGTTCCTGAAAAGGGGAAACAAAGTTCTGCAAATTTACGCCCAATATTTACATTTTTCCAAAAGTCAAAATTTTAAAATAATGTTCAAAATCAAAAAAAAATTGGTGTTCTGAGTAGCTTTTAAAATATTCTGGAATTCCTGAAAAGGAGAAAAAAGTTCTGCAAATTTACGCCCAATATTCACATTTTTCCCAAAGTAAAATTTTTTAAAAAATGTTCAAAATCAAAAAAAAAATTGGTGTTCTGAGTAGCTTTAAAAAATTTCTGGAGTTCCTGAAAAGAAGAAAAAAGTTCTGCAAATTTACGCCCAATATTCACATCTTTTCCAAAGTAAAATTTTTTAAAAAATGTTCAAAATCAAAAAAAAAATCGTGTTCTGAGTAGCTTTTAAATTGATCTGGAGTTCCTTAAAAGGAAAAAAAGTTCTGCAAATTTACGCCCAATATTCATATTTTTCCAAAAGTCAAATTTAAAAAAAAATGTTCAAAATCAAAAAAAAAAAAAAATCGGTGTTCTTAGTAGCTTTTAAAAAGTTCTGGAGTTCCTGAAAAGAAGAAAAAAGTTCTGCAAATTTACGCCCAATATTCACATTTTTTCCAAAAGTCAAATTTTTTAAAAAATGTTCAAAATAAAAAAGATTGGTGTTCTGAGTAGCTTTTAAAAAATTCTGGAGTTCCTGAAAAGGAGAAAAAAGTTCTGCAAATTTACGCCCAACATTCACATTTTACCAAAAGTCAATTTTTTTAAAAAAATTATCAAAATCAAAAAGATTGGTGTTCTGAGTAGCTTTTAAAAAGTTCTGGAGTTCTTGAAAAGGAGAAAAAAGTTCTGCAAATTTACGCCCAATATTCACATCTTTTCAAAAGTAAAATTTTTTAAAAAATGTTCAAAATCAAAAAAAAAATCGTGTTCTGAGTAGCTTTTAAAATGATCTGGAGTTCCTTAAAAGGAAAAAAAGTTCTGCAAATTTACGCCCAATATTCACATTTTTCCAAAAGTCAAATTTAAAAAAAAATGTTCAAAATCAAAAAAAAAAAAATTGGTGTTCTTAGTAGCTTTTAAAAAGTTCTGGAGTTCCTGAAAAGAAGAAAAAAGTTCTGCAAATTTACGCCCAATATTCACATTTTCCCCAAAGTAAAATTTTTTAAAAAAGCAAAAAAAAAAAAAATTAGTGTTCTGAGTAGCTTTTAAAAAGTTCTGGAGTTCCAGAAAAGGAGAAAAAAGTTCTGCAAATTTACGCCCAATATTCACATTTTTTCCAAAAGTCAAATTTTTTAAAAAAATGTTCAAAATAAAAAAATTTGGTGTTCTGAGTAGCTTTTAAAAAATTCTGGAGTTCCTGAAAAGGAGAAAAAAGTTCTGCAAATTTACGCCCAATATTCACATTTTACCAAAAGTCAATTTTTTTAAAAAAATTATCAAAATCAAAAAGATTGGTGTTCTGAGTAGCTTTTAAAAAGTTCTGGAGTTCCTGAAAAGGAGAAAAAGTTGTGCAAATTTGCGCCCAATATTAACATTTTTTCACAAGTCAAATTTTTTAAAAAATTTTCAAAATCAAAAAGAGATTGGTGTTCTGAGTGGCTTTAAAAAGTTCTGGAGCTCCTGAAAAGGAGGAAAAAAGTTCTGCAAATTTACGCCCAATATTCACATTTTCCCAAAAGTCAAATTTTTTATAAAATGTTCAAAATCAAAAAAAAAAGGTGGTGTTCTGAGTAGCTTTTAAAATGTTCTGGAGTTCCTGATAAAGAGAAAAAATTTCTGAAAATTTACGCCCAATATTCACATTTTACCAAAAGTCAAATTTTTTATAAAATGTTCAAAATCAAAAAAAAAATTGGTGTTCTGAGTAGCTTTTAAAAAGTTATGGAGTTCCTGAAAAGGAGATAAAATTCAAACTTTTCCAAAAGTCTAGTTTTTTTTAAAATTATCAAAATCAAAAATTTTGGTGTTCTCAGTATCTTTTAAAAAGTTCTGGAGTTCCTGAAAAGGAGAAAAAAAGTTCTGCAAATTTACGCCCAATACTCACATTTTCCCAAAAGTCAAATTTTTCAAAAAATGTTCGAAATCAAAAAAAAATAAAAATTGGTGTCCAAATATTCACATTTTTCCAAAAGTCAAATTAAAAAAAAAAAAAGTTCAAAATAAAAAAAAATGGTGTTCTGAGTAGCTTTTAAAAAGTTATGAATTTCCTGAAAAGGAGATAAAATTCAAACTTTTCCAAAAGTCAAATTTTTTTTTAAATTATCAAAATCAAAAATTTTGGTGTTCTCAGTATCTTTTAAAAAGTTCTGGAGTTCCTGAAAAGGAGAAAAAAAGTTCTGCAAATTTACGCCCAATATTCACATTTTTCCAAAAGTCAAATTTTTTACAAAATGTTCAAAATAAAAAGGATTGGTGTTCTGAGTAGCTTTTAAAAAATTCAGGAGTTCCTGAAAAGGAGAAAAAAAGTTCTGCAAGTTTACGCCCAATAATCACATTTTCCCAAAAGTCAAATTTTTAAAAAACTGTTCAAAATAAAAAAAAAATGGTGTTCTGAGTAGCTTTTAAAAAGTTATGAATTTCCTGAAAAGGAGATAAAATTCAAACTTTTCCAAAAGTCAAATTTTTTTTTAAATTATCAAAATCAAAAATTTTGGTGTTCTCAGTATCTTTTAAAAAGTTTTGGAGTTCCTGAAAAGGAGAAACAAAGTTCTGCTAATTTAGGCCCAATATTCACATTTTTCCAAAAGTCAAATTAAAAAAAAAAAAAATGTTCAAAATAAAAAAAATGGTGTTCTGAGTAGCTTTTAAAAAGTTATGAATTTCCTGAAAAGGAGATAAAATTCAAACTTTTCCAAAAGTCAAATTTTTTTTTAAATTATCAAAATCAAAAATTTTGGTGTTCTCAGTATCTTTTAAAAAGTTCTGGAGTTCCTGAAAAGGAGAAAAAAAGTTCTGCAAATTTACGCCCAATATTCACATTTTTCCAAAAGTCAAATTTTTTACAAAATGTTCAAAATAAAAAGGATTGGTGTTCTGAGTAGCTTTTAAAAAATTCAGGAGTTCCTGAAAAGGGGAAAAAAGCTCTGCAAATTTAAGCCCAATATTCAAAATTTTCCAAAAGTAAAATTTTTTCAAAAATGTTCAAAATCAAAAAAAAAAATTGGTGTTCTGAGGAGCTTTTAAAAAGTTCTGGAGTTCCTGAAAAGGGGGAAAAAGCTCTGCAAATTTAAGCCCAATATTCAAAATTTTCCTAAAGTCAAATTTTTTCAAAAATGTTCAAAATCAAAAAAAAAAAAAAATGGTGTTCTGAGGAGCTTTTAAAAAGTTCTGAAGTTCCTGAAAATGAGAAAAAAGTTCGCAAATTTACGCCCAATATGTATTCACATCTTTGCAAAAGTTAAAATTAAAAAAAAAATTTTCAAAATCCAAAAAAAAAAAAAAATCGGTGTTCTAAATAGCTTTTAAAAAGTTTTGGAGTTCCTGAAAAGGGGAAACAAAGTTCTGCAAATTTACGCCCAATATTTACATTTTTCCAAAAGTCAAAATTTTAAAATAATGTTCAAAATCAAAAAAAAATTGGTGTTCTGAGTAGCTTTTAAAATGTTCTGGAGTTCCTGAAAAGGAGAAAAAAAGTTCTGCAAATTTACGCCCAATATTCAAATTTTTCCCAAAGTAAAATTTTTTAAAAAATGTTCAAAATCAAAAAAAAAATTGGTGTTCTGAGTAGCTTTTAAAAATTTCTGGAGTTTCTGAAAAGAAAAAAAAAATTCTGCAAATTTAAGCCCAATATTTACATTTTTCCAAAAGTCAAAATTTTAAAATAATGTTCGAAATCAAAAAAAAATTTGTGTTCTGAGTAGCGTTTAAAAAATTCTGGAGTTTTTGAAAAGGAGAAAAAGTTCTGCAAATTTACGCCCAATATTCACATCTTTTCAAAAGTAAAATTTTTTAAAAAATGTTCAAAATCAAAAAAAAAATCGTGTTCTGAGTAGCTTTTAAAATGATCTGGAGTTCCTTAAAAAGAAAAAAGTTCTGCAAATTTACGCCCAATATTCACATTTTTCCAAAAGTCAAATTTAAAAAAAAATGTTCAAAATCAAAAAAAAAATTGGTGTTCTTAGTAGCTTTTCAAAAGTTCTGGAGTTCCTGAAAAGAAGAAAGAAGTTCTGCAAATTTACGCCCAATATTCACATTTTCCCCAAAGTAAAATTTTTTAAAACAGCAAAAAAAAAAATCAGTGTTCTGAGTAGCTTTTAAAAAGTTCTGGAGTTCCAGAAAAGGAGAAAAAAGTTCTGCAAATTTACGCCCAATATTCACATTTTTTAAAAAATGTTCAAAATAAAAAGGATTGGTGTTCTGAGTAGCTTTTAAAAAATTCAGGAGTTCCTGAAAAGGAGAAAAAAGTTCTGCAAATTTACGCCCAACATTCACATTTTACCAAAAGTCACTTTTTTTTTTTAAATTATCAAAATCAAAAAGATTCGTGTTCTGAGTAGCTTCTAAAAAGTTCTGGAGTTCCTGAAAAGGAGAAAAAAGTTGTGCAAATTTGCGCCCAATATTCACATTTTTCCAAAAGTCAAATTTTTTAAAAAATTTTCAAAATCAAAAAGAGATTGGTGTTCTGAGTGGCTTTTAAAAAGTTCTGGAGCTCCTGAAAAGGAGGAAAAAAGTTCTGCAAATTTACGCCCAATATTCACATTTTTCCAAAAGTCAAATTTAAAAAAACTGTTCAAAATCAAAAGAAATTGGTGTTCTGAGTACTTTTATAAAGTTCTGGAGTTCCTGAAAAGGAGAAAAAAGTTCTGCAAATTTACGCCAAATATTCACATTTTTGCAAAAGTCACATTTAAAAAAAATGTTCAAAATCAAAAAAATCGGTGTTCTGAGTACCTTTTAAAAAGTTTTGGAGTTCCTGAAAAGGAGAAACAAAGTTCTGCTAATTTACGCCCAATATTCACATTTTTTCGAAAGTCAAATTTTTAAAAAAATGTTCACAATCAAAGAAATTGGTGTTCTGAGTAGCTTTTAAAAAGTTCTGGAGTTTCTGAAAAGGAGAAAAAAGTTCTGTAAATTTACGCCAAATATTCAATTATTTCCAAAAGTCAAATTTTAAAAATACTGTTCAAATCAAAAAAAAAAATTGGTGTTCTGAGTAGCTTTTAAAAAGTTCTGGAGTTGCTGAAAAGGAGAAAAAATAAAATAAAAGGAGAAATAAGTTCTGCAAATTTACATCCAATATTGACATTTTTCCAAAAGGCAAATTTTTTAAAAATGTACAAAATCAAAAAAATTGGTGTCCTGTGTAGCTTTTAAAAAGTTCTGGAGTTCCTGAAAAGGAGAAAAAAAGTTCTGCAAATTTACGCCCAATATTCACATTTTCCCAAAAGTCAAATTTTTTAAAAAATGTTCAAAATCAAAAAAAAAATTGGTGTTCTGAGTAGCTTTTAAAATGTTCTGGAGTTCCTGAAAAAGAGAAAAAATTTCTGAAAATTTACGCCCAATATTCAGGTTTTTCCAAAAGTCAAATTTTTTAAAAAATGTTCAAAATCAAAAAATTGGTGTTCTGAGTAGCTTTTAAAAAGTTCTGGAGTTCCTGAAAAGGAGAAAAAAATTTCTACAAATTTACGACCAATATTCACATTTTCCCAAAAGTCAAATTTTTTAAAAAATGTTCAAAATCAAAAAAAAAATTGGTGTTCTGAGTAGCTTTTAAAATGTTCTGGAGTTCCTGAAAAAGAGAAAAAATTTCTGAAAATTTACGCCCAATATTCAGGTTTTTCCAAAAGTCAAATTTTTTAAAAAATGTTCAAAATCAAAAAATTGGTGTTCTGAGTAGCTTTTAAAAAGTTATGGAGTTCCTGAAAAGGAGATAAAATTCAAACTTTTCCAAAAGTCAAATTTATTTTAAAATTATCAAAATCAAAAATTTTGGTGTTCTCAGTATCTTTTAAAAAGTTCTGGAGTTCCTGAAAAGGGAAAAAAAGTTCTGCAAATTTACGCCCAATATTCACATTTTCCCAAAAGTCAAATTTTTCAAAAAATGGTCGAAATCAAAAAAAAAAAAAAAAATTGGTGTCCGAATATTCACATTTTTTCCAAAAGTCAAATTAAAAAAAATGTTCAAAATAAAAAAAATGGTGTTCTGAGTAGCTTTTAAAAAGTTATGGAGTTCCTGAAAAGGAGATAAAATTCAAACTTTTCCAAAGTCAAAATTTTTTTGAAATTATCAAAATCAAAAATTTTGGTGTTCTCAGTATCTTTTAAAAAGTTCTGGAGTTCCTGAAAAGGAGAAAAAAAGTTCTGCAAATTTACGCCCAATATTCACATTTTTCCAAAAGTCAAATTTTTTACAAAATGTTCAAAATCAAAAAAAAAAAATGGTGTTCTGAGGAGCTTTTAAAAAGTTCTGGAGTTCCTGAAAACCTGAAAAAAGTTCGCAAATTTACGCCCAATATGTATTCACATCTTTGCAAAAATTAAATTAAAAAAAAAATTTTCAAAATCAAAAAAAAAAAATCGGTGTTCTAAATAGCTTTTAAAAAGTTCTGAAGTTCCTGAAAAGGAGAAAAAAAGTTCTGCAAATTTACGCCCAATATTCACATTTTTCCCAAAGTAAAATTTTTTAAAAAATGTTCAAAATCAAAAAAAAAATTGGTGTTCTGAGTAGCTTTTAAAAATTTCTGGAGTTCCTGAAAAGAAAAAAAAATTTTCTGCAAATTTGCGCTAATATTCACATTTTTCCAAAAGACAAATTTTTAAAAAAATTTTCACAAAAAAAAAAAAATGGTGTTCTGAGGAGCTTTTAAAAAGTTCTGGAGTTCCTGAAAAGGAGAAAAAAAGTTCTGCAAATTTACGCCCAATATTTACAATTTTCCAAAAGTCAAAATTTTAAAATAATGTTCAAAATCAAAAAGAAATTTGTGTTCTGAGTAGCGTTTAAAAAATTCTGGAGTTTCTGAAAAGGAGAAAAAGTTCTGCAAATTTACGCCCTATATTCACATCTTTTCAAAAGTAAAATTTTTTAAAAAATGTTCAAAATCAAAAAACAAATCGTGTGCTGAGTAGCTTTTAAAATGATCTGGAGTTCCTTAAAAGGAAAAAAAGTTCTGCAAATTTACGCCCAATATTCACATTTTTCCAAAAGTCAAATTTAAAAAAAAATGTTCAAAATCAAAAAAAAAATTGGTGTTCTTAGTAGCTTTTAAAAAGTTCTGGAGTTCCTGAAAAGAAGAAAAAAGTTCTACAAATTTACGCCCAATATTCACATTTTCCCCAAAATCAAATTTTTAAAACAGCAAAAAAAAAAATCAGTGTTCTGAGTAGCTTTTAAAAAGTTCTGGAGTTCCAGAAAAGGAGAAAAAAGTTCTGCAAATTTACGCCCAATATTCACATTTTTTCCAAAAGTCAAATATTTTAAAAAATGTTCAAAATAAAAAAGATTGGTGTTCTGAGTAGCTTTTAAAAAATTCAGGAGTTCCTGAAAAGGAGAAAAAAGTTCTGTAAATTTACGCCCAACATTCACATTTTACCAAAAGTCACTTTTTTTTTTTAATTATCAAAATCAAAAAGATTGGTGTTCTGAGTAGCTTTTAAAAAGTTCTGGAGTTCCTGAAAAGGAGAAAAAAGTTGTGCAAATTTGCGCCTAATATTCACATTTTTCCAAAAGTCAAATTTTTTAAAAAATTTTCAAAATCAAAAAGAGATTGGTGTTCTGAGTGGCTTTTAAAAAGTTCTGGAGCTCCTGAAAAGGAGGAAAAAAGTTCTGCAAATTTACGCCCAATATTCACATTTTTCCAAAAGTCAAATTTAAAAAAAATGTTCAAAATCAAAAGAAATTGGTGTTCTGAGTACTTTTATAAAATTCTGGAGTTCCTGAAAAGGAGAAAAAAGTTCTGCAAATTTACGCCCAATATTCACATTTTTGCAAAAGTCAAATTAAAAAAAAATGTTCAAAATCAAAAAAAATCGGTGTTCTGTGTACCTTTTAAAAAGTTTGGAGTTCCTGAAAAGGAAAAAACAAAGTTCTGCTAATTTACGCCCAATATTCAAATTTTTTCGAAAGTCAAATTTTTAAAAAAATGTTCACAATCAAAGAAATTGGTGTTCTGAGTAGCTTTTCAAAAGTTCTGGAGTTTCTGAAAAGGAGAAAAAAGTTCTGTAAATTTACGCCAAATATTCAATTATTTCCAAAAGTCAAATTTTAAAAAAACTGTTCAAATCAAAAAAAAAAAAAAATTGGTGTTCTGAGTAGCTTTTAAAAAGTTCTGGAGTTGCTGAAAAGGAGAAAAAATAAAATAAAAGGAGAAATAAGTTCTGCAAATTTACATCCAATATTGACATTTTTCCAAAAGGCAAATTTTTTTAAAAATGTACAAAATCAAAAAAATTGGTGTCCTGTGTAGCTTTTAAAAAGTTCTGGAGTTCCTGAAAAGGAGAAAAAAAGTTCTGCAAATTTACGCCCAATATTCACATTTTTCCAAAAGACAAATTTTTAAAAAATGTTCAAAATCAAAAAAAAAATTGGTGTTTTGAGTAGCTTTTAAAATGTTCTGGAGTTCCTGAGAAAGAGAAAAAATTTCTGAAAATTTACGCCCAATATTCACGTTTTTCCAAAAGTCAAATTTTTTAAAAAATGTTCAAACTCAAAAAAAATCGGTGTTCTGACTACCTTTTAAAAAGTTCTGGACTTCCTGAAAAGGAGAAAAAAAGTTCTGCAAGTTTACGCCCAATAATCAAATTTTCCAAAAAGTCAAATTTTTAAAAAACTGTTCAAAGTCAAAAAAAATTGGTGTAGCTTTTAAAAAGTTCTGGAGTTCCTGAAAAGGAGGAAAAAAGCTCTGCAAATTTAAGCTCAATATTCAAAATTTTCCAAAAGTAAAATTTTTTCAAAAATGTTCAAAATCAAAAAAAAATTGGTGTTCTGAGGAGCTTTTAAAAAGTTCTGGAGTTCCTGAAAAGGGGGAAAAAAGCTCTGCAAATTTAAGCCCAATATTCAAAATTTTCCTAAAGTCAAATTTTTTCAAAAATGTTCAAAATAAAAAAAAAAATGGTGTTCTGAGGAGCTTTTAAAAAGTTCTGGAGTTCCTGAAAACGAGAAAAAAGTTTGCAAATTTACGCCCAATATGTATTCACATCTTTGCAAAAGTTAAAATTAAAAAAAAAATTTTCAAAATCAAAAAAAAAAAGTCGGTGTTCTAAATAGCTTTTAAAAAGTTTTGGAGTTCCTGAAAAGGGGAAACAAAGTTCTGCAAATTTACGCCCAATATTTACATTTTTCCAAAAGTCAAAATTTTAAAATAATGTTCAAAATCAAAAAAAAATTGGTGTTCTGAGTAGCTTTTAAAATATTCTGGAATTCCTGAAAAGGAGAAAAAAAGTTCTGCAAATTTACGCCCAATATTCACATTTTTCCCAAAGTAAAATTTTTTAAAAAATGTTCAAAATCAAAAAAAAAATTGGTGTTCTGAGTAGCTTTTAAAAATTTCTGGAGTTCCTGAAAAGAAGAAAAAAGTTCTGCAAATTTACGCCCAATATTCACATCTTTTCAAAAGTAAAATTTTTTAAAAAATGTTCAAAATAAAAAAGATTGGTGCTCTGAGTAGCTTTTAAAAAATTCTGGAGTTCCTGAAAAGGAGAAAAAAGTTCTTCAAATTTACGCCCAATATTCACATTTTTTCCAAAAGTCAAATTTTTTAAAAAATGTTCAAAATAAAAAAGATTGGTGCTCTGAGTAGCTTTTAAAAAATTCTGGAGTTCCTGAAAAGGAGAAAAAAGTTCTGCAAATTTACGCCCAATATTCACATTTTTTCCAAAAGTCAAATTTTTTAAAAAATGTTCAAAATAAAAAAGATTGGTGCTCTGAGTAGCTTTTAAAAAATTCTGGAGTTCCTGAAAAGGAGAAAAAAGTTCTGCAAATTTACGCCCAACATTCACATTTTACCAAAAGTCAATTTTTTAAAAAAATTATCAAAATCAAAAAGATTGGTGTTCTGAGTAGCTTTTAAAAAGTTCTGGAGTTCCTGAAAAGGAGAAAAAAGTTGTGCAAATTTACGCCCAATATTCACATTTTTTCCAAAAGTCAAATTTTTTAAAAAATGTTCAAAATAAAAAAGATTGGTGCTCTGAGTAGCTTTTAAAAAATTCTGGAGTTCCTGAAAAGGAGAAAAAAGTTCTGCAAATTTACGCCCAATATTCACATTTTTTCCAAAAGTCAAATTTTTTAAAAAATGTTCAAAATAAAAAGATTGGTGCTCTGAGTAGCTTTTAAAAAATTCTGGAGTTCCTGAAAAGGAGAAAAAAGTTCTGCAAATTTACGCCCAACATTCACATTTTACCAAAAGTCAATTTTTTAAAAAAATTATCAAAATCAAAAAGATTGGTGTTCTGAGTAGCTTTTAAAAAGTTCTGGAGTTCCTGAAAAGGAGAAAAAAGTTGTGCAAATTTGCGCCCAATATTAACATTTTTTCAAAAGTCAAATTTTTTAAAAAATTTTCAAAATCAAAAAGAGATTGGTGTTCTGAGTGGCTTTAAAAAGTTCTGGAGCTCCTGAAAAGGAGGAAAAAAGTTCTGCAAATTTACGCCCAATATTCACATTTTCCCAAAAGTCAAATTTTTTATAAAATGTTCAAAATCAAAAAAAAAAATTGGTGTTCTGAGTAGCTTTTAAAATGTTCTGGAGTTCCTGAGAAAGAGAAAAAATTTCTGAAAATTTACGCCCAATATTCACATTTTACCAAAAGTCAAATTTTTTAAAAAATTTTCAAAATCAAAAAAAAAATGGTGTTCTGAGTAGCTTTTAAAAAGTTATGGAGTTCCTGAAAAGGAGATAAAATTCAAACTTTTCCAAAAGTCTAATATTTTTTAAAATTATCAAAATCAAAAATTTTGGTGTTCTCAGTATCTTTTAAAAAGTTCTGGAGTTCCTGAAAAGGAGAAAAAAAGTTCTGCAAATTTACGCCCAATACTCACATATTCCCAAAAGTCAAATTTTTCAAAAAATGTTCGAAATCAAAAAAAAAAAAAAATTGGTGTCCCAATATTCACATTTTTCCAAAAGCCAAATTAAAAAAAAATGTTCAAAATAAAAAAAAATGGTGCTCTGAGTAGCTTTTAAAAAGTTATGAATTTCCTGAAAAGGAGATAAAATTCAAACTTTTCCAAAAGTCAAATTTTTTTTTAAATTATCAAAATGAAAAATTTTGGTGTTCTCAGTATCTTTTAAACAGTTCTGGAGTTCCTAAAAAGGAGAAAAAAAGTTCTGCAAATTTACGCCCAATATTCACATTTTTCCAAAAGTCAAATTTTTTACAAAATGTTCAAAATCAAAAAAACATCGGTGTTTTGACTACCTTTTAAAAAGTTCTGGACTTCCTGAAAAGGAGAAAAAAAGTTCTGCAAGTTTACGCCCAATAATAACATTTTCCCAAAAGTCAAATTTTTAAAAAACTGTTGAAAATAAAAAAAAATTGTGTAGCTTTTAAAAAGTTCTGGAGTTCCTGAAAAGGGGAAAAAAGCTCTGCAAATTTAAGCCCAATATTCAAAATTTTCCAAAAGTAAAATTTTTTCAAAAATGTTCAAAATCAAAAAAAAAAATTGGTGTTCTGAGGAGCTTTTAAAAAGTTCTGGAGTTCCTGAAAAGGGGGAAAAAGCTCTGCAAATTTAAGCCCAATATTCAAAATTTTCCTAAAGTCAAATTTTTTCAAAAATGTTCAAAATCAAAAAATTGGTGTTCTGAGTAGCTTTTAAAAAGTTCTGGAGTTCCTGAAAAGGAGAAAAAAATTTCTACAAATTTACGACCAATATTCACATTTTCCCAAAAGTCAAATTTTTTAAAAAATGTTCAAAATCAAAAAAAAAATTGGTGTTCTGAGTAGCTTTTAAAATGTTCTGGAGTTCCTGAAAAAGAGAAAAAATTTCTGAAAATTTACGCCCAATATTCAGGTTTTTCCAAAAGTCAAATTTTTTAAAAAATGTTCAAAATCAAAAAATTGGTGTTCTGAGTAGCTTTTAAAAAGTTATGGAGTTCCTGAAAAGGAGATAAAATTCAAACTTTTCCAAAAGTCAAATTTATTTTAAAATTATCAAAATCAAAAATTTTGGTGTTCTCAGTATCTTTTAAAAAGTTCTGGAGTTCTTGAAAAGGGAAAAAAAGTTCTGCAAATTTACGCCCAATATTCACATTTTCCCAAAAGTCAAATTTTTCAAAAAATGGTCGAAATCAAAAAAAAAAAAAAAAAATTGGTGTCCGAATATTCACATTTTTCCAAAAGTCAAATTAAAAAAAATGTTCAAAATAAAAAAAATGGTGTTCTGAGTAGCTTTTAAAAAGTTATGGAGTTCCTGAAAAGGAGATAAAATTCAAACTTTTCCAAAGTCAAATTTTTTTGAAATTATCAAAATCAAAAATTTTGGTGTTCTCAGTATCTTTTAAAAAGTTCTGGAGTTCCTGAAAAGGAGAAAAAAAGTTCTGCAAATTTACGCCCAATATTCACATTTTTCCAAAAGTCAAATTTTTTACAAAATGTTCAAAATCAAAAAAAAAAAAATGGTGTTCTGAGGAGCTTTTAAAAAGTTCTGGAGTTCCTGAAAACCTGAAAAAAGTTCGCAAATTTACGCCCAATATGTATTCACATCTTTGCAAAAATTAAATTAAAAAAAAAAATTTCAAAATCAAAAAAAAAAATCGGTGTTCTAAATAGCTTTTAAAAAGTTCTGAAGTTCCTGAAAAGGAGAAAAAAAGTTCTGCAAATTTACGCCCAATATTCACATTTTTCCCAAAGTAAAATTTTTTAAAAAATGTTCAAAATCAAAAAAAAATTGGTGTTCTGAGTAGCTTTTAAAAATTTCTGGAGTTCCTGAAAAGAAAAAAAAATTTTCTGCAAATTTGCGCTAATATTCACATTTTTCCAAAAGACAAATTTTTAAAAAAATTTTCACAAAAAAAAAAAAAATGGTGTTCTGAGGAGCTTTTAAAAAGTTCTGGAGTTCCTGAAAAGGAGAAAAAAAGTTCTGCAAATTTACGCCCAATATTTACAATTTTCCAAAAGTCAAAATTTTAAAATAATGTTCAAAATCAAAAAGAAATTTGTGTTCTGAGTAGCGTTTAAAAAATTCTGGAGTTTCTGAAAAGGAGAAAAAGTTCTGCAAATTTACGCCCTATATTCACATCTTTTCAAAAGTAAAATTTTTTAAAAAATGTTCAAAATCAAAAAACAAATCGTGTGCTGAGTAGCTTTTAAAATGATCTGGAGTTCCTTAAAAGGAAAAAAAGTTCTGCAAATTTACGCCCAATATTCACATTTTTCCAAAAGTCAAATTTAAAAAAAAATGTTCAAAATCAAAAAAAAAATTGGTGTTCTTAGTAGCTTTTAAAAAGTTCTGGAGTTCCTGAAAAGAAGAAAAAAGTTCTACAAATTTACGCCCAATATTCACATTTTCCCCAAAATCAAATTTTTAAAACAGCAAAAAAAAAAATCAGTGTTCTGAGTAGCTTTTAAAAAGTTCTGGAGTTCCAGAAAAGGAGAAAAAAGTTCTGCAAATTTACGCCCAATATTCACATTTTTTCCAAAAGTCAAATATTTTAAAAAATGTTCAAAATAAAAAAGATTGGTGTTCTGAGTAGCTTTTAAAAAATTCAGGAGTTCCTGAAAAGGAGAAAAAAGTTCTGTAAATTTACGCCCAACATTCACATTTTTTCCAAAAGTCAAATTTTTTAAAAAATGTTCAAAATAAAAAGATTGGTGCTCTGAGTAGCTTTTAAAAAATTCTGGAGTTCCTGAAAAGGAGAAAAAAGTTCTGCAAATTTACGCCCAACATTCACATTTTACCAAAAGTCAATTTTTTAAAAAAATTATCAAAATCAAAAAGATTGGTGTTCTGAGTAGCTTTTAAAAAGTTCTGGAGTTCCTGAAAAGGAGAAAAAAGTTGTGCAAATTTGCGCCCAATATTAACATTTTTTCAAAAGTCAAATTTTTTAAAAAATTTTCAAAATCAAAAAGAGATTGGTGTTCTGAGTGGCTTTAAAAAGTTCTGGAGCTCCTGAAAAGGAGGAAAAAAGTTCTGCAAATTTACGCCCAATATTCACATTTCCCAAAAGTCAAATTTTTTATAAAATGTTCAAAATCAAAAAAAAAAATTGGTGTTCTGAGTAGCTTTTAAAATGTTCTGGAGTTCCTGAGAAAGAGAAAAAATTTCTGAAAATTTACGCCCAATATTCACATTTTACCAAAAGTCAAATTTTTTAAAAAATTTTCAAAATCAAAAAAAAAATGGTGTTCTGAGTAGCTTTTAAAAAGTTATGGAGTTCCTGAAAAGGAGATAAAATTCAAACTTTTCCAAAAGTCTAATATTTTTTAAAATTATCAAAATCAAAAATTTTGGTGTTCTCAGTATCTTTTAAAAAGTTCTGGAGTTCCTGAAAAGGAGAAAAAAAGTTCTGCAAATTTACGCCCAATACTCACATATTCCCAAAAGTCAAATTTTTCAAAAAATGTTCGAAATCAAAAAAAAAAAAAAATTGGTGTCCCAATATTCACATTTTTCCAAAAGCCAAATTAAAAAAAAATGTTCAAAATAAAAAAAATGGTGCTCTGAGTAGCTTTTAAAAAGTTATGAATTTCCTGAAAAGGAGATAAAATTCAAACTTTTCCAAAAGTCAAATTTTTTTTTAAATTATCAAAATGAAAAATTTTGGTGTTCTCAGTATCTTTTAAACAGTTCTGGAGTTCCTGAAAAGGAGAAAAAAAGTTCTGCAAATTTACGCCCAATATTCACATTTTTCCAAAAGTCAAATTTTTTACAAAATGTTCAAAATCAAAAAAACATCGGTGTTTTGACTACCTTTTAAAAAGTTCTGGACTTCCTGAAAAGGAGAAAAAAAGTTCTGCAAGTTTACGCCCAATATTCATATTTTTGCAAAAGTCACATTTAAAAAAAATGTTCAAAATCAAAAAAATCGGTGTTCTGAGTACTTTTATAAAGTTCTGGAGTTCCTGAAAAGGAGAAAAAAGTTCTGCAAATTTACGCCCAATATTCATATTTTTGCAAAAGTCACATTTAAAAAAAATGTTCAAAATCAAAAAAATCGGTGTTCTGAGTACCTTTTAAAAAGTTTTGGAGTTCCTGAAAAGGAGAAACAAAGTTCTGCTAATTTACGCCCAATATTCACATTTTTTCGAAAGTCAAATTTTTAAAAAAATGTTCACAATCAAAGAAATTGGTGTTCTGAGAAGCTTTTAAAAAGTTCTGGAGTTTCTGAAAAGGAGAAAAAAGTTCTGTAAATTTACGCCAAATATTGAATTATTTCCAAAAGTCAAATTTTAAAAAAACTGTTTAAATAAAAAAAAAATTGGTGTTCTGAGTAGCTTTTAAAAAGTTCTGGAGTTGCTGAAAAGGAGAAAAAATAAAATAAAAGGAGAAATAAGTTCTGCAAATTTATATCCAATATTGACATTTTTCCAAAAGGCAAATTTTTTTAAAAATGTACAAAATCAAAAAAATTGGTGTCCTGTGTAGCGTTTAAAAAGTTCTGGAGTTCCTGAAAAGGAGAAAAAAAGTTCTGCAAATTTACGCCCAATATTCACATTTTCCCAAAAGTCAAATTTTTTAAAAAATGTTCAAAATCAAAAAAAAATTGGTGTTCTGAGTAGCTTTTAAAATGTTCTGGAGTTCCTGAGAAAGAGAAAAAATTTCTGAAAATTTACGCCCAATATTCACGTTTTTCCAAGTCAAATTTTTTAAAAAATGTTCAAAATCAAAAAATTGGTGTTCTGAGTAGCTTTTAAAAAGTTCTGGAGTTCCTGAAAAGGAGAAAAACATTTCTACAAATTTACGACCAATATTCACCTTTTACCAAAAGTAAAATTTTTTTAAAAATTTTAAAAATAAAAAAAAAATTGGTTTTCTGAGTAGCTTTTAAAAAGTTATGGAGTTCCTGAAAAGGAGATAAAATTCAAACTTTTCCAAAAGTCAAATTTTTTTTTAAATTATCAAAATCAAAAATTTTGGTGTTCTCAGTATCTTTTAAAAAGTTCTGGAGTTCCTGAAAAGAAGAAAAAAGTTCTGCAAATTTACGCCCAATATTCACATCTTTTCAAAAGTAAAATTTTTTAAAAAATGTTCAAAATAAAAAAGATTGGTGCTCTGAGTAGCTTTTAAAAAATTCTGGAGTTCCTGAAAAGGAGAAAAAAGTTCTTCAAATTAACACCCAATATTCACATTTTTTCCAAAAGTCAAATTTTTTAAAAAATGTTCAAAATAAAAAAGATTGGTGCTCTGAGTAGCTTTTAAAAAATTCTGGAGTTCCTGAAAAGGAGAAAAAAGTTCTGCAAATTTACGCCCAATATTCACATTTTTTCCAAAAGTCAAATTTTTTAAAAAATGTTCAAAATAAAAAAGATTGGTGCTCTGAGTAGCTTTTAAAAAATTCTGGAGTTCCTGAAAACGAGAAAAAAGTTCTGCAAATTTACGCCCAACATTCACATTTTACCAAAAGTCAATTTTTTAAAAAAATTATCAAAATCAAAAAGATTGGTGTTCTGAGTAGCTTTTAAAAAGTTCTGGAGTTCCTGAAAAGGAGAAAAAAGTTGTGCAAATTTACGCCCAATATTCACATTTTTTCCAAAAGTCAAATTTTTTAAAAAATGTTCAAAATAAAAAAGATTGGTGCTCTGAGTAGCTTTTAAAAAATTCTGGAGTTCCTGAAAAGGAGAAAAAAGTTCTGCAAATTTACGCCCAATATTCACATTTTTTCCAAAAGCCAAATTTTTTAAAAAATGTTCAAAATAAAAAGATTGGTGCTCTGAGTAGCTTTTAAAAAATTCTGGAGTTCCTGAAAAGGAGAAAAAAGTTCTGCAAATTTACGCCCAACATTCACATTTTACCAAAAGTCAATTTTTTAAAAAAATTATCAAAATCAAAAAGATTGGTGTTCTGAGTAGCTTTTAAAAAGTTCTGGAGTTCCTGAAAAGGAGAAAAAAGTTGTGCAAATTTGCGCCCAATATTAACATTTTTTCAAAAGTCAAATTTTTTAAAAAATTTTCAAAATCAAAAAGAGATTGGTGTTCTGAGTGGCTTTAAAAAGTTCTGGAGCTCCTGAAAAGGAGGAAAAA
Source organism: Eurosta solidaginis (assembly GCF_040869045.1). Lineage (NCBI taxonomy): Eukaryota > Metazoa > Arthropoda > Insecta > Diptera > Tephritidae > Eurosta > Eurosta solidaginis. The sequence goes on along the minus strand of NC_090320.1, from coordinate 108,108,321 downwards.
AGTTCTGCAAATTTACGCCCAATATTCACATTTTCCCAAAAGTCAAATTTTTTATAAAATGTTCAAAATCAAAAAAAAAATTGGTGTTCTGAGTAGCTTTTAAAATGTTCTGGAGTTCCTGAGAAAGAGAAAAAATTTCTGAAAATTTACGCCCAATATTCACATTTTACCAAAAGTCAAATTTTTTAAAAAATTTTCAAAATCAAAAAAAAAATGGTGTTCTGAGTAGCTTTTAAAAAGTTATGGAGTTCCTGAAAAGGAGATAAAATTCAAACTTTTCCAAAAGTCTAATATTTTTTAAAATTATCAAAATCAAAAATTTTGGTGTTCTCAGTATCTTTTAAAAAGTTCTGGAGTTCCTGAAAAGGAGAAAAAAAGTTCTGCAAATTTACGCCCAATACTCACATATTCCCAAAAGTCAAATTTTTCAAAAAATGTTCGAAATCAAAAAAAAAAAAAAATTGGTGTCCCAATATTCACATTTTTCCAAAAGCCAAATTAAAAAAAAATGTTCAAAATAAAAAAAAATGGTGCTCTGAGTAGCTTTTAAAAAGTTATGAATTTCCTGAAAAGGAGATAAAATTCAAACTTTTCCAAAAGTCAAATTTTTTTTTAAATTATCAAAATGAAAAATTTTGGTGTTCTCAGTATCTTTTAAACAGTTCTGGAGTTCCTGAAAAGGAGAAAAAAAGTTCTGCAAATTTACGCCCAATATTCACATTTTTCCAAAAGTCAAATTTTTTACAAAATGTTCAAAATCAAAAAAACATCGGTGTTTTGACTACCTTTTAAAAAGTTCTGGACTTCCTGAAAAGGAGAAAAAAAGTTCTGCAAGTTTACGCCCAATAATCACATTTTCCCAAAAGTCAAATTTTTAAAAAACTGTTGAAAATAAAAAAAAATTGTGTAGCTTTTAAAATGTTCTGGAGTTCCTGAAAAGGGGAAAAAAGCTCTGCAAATTTAAGCCCAATATTCAAAATTTTCCAAAAGTAAAATTTTTTCAAAAATGTTCAAAATCAAAAAAAAAATTGGTGTTCTGAGGAGCTTTTAAAAAGTTCTGGAGTTCCTGAAAAGGGGGAAAAAGCTCTGCAAATTTAAGCCCAATATTCAAAATTTTCCTAAAGTCAAATTTTTTCAAAAATGTTCAAAATCAAAAAAAAAAAAAAAATGGTGTTCTGAGGAGCTTTTAAAAAGTTCTGGAGTTCCTGAAAACGAGAAAAAAGTTCGCAAATTTACGCCCAATATTCACATTTTTCCCAAAGTAAAATTTTTTAAAAAATGTTCAAAATCAAAAAAAAAAATTGGTGTTCTGAGTAGCTTTTAAAAATTTCTGGAGTTTCTGAAAAGAAAAAAAAATTTCTGCAAATTTGCGCTAATATTCACATTTTTCCAAAAGACAAATTTTTAAAAAAATTTTCACAAAAAAAAAAAAAATGGTGTTCTGAGGAGCTTTTAAAAAGTTCTGGAGTTCCTGAAAAGGAGAAAAAAAGTTCTGCAAATTTAAGCCCAATATTTACATTTTTCCAAAAGTCAAAATTTTAAAATAATGTTCAAAATCAAAAAGAAATTTGTGTTCTGAGTAGCGTTTAAAAAATTCTGGAGTTTCTGAAAAGGAGAAAAAGTTCTGCAAATTTACGCCCAATATTCACATCTTTTCAAAAGTAAAATTTTTTAAAAAATGTTCAAAATCAAAAAAAATCGTGTTCTGAGTAGCTTTTAAAATGATCTGGAGTTCCTTAAAAGGAAAAAATTTCTGCAAATTTACGCCCAATATTCACATTTTTCCAAAAGTCAAATTTAAAAAAAAATGTTCAAAATCAAAAAAAAAATTGGTGTTCTTAGTAGCTTTTAAAAAGTTCTGGAGTTCCTGAAAAGAAGAAAGAAGTTCTGCAAATTTACGCCCAATATTCACATTTTCCCCAAAGTAAAATTTTTTAAAACAGCAAAAAAAAAATCAGTGTTCTGAGTAGCTTTTAAAAAGTTCTGGAGTTCCAGAAAAGGAGAAAAAAGTTCTGCAAATTTACGCCCAATATTCACATTTTTTCCAAAAGTCAAATTTTTAAAAAAATGTTCAAAATAAAAAGGATTGGTGTTCTGAGTAGCTTTTAAAAAATTCAGGAGTTCCTGAAAAGGAGAAAAAAGTTCTGCAAATTTACGCCCAACATTCACATTTTACCAAAAGTCACTTTTTTTTTTTAAATTATCAAAATCAAAAAGATTCGTGTTCTGAGTAGCTTCTAAAAAGTTCTGGAGTTCCTGAAAAGGAGAAAAAAGTTGTGCAAATTTGCGCCCAATATTCACATTTTTCCAAAAGTCAAATTTTTTAAAAAATTTTCAAAATCAAAAAGAGATTGGTGTTCTGAGTGGCTTTTAAAAAGTTCTGGAGCTCCTGAAAAGGAGGAAAAAAGTTCTGCAAATTTACGCCCAATATTCACATTTTTCCAAAAGCCAAATTTAAAAAAACTGTTCAAAATCAAAAGAAATTGGTGTTCTGAGTACTTTTATAAAGTTCTGGAGTTCCTGAAAAGGAGAAAAAAGTTCTGCAAATTTACGCCCAATATTCATATTTTTGCAAAAGTCACATTTAAAAAAAATGTTCAAAATCAAAAAAATCGGTGTTCTGAGTACCTTTTAAAAAGTTTTGGAGTTCCTGAAAAGGAGAAACAAAGTTCTGCTAATTTACGCCCAATATTCACATTTTTTCGAAAGTCAAATTTTTAAAAAAATGTTCACAATCAAAGAAATTGGTGTTCTGAGAAGCTTTTAAAAAGTTCTGGAGTTTCTGAAAAGGAGAAAAAAGTTCTGTAAATTTACGCCAAATATTGAATTATTTCCAAAAGTCAAATTTTAAAAAAACTGTTTAAATAAAAAAAAAATTGGTGTTCTGAGTAGCTTTTAAAAAGTTCTGGAGTTGCTGAAAAGGAGAAAAAATAAAATAAAAGGAGAAATAAGTTCTGCAAATTTATATCCAATATTGACATTTTTCCAAAAGGCAAATTTTTTTAAAAATGTACAAAATCAAAAAAATTGGTGTCCTGTGTAGCGTTTAAAAAGTTCTGGAGTTCCTGAAAAGGAGAAAAAAAGTTCTGCAAATTTACGCCCAATATTCACATTTTCCCAAAAGTCAAATTTTTTAAAAAATGTTCAAAATCAAAAAAAAATTGGTGTTCTGAGTAGCTTTTAAAATGTTCTGGAGTTCCTGAGAAAGAGAAAAAATTTCTGAAAATTTACGCCCAATATTCACGTTTTTCCAAGTCAAATTTTTTAAAAAATGTTCAAAATCAAAAAATTGGTGTTCTGAGTAGCTTTTAAAAAGTTCTGGAGTTCCTGAAAAGGAGAAAAACATTTCTACAAATTTACGACCAATATTCACCTTTTACCAAAAGTAAAATTTTTTTAAAAATTTTAAAAATAAAAAAAAAATTGGTTTTCTGAGTAGCTTTTAAAAAGTTATGGAGTTCCTGAAAAGGAGATAAAATTCAAACTTTTCCAAAAGTCAAATTTTTTTTTAAATTATCAAAATCAAAAATTTTGGTGTTCTCAGTATCTTTTAAAAAGTTCTGGAGTTCCTGAAAAGGTGAAAAAAAGTTCTGCAAATTTACGCCCAATATTCACATTTTCCCAAAAGTCAAATTTTTCAAAAAATGTTCGAAATCAAAAAAAAAAAAAAAAAAAAATTGGTGTCCGAATATTCACATTTTTCCAAAAGTCAAATTTTTTACAAAAAGTTCAAAATCAAAAAAAATCGGTGTTCTGACTACCTTTTAAAAAGTTCTGGAGTTCCTGAAAAGGAGAAAAAAGTTCTGCAAGTTTACGCCCAACAATCACATTTTCCCAAAAGTCAAATTTTTAAAAAACTGTTCAAAATAAAAAAAAAATTGGTGTAGCTTTTAAAAAGTTCTGGAGTTCCTGAAAAGGGGAAAAAAGCTCTGCAAATTTAAGCCCAATATTCAAAATTTTCCAAAAGTAAAATTTTTTCAAAAATGTTCAAAATCAAAAAAAAAAAAATGGTGTTCTGAGGAGCTTTTAAAAAGTTCTGGAGTTCCTGAAAAGGGGGAAAAAAGCTCTGCAAATTTAAGCCCAATATTCAAAATTTTCCTAAAGTCAAATTTTTTCAAAAATGTTCAAAATCAAAAAAAAAAAAGGTGTTCTGAGGAGCTTTTAAAAAGTTCTGGAGTTCCTGAAAACGAGAAAAAAGTTCGCAAATTTACGCCCAATATGTATTCACATCTTTGCAAAAATTAAAATTAAAAAAAAAAAATTTCAAAATCAAAAAAAAAAATCGGTGTTCTAAATAGCTTTTAAAAAGTTTTGGAGTTCCTGAAAAGGGGAAACAAAGTTCTGCAAATTTACGCCCAATATTTACATTTTTCCAAAAGTCAAAATTTTAAAATAATGTTCAAAATCAAAAAAAAATTGGTGTTCTGAGTAGCTTTTAAAATGTTCTGGAGTTCCTGAAAAGGAGAAAAAAAGTTCTGCAAATTTACGCCCAATATTCACATTTTTCCCAAAGTAAAATTTTTTAAAAAATGTTTAAAATCAAAAAAAAAAATTGGTGTTCTGAGTAGCTTTTAAAAATTTCTGGAGTTCCTGAAAAGAAAAAAAAAATTTCTGCAAATTTGCGCTAATATTCACATTTTTCCAAAAGACAAAATTTTAAAAAAATTTTCACAAAAAAAAAAATGGTGTTCTGAGGAGCTTTTAAAAAGTTCTGTAGTTCCTGAAAAGGAGAAAAAAAGTTCTGCAAATTTACGCCCAATATTTACATTTTTCCAAAAGTCAAAATTTTAAAATAATGTTCAAAATCAAAAAGAAATTTGTGTTCTGAGTAGCGTTTAAAAAATTCTGGAGTTTCTGAAAAGGAGAAAAAGTTCTGCAAATTTACGCCCAATATTCACATCTTTTCAAAAGTAAAATTTTTTAAAAAATGTTCAAAATCAAAAAAACAATCGTGTTCTGAGTAGCTTTTAAAATGATCTGGAGTTCCTTAAAAGGAAAAAAAGTTCTGCAAATTTACGCCCAATATTCACATTTTTCCAAAAGTCAAATTTAAAAAAAAATGTTCAAAATCAAAAAAAAAATTGGTGTTCTTAGTAGCTTTTAAAAAGTTCTGGAGTTCCTGAAAAGAAGAAAAAAGTTCTGCAAATTTACGCCCAATATTCACATTTTCCCCAAAGTCAAATTTTTTAAAACAGCAAAAAAAAAAATCAGTGTTCTGAGTAGCTTTTAAAAAGTTCTGGAGTTCCAGAAAAGGAGAAAAAAGTTCTGCAAATTTACGCCCAATATTCACATTTTTTCCAAAAGTCAAATATTTTAAAAAATGTTTAAAATAAAAAAGATTGGTGTTCTGAGTAGCTTTTAAAAAATTCAGGAGTTCCTGAAAAGGAGAAAAAAGTTCTGCAAATTTACGCCCAACATTCACATTTTACCAAAAGTCACTTTTTTTTTTTAAATTATCAAAATCAAAAAGATTGGTGTTCTGAGTAGCTTTTAAAAAGTTCTGGAGTTCCTGAAAAGGAGAAAAAAGTTGTGCAAATTTGCGCCTAATATTCACATTTTTCCAAAAGTCAAATTTTTTAAAAAAATTTCAAAATCAAAGAGAGATTGGTGTTCTGAGTGACTTTTAAAAAGTTCTGGAGCTCCTGAAAAGGAGGAAAAAAGTTCTGCAAATTTACGCCCAATATTCACATTTTTCCAAAAGTCAAATTTAAAAAAAATTTTCAAAATCAAAAGAAATTGGTGTTCTGAGTACTTTTATAAAATTCTGGAGTTCCTGAAAAGGAGAAAAAAGTTCTGCAAATTTACGCCCAATATTCACATTTTTGCAAAAGTCAAATTTAAAAAAAATGTTCAAAATCAAAAAAAATCGGTGTTCTGAGTACCTTTTAAAAAGTTTTGGAGTTCCTGAAAAGGAGAAACAAAGTTCTGCTAATTTACGCCCAATATTCACATTTTTTCGAAAGTCAAATTTTTAAAAAAATGTTCACAATCAAAGAAATTGGTGTTCTGAGTAGCTTTTCAAAAGTTCTGGAGTTTCTGAAAAGGAGAAAAAAGTTCTGTAAATTTACGCCAAATATTCAATTATTTTCAAAATTCAAATTTTAAAAAAACTGTTCAAATCAAAAAAAAAAAAAATTGGTGTTCTGAGTAGCTTTTAAAAAGTTCTGGAGTTGCTGAAAAGGAGAAAAAATAAAATAAAAGGAGAAATAAGTTCTGCAAATTTACATCCAATATTGACATTTTTCCAAAAGGCAAATTTTTTTAAAAATGTACAAAATCAAAAAAATTGGTGTCCTGTGTAGCTTTTGAAAAGTTCTGGAGTTCCTGAAAAGGAGAAAAAAAGTTCTGCAAATTTACGCCCAATATTCACATTTTCCCAAAAGTCAAATTTTTTAAAAAATGTTCAAAATCAAAAAAAAAAATTGGTGTTCTGAGTAGCTTTTAAAATGTTCTGGAGTTCCTGAGAAAGAGAAAAAATTTCTGAAAATTTACGCCCAATATTCACGTTTTTCCAAAAGTCAAATTTTTTAAAAAATGTTCAAAATCAAAAAATTGGTGTTCTGAGTAGCTTTTAAAAAGTTCTGGAGTTCCTGAAAAGGAGAAAAAAATTTCTACAAATTTACGACCAATATTCACCTTTTACCAAAAGTCAAATTTTTTAAAAAATTTTAAAAATAAAAAAAATTGGTTTTCTGAGTAGCTTTTAAAAAGTTATGGAGTTCCTGAAAAGGAGATAAAATTCAAACTTTTCCAAAAGTTAATTTTTTTTTTAAATTATCAAAATCAAAAATTTTGGTGTTCTCAGTATCTTTTAAAAAGTTCTGGAGTTCCTGAAAAGGAGAAAAAAAGTTCTGCAAATTTACGCCCAATATTCACATTTTCCCAAAAGTCAAATTTTTCAAAAAATGTTCGAAATCAAAAAAAAAAAAAATTGGTGTCCGAATATTCACATTTTTCCAAAAGTCAAATTAAAAAAAATGTTCAAAATAAAAAAAAATGGTGTTCTGAGTAGCTTTTAAAAAGTTATGGAGTTCCTGAAAAGGAGATAAAATTCAAACGTTTCCAAAAGTCAAATTTTTTTTTAAATTATCAAAATCAAAAAATTTGGTGTTCTCAGTATCTTCTAAAAAGTTCTGGAGTTCCTGAAAAGGAGAAAAAAAGTTCTGCAAATTTACGCCCAATATGCACATTTTTCCAAAAGCCAAATTTTTTACAAAATGTTCAAAATCAAAAAAAATCGGTGTTCTGACTACCTTTTAAAAAGTTCTGGAGTTCCTGAAAAGGAGAAAAACGTTCTGCAAGTTTACGCCCAACAATCACATTTTCCCAAAAGTCAAATTTTTAAAAAACTGTTCAAAATAAAAAAAAAAATTGGTGTAGCTTTTAAAAAGTTCTGGAGTTCCTGAAAAGGGGAAAAAAGCTCTGAAAATTTAAGCCCAATATTCAAAATTTTCCAAAAGTAAAATTTTTTAAAAAATGTTCAAAATCAAAAAAAAAATTGGTGTTCTGAGGAGCTTTTAAAAAGTTCTGGAGTTCCTGAAAAGGGGAAAAAAGCTCTGCAAATTTAAGCCCAATATTCAAAATTTTCCAAAAGTAAAATTTTTTCAAAAATGTTCAAAATCAAAAAAAAAATTGGTGTTCTGAGTGGCTTTTAAAAAGTTCTGGAGCTCCTGAAAAGGAGGAAAAAAGTTCTGCAAATTTACGCCCAATATTCACATTTTTCCAAAAGTCAAATTTAAAAAAAAAATGTTCAAAATCAAAAAAAAAAAAGTGGTGTTCTTAGTAGCTTTTAAAAAGTTCTGGAGTTCCTGTAAAGAAGAAAAAAGTTCTGCAAATTTACGCCCAATATTCACATTTTCCCCAAAGTCAAATTTTTTAAAAAAGAAAAAAATTAAAATCAGTGCTCTGAGTAGCTTTTAAAAAGTTCTGGAGTTCCAGAAAAGGAGAAAAAAGTTCTGCAAATTTACGCCCAATATTCACATTTTTTCCAAAAGTCAAATTTTTTAAAAAATGTTTAAAATAAAAAAGATTGGTGTTCTGAGTAGCTTTTAAAAAATTCTGGAGTTCCTGAAAAGGAGAAAAAAGTTCTGCAAACTTACGCCCAACATTCACATTTTACCAAAAGTCACTTTTTTTTTTTTAAATTATCAAAATCAAAAAGATTGGTGTTCTGAGTAGCTTTTAAAAAGTTCTGGAGTTCCTGAAAAGGAGAAAAAAGTTGTGCAAATTTGCGCCCAATATTCACATTTTTCCAAAAGTCAAATTTTTTAAAAAATTTTCAAAATCAAAAAGAGATTGGTGTTCTCGAGTGGCCTTTAAAAAGTTCTGGAGCTCCTGAAAAGGAGGAAAAAAGTTCTGCAAATTTACGCCCAATATTCACATTTTTCCAAGAGTCAAATTTAAAAAAAAAAATGTTCAAAATCAAAAGATATTGGTGTTCTGAGTACTTTTATAAAGTTCTGGAGTTCTAGAAAAGGAGAAAAAAGTTCTGCAAATTTACGCCCAATATTCACATTTTTGCAAAAGTCAAATTTAAAAAAAATGTTCAAAATCAAAAAAAATCGGTGTTCTGAGTAACTTTAAAAAGTTTTGGAGTTCCTGAAAAGGAGAAACAAAGTTCTGCTAATTTACGCCCAATATTCACATTTTTCCGAAAGTCAAATTTTTAAAAAAATGTTCACAATCAAAGAAATTGGTGTTCTGAGTAGCTTTTAAAAAGTTCTGGAGTTTCTGAAAAGGAGAAAAAAGTTCTGTAAATTTACGCCAAATATTCAATTATTTCCAAAAGTCAAATTTTAAAAAAACTGTTCAAATAAAAAAAAAATTGGTGTCCTGAGTAGCTTTTAAAAAGTTCTGGAGTTGCTGAAAAGGAGAAAAAAAAAATAAAAGGAGAAATAAGTTCTGCAAATTTACATCCAATATTGACATTTTTCCAAAAGGCAAATTTTTTTCAAAATGTACAAAATCAAAAAAATTGGTGTCCTGTGTAGCTTTTAAAAAGTTCTGGAGTTCCTGAAAAGGAGAAAAAAAGTTCTGCAAATTTACGCCCAATATTCACATTTTCCCAAAAGTCAATTTTTTTAAAAAATGTTCAAAATCAAAAAAAAAAAATTGGTGTTCTCAGTAGCTTTTAAAATGTTCTGGAGTTCCTGAGAAAGAGAAAAAATTTCTGAAAATTTACGCCCAATATTCACATTTTTCCAAAAGTCAAATTTTTTAAAAAATGTTCAAAATCAAAAAATTGGTCTTCTGAGTAGCTTTTAAAAAGTTCTGGAGTTCCTGAAAAGGAGAAAAAAATTTCTACAAATTTACGACCAATATTCACATTTTTCCCAAAGTAAATTTTTTTAAAAAATGTTCAAATGCAAAAAAAAATGTTGTTCTGAGTAGCTTTTAAAAATTTCTGGAGTTCCTGAAAAGGAAAAAAAAGTTCTGCACATTTTCCCAAAAGAATGGTGTTCTGAGTAGCTTTTAAAAAGTTCTGGAGTTCCTGAAAAGGAAAAAAAGTTCTGAAAATTTACGCCCAATATTGACATTTTTCCAAAAGGCAAATTTTTTTAAAAATGTACAAAATCAAAAAAAAATTGGTGTTCTGAGTAGCTTTTAAAATGTTCTGGAGTTCCTGAGAAAGAGTAAAATTTCTGAAAATTTACGCCCAATATTCACATTTTTCCAAAAGTCAAATTTTTTAAAAAATGTTCAAAATCAAAAAATTGGTGTTCTGAGTAGCCTTTAAAAAGGAGAAAAAAATTTCTACAAATTTACGACCAATATTCACCTTTTACCAAAAGTCAAATTTTTTAAAAAATTTTCAAAATCAAAAAAAAATTGGTGTTCTGAGTAGCTTTTAAAAAGTTATGGAGTTCCTGAAAAGGAGATAAAATTCAAACTTTTCCAAAAGTAAAATTTTTTTTTAAATTATCAAAATCAAAAATTTTGGTGTTCTCAGTATCTTTTAAAAAGTTCTGGAGTTCCTGAAAAGGAGAAAAAAAGTTCTGCAAATTTACGCCCAATATTCACATTTTCCCAAAAGTCAAATTTTTCAAAAAATGTTCGAAATAAAAAAAAATTGGTGTCCCAATATTCACATTTTTCCAAAAGTCAAATTAAAAAAAAAAAATGTTCAACATAAAAAAAATGGTGTTCTGAGTAGCTTTTAAAAAGTTATGGAGTTCCTGAAAAGGAGATAAAATTCAAACTTTTCCAAAAGTCAAATTTTTTTTAAAATTATCAAAATCAAAAATTTTGGTGTTCTCAGTATCTTTTAAAAAGTTCTGGAGTTCCTGAAAAGGAGAAAAAAGTTCTGCAAATTTTCCTCCAATATTCACATTTTTCCAAAAGTCAAATTTTTTACAAAATGTTCAAACTCAAAAAAAAAACGGTGTTCTGACTACCTTTTAAAAAGTTCTGGACTTCCTGAAAAGGAGAAAAAAAGTTCTGCAAGTTTACGCCCAATAATCACATTTTCCCAAAAGTCAAATTTTTAAAAAACTGTTCAAAATCAAAAAAAAAATTGGTGTTCTGAGTAGCTTTTAAAATATTCTGGAATTCCTGAAAAGGAGAAAAAAGTTCTGCAAATTTACGCCCAATATTCACATTTTTCCCAAAGTAAAATTTTTTAAAAAATGTTCAAAATCAAAAAAAAAATTGGTGTTCTGAGTAGCTTTAAAAAATTTCTGGAGTTCCTGAAAAGAAGAAAAAAGTTCTGCAAATTTACGCCCAATATTCACATCTTTTCCAAAGTAAAATTTTTTAAAAAATGTTCAAAATCAAAAAAAAAATCGTGTTCTGAGTAGCTTTTAAATTGATCTGGAGTTCCTTAAAAGGAAAAAAAGTTCTGCAAATTTACGCCCAATATTCATATTTTTCCAAAAGTCAAAATTTTAAAATAATGTTCAAAATCAAAAAAAAATTGGTGTTCTGAGTAGCTTTTAAAATATTCTGGAATTCCTGAAAAGGAGAAAAAAGTTCTGCAAATTTACGCCCAATATTCACATATTTCCCAAAGTAAAATTTTTTAAAAAATGTTCAACATCAAAAAAAAAATTGGTGTTCTGAGTAGCTTTAAAAATATTCTGGAATTCCTGAAAAGGAGAAAAAAGTTCTGCAAATTTACGCCCAATATTCACATTTTTCCCAAAGTCAAATTTTTTAAAAAATGTTCAAAATCAAAAAAAAAATTGGTGTTCTGAGTAGCTTTAAAAAATTTCTGGAGTTCCTGAAAAGAAGAAAAAAGTTCTGCAAATTTACGCCCAATAATCACATCTTTTCCAAAGTAAAATTTTTTAAAAAATGTTCAAAATCAAAAAAAAAATCGTGTTCTGAGTAGCTTTTAAATTGATCTGGAGTTCCTTAAAAGGAAAAAAAGTTCTGCAAATTTACGCCCAATATTCATATTTTTCCAAAAGTCAAATTAAAAAAAAATGTTCAAAATCAAAAAAAAAAAAAAATCGGTGTTCTTAGTAGCTTTTAAAAAGTTCTGGAGTTCCTGAAAAGAAGAAAAAAGTTCTGCAAATTTACGCCCAATATTCACATCTTTTCCAAAGTAAAATTTTTTAAAAAATGTTCAAAATCAAAAAAAAAATCGTGTTCTGAGTAGCTTTTAAATTGATCTGGAGTTCCTTAAAAGGAAAAAAAGTTCTGCAAATTTACGCCCAATATTCATATTTTTCCAAAAGTCAAATTTAAAAAAAAATGTTCAAAATCAAAAAAAAAAAAAAATCGGTGTTCTTAGTAGCTTTTAAAAAGTTCTGGAGTTCCTGAAAAGGAGGAAAAAAGCTCTGCAAATTTAAGCTCAATATTCAAAATTTTCCAAAAGTAAAATTTTTTCAAAAATGTTCAAAATCAAAAAAAAATTGGTGTTCTGAGGAGCTTTTAAAAAGTCCTGGAGTTCCTGAAAAGGGGGAAAAAAGCTCTGCAAATTTAAGCCCAATATTCAAAATTTTCCTAAAGTCAAATTTTTTCAAAAATGTTCAAAATAAAAAAAAAAAATGGTGTTCTGAGGAGCTTTTAAAAAGTTCTGGAGTTCCTGAAAACGAGAAAAAAGTTTGCAAATTTACGCCCAATATGTATTCACATCTTTGCAAAAGTTAAAATTTAAAAAAAAATTTTCAAAATCAAAAAAAAAAAAGTCGGTGTTCTAAATAGCTTTTAAAAAGTTTTGGAGTTCCTGAAAAGGGGAAACAAAGTTCTGCAAATTTACGCCCAATATTTACATTTTTCCAAAAGTCAAAATTTTAAAATAATGTTCAAAATCAAAAAAAAATTGGTGTTCTGAGTAGCTTTTAAAATATTCTGGAATTCCTGAAAAGGAGAAAAAAGTTCTGCAAATTTACGCCCAATATTCACATTTTTCCCAAAGTAAAATTTTTTAAAAAATGTTCAAAATCAAAAAAAAAAATTGGTGTTCTGAGTAGCTTTAAAAAATTTCTGGAGTTCCTGAAAAGAAGAAAAAAGTTCTGCAAATTTACGCCCAATATTCACATCTTTTCCAAAGTAAAATTTTTTAAAAAATGTTCAAAATCAAAAAAAAAAAATCGTGTTCTGAGTAGCTTTTAAATTGATCTGGAGTTCCTTAAAAGGAAAAAAAGTTCTGCAAATTTACGCCCAATATTCATATTTTTCCAAAAGTCAAATTTAAAAAAAAATGTTCAAAATCAAAAAAAAAAAAAAATCGGTGTTCTTAGTAGCTTTTAAAAAGTTCTGGAGTTCCTGAAAAGAAGAAAAAAAGTTCTGCAAATTTACGCCCAATATTCACATTTTTTCCAAAAGTCAAATTTTTTAAAAGAGCAAAAAAAAAAAAAATTAGTGTTCTGAGTAGCTTTTAAAAAGTTCTGGAGTTCCAGAAAAGGAGAAAAAAGTTCTGCAAATTTACGCCCAATATTCACATTTTTTCCAAAAGTCAAATTTTTTAAAAAATGTTCAAAATAAAAAAGATTGGTGTTCTGAGTAGCTTTTAAAAAATTCTGGAGTTCCTGAAAAGGAGAAAAAAGTTCTGCAAATTTACGCCCAACATTCACATTTTACCAAAAGTCAATTTTTTTAAAAAAATTATCAAAATCAAAAAGATTGGTGTTCTGAGTAGCTTTTAAAAAGTTCTGGAGTTCTTGAAAAGGAGAAAAAAGTTCTGCAAATTTACGCCCAATATTCACATCTTTTCAAAAGTAAAATTTTTTAAAAAATGTTCAAAATCAAAAAAAAAATCGTGTTCTGAGTAGCTTTTAAAATGATCTGGAGTTCCTTAAAAGGAAAAAAAGTTCTGCAAATTTACGCCCAATATTCACATTTTTCCAAAAGTCAAATTTAAAAAAAAAATGTTCAAAATCAAAAAAAAAAAAATTGGTGTTCTTAGTAGCTTTTAAAAAGTTCTGGAGTTCCTGAAAAGAAGAAAAAAGTTCTGCAAATTTACGCCCAATATTCACATTTTCCCCAAAGTAAAATTTTTTAAAAAAGCAAAAAAAAAAAAAATTAGTGTTCTGAGTAGCTTTTAAAAAGTTCTGGAGTTCCAGAAAAGGAGAAAAAAGTTCTGCAAATTTACGCCCAATATTCATATTTTTTCCAAAAGTCAAATTTTTTAAAAAAATTTTCAAAATAAAAAAATTTGGTGTTCTGAGTAGCTTTTAAAAAATTCTGGAGTTCCTGAAAAGGAGAAAAAAGTTCTGCAAATTTACGCCCAACATTCACATTTTACCAAAAGTCAATTTTTTTAAAAAAATTATCAAAATCAAAAAGATTGGTGTTCTGAGTAGCTTTTAAAAAGTTCTGGAGTTCCTGAAAAGGAGAAAAAGTTGTGCAAATTTGCGCCCAATATTAACATTTTTTCACAAGTCAAATTTTTTAAAAAATTTTCAAAATCAAAAAGAGATTGGTGTTCTGAGTGGCTTTAAAAAGTTCTGGAGCTCCTGAAAAGGAGGAAAAAAGTTCTGCAAATTTACGCCCAATATTCACATTTTCCCAAAAGTCAAATTTTTTATAAAATGTTCAAAATCAAAAAAAAAAGGTGGTGTTCTGAGTAGCTTTTAAAATGTTCTGGAGTTCCTGAGAAAGAGAAAAAATTTCTGAAAATTTACGCCCAATATTCACATTGTACCAAAAGTCAAATTTTTTATAAAATGTTCAAAATCAAAAAAAAAATTGGTGTTCTGAGTAGCTTTTAAAAAGTTATGGAGTTCCTGAAAAGGAGATAAAATTCAAACTTTTCCAAAAGTCTAATTTTTTTTAAAATTATCAAAATCAAAAATTTTGGTGTTCTCAGTATCTTTTAAAAAGTTCTGGAGTTCCTGAAAAGGAGAAAAAAAGTTCTGCAAATTTACGCCCAATACTCGCATTTTCCCAAAAGTCAAATTTTTCAAAAAATGTTCGAAATCAAAAAAAAAAAAAAAATTGGTGTCCAAATATTCACATTTTTCCAAAAGTCAAATTAAAAAAAAAAAAAAGTTCAAAATAAAAAAAAATGGTGTTCTGAGTAGCTTTTAAAAAGTTATGAATTTCCTGAAAAGGAGATAAAATTCAAACTTTTCCAAAAGTCAAATTTTTTTTTAAATTATCAAAATCAAAAATTTTGGTGTTCTCAGTATCTTTTAAAAGTTCTGGAGTTCCTGAAAAGGAGAAAAAAAGTTCTGCAAATTTACGCCCAATATTCACATTTTTCCAAAAGTCAAATTTTTTACAAAATGTTCAAAATAAAAAGGATTGGTGTTCTGAGTAGCTTTTAAAAAATTCAGGAGTTCCTGAAAAGGAGAAAAAAAGTTCTGCAAGTTTACGCCCAATAATCACATTTTCCCAAAAGTCAAATTTTAAAAAAACTGTTCAAAATAAAAAAAAATGGTGTTCTGAGTAGCTTTTAAAAAGTTATGAATTTCCTGAAAAGGAGATAAAATTCAAACTTTTCCAAAAGTCAAATTTTTTTTTAAATTATCAAAATCAAAAATTTTGGTGTTCTCAGTATCTTTTAAAAAGTTTTGGAGTTCCTGAAAAGGAGAAACAAAGTTCTGCTAATTTACGCCCAATATTCACATTTTTCCAAAAGTCAAATTAAAAAAAAAAAATGTTCAAAATAAAAAAAATGGTGTTCTGAGTAGCTTTTAAAAAGTTATGAATTTCCTGAAAAGGAGATAAAATTCAAACTTTTCCAAAAGTCAAATTTTTTTTTAAATTATCAAAATCAAAAATTTTGGTGTTCTCAGTATCTTTTAAAAAGTTCTGGAGTTCCTGAAAAGGAGAAAAAAAGTTCTGCAAATTTACGCCCAATATTCACATTTTTCCAAAAGTCAAATTTTTTACAAAATGTTCAAAATAAAAAGGATTGGTGTTCTGAGTAGCTTTTAAAAAATTCAGGAGTTCCTGAAAAGGGGAAAAAAGCTCTGCAAATTTAAGCCCAATATTCAAAATTTTCCAAAAGTAAAATTTTTTCAAAAATGTTCAAAATCAAAAAAAAAAATTGGTGTTCTGAGGAGCTTTTAAAAAGTTCTGGAGTTCCTGAAAAGGGGGAAAAAGCTCTGCAAATTTAAGCCCAATATTCAAAATTTTCCGAAAGTCAAATATTTTCAAAAATGTTCAAAATCAAAAAAAAAAAAAAATGGTGTTCTGAGGAGCTTTTAAAAAGTTCTGGAGTTCCTGAAAATGAGAAAAAAGTTCGCAAATTTACGCCCAATATGTATTCACATCTTTGCAAAAGTTAAAATTAAAAAAAAAAATTTTCAAAATCCAAAAAAAAAAAAAATCGGTGTTCTAAATAGCTTTTAAAAAGTTTTGGAGTTCATGAAAAGGGGAAACAAAGTTCTGCAAATTTACGCCCAATATTCACATTTTTTCCAAAAGTCAAATTTTTTAAAAAATGTTCAAAATAAAAAGATTGGTGCTCTGAGTAGCTTTTAAAAAATTCTGGAGTTCCTGAAAAGGAGAAAAAAGTTCTGCAAATTTACGCCCAACATTCACATTTTACCAA
The DNA here is from genome assembly GCF_040869045.1 of Eurosta solidaginis. Classification (NCBI taxonomy): domain Eukaryota; kingdom Metazoa; phylum Arthropoda; class Insecta; order Diptera; family Tephritidae; genus Eurosta; species Eurosta solidaginis. Next base: position 108,092,375 of record NC_090320.1, on the reverse strand, counting down.
AAGTCAATTTTTTAAAAAAATTATCAAAATCAAAAAGATTGGTGTTCTGAGTAGCTTTTAAAAAGTTCTGGAGTTCCTGAAAAGGAGAAAAAAGTTGTGCAAATTTGCGCCCAATATTAACATTTTTTCAAAAGTCAAATTTTTTAAAAAATTTTCAAAATCAAAAAGAGATTGGTGTTCTGAGTGGCTTTAAAAAGTTCTGGAGCTCCTGAAAAGGAGGAAAAAAGTTCTGCAAATTTACGCCCAATATTCACATTTTCCCAAAAGTCAAATTTTTTATAAAATGTTCAAAATCAAAAAAAAAAAATTAGTGTTCTGAGTAGCTTTTAAAATGTTCTGGAGTTCCTGAGAAAGAGAAAAAATTTCTGAAAATTTACGCCCAATATTCACATTTTACCAAAAGTCAAATTTTTTAAAAAATTTTCAAAATCAAAAAAAAAATGGTGTTCTGAGTAGCTTTTAAAAAGTTATGGAGTTCCTGAAAAGGAGATAAAATTCAAACTTTTCCAAAAGTCTAATATTTTTTAAAATTATCAAAATCAAAAATTTTGGTGTTCTCAGTATCTTTTAAAAAGTTCTGGAGTTCCTGAAAAGGAGAAAAAAAGTTCTGCAAATTTACGCCCAATACTCACATATTCCCAAAAGTCAAATTTTTCAAAAAATGTTCGAAATCAAAAAAAAAAAAAAATTGGTGTCCCAATATTCACATTTTTCCAAAAGCCAAATTAAAAAAAAATGTTCAAAATAAAAAAAAAATGGTGCTCTGAGTAGCTTTTAAAAAGTTATGAATTTCCTGAAAAGGAGATAAAATTCAAACTTTTCCAAAAGTCAAATTTTTTTTTAAATTATCAAAATGAAAAATTTTGGTGTTCTCAGTATCTTTTAAACAGTTCTGGAGTTCCTGAAAAGGAGAAAAAAAGTTCTGCAAATTTACGCCCAATATTCACATTTTTCCAAAAGTCAAATTTTTTACAAAATGTTCAAAATCAAAAAAACATCGGTGTTTTGACTACCTTTTAAAAAGTTCTGGACTTCCTGAAAAGGAGAAAAAAAGTTCTGCAAGTTTACGCCCAATAATCACATTTTCCCAAAAGTCAAATTTTTAAAAAACTGTTGAAAATAAAAAAAAATTGTGTAGCTTTTAAAAAGTTCTGGAGTTCCTGAAAAGGGGAAAAAAGCTCTGCAAATTTAAGCCCAATATTCAAAATTTTCCAAAAGTAAAATTTTTTCAAAAATGTTCAAAATCAAAAAAAAAAATTGGTGTTCTGAGGAGCTTTTAAAAAGTTCTGGAGTTCCTGAAAAGGGGGAAAAAGCTCTGCAAATTTAAGCCCAATATTCAAAATTTTCCTAAAGTCAAATTTTTTCAAAAATGTTCAAAATCAAAAAAAAAAAAAAATGGTGTTCTGAGGAGCTTTTAAAAAGTTCTGGAGTTCCTGAAAACGAGAAAAAAGTTCGCAAATTTACGCCCAATATGTATTCACATCTTTGCAAAAGTTAAAATTAAAAAAAAAATTTTCAAAATAAAAAAAAAAAAAATCGGTGTTCCAAATAGCTTTTAAAAAGTTTTGGAGTTCCTGAAAAGGAGAAAAAAAGTTCTGCAAATTTAAGCCCAATATTTACATTTTTCCAAAAGTCAAAATTTTAAAATAATGTTCAAAATCAAAAAGAAATTTGTGTTCTGAGTAGCTTTTAAAATGTTCTGGAGTTCCTGAAAAGGAGAAAAAAAGTTCTGCAAATTTACGCCCAATATTCACATTTTTCCCAAAGTAAAATTTTTTAAAAAATGTTCAAAATCAAAAAAAAAAAATTGGTGTTCTGAATAGCTTTTAAAAATTTCTGGAGTTTCTGAAAAGAAAAAAAAATTTCTGCAAATTTGCGCTAATATTCACATTTTTCCAAAAGACAAATTTTTAAAAAAATTTTCACAAAAAAAAAAAAATGGTGTTCTGAGGAGCTTTTAAAAAGTTCTGGAGTTCCTGAAAAGGAGAAAAAAAGTTCTGCAAATTTAAGCCCAATATTTACATTTTTCCCAAAGTCAAAATTTTAAAATAATGTTCAAAATCAAAAAGAAATTTGTGTTCTGAGTAGCGTTTAAAAAATTCTGGAGTTTCTGAAAAGGAGAAAAAGTTCTGCAAATTTACGCCCAATATTCACATCTTTTCAAAAGTAAAATTTTTTAAAAAATGTTCAAAATCAAAAAAAATCGTGTTCTGAGTAGCTTTTAAAATGATCTGGAGTTCCTTAAAAGGAAAAAATTTCTGCAAATTTACGCCCAATATTCACATTTTTCCAAAAGTCAAATTTAAAAAAAAATGTTCAAAATCAAAAAAAAAATTGGTGTTCTTAGTAGCTTTTAAAAAGTTCTGGAGTTCCTGAAAAGAAGAAAGAAGTTCTGCAAATTTACGCCCAATATTCACATTTTCCCCAAAGTAAAATTTTTTAAAACAGCAAAAAAAAATCAGTGTTCTGAGTAGCTTTTAAAAAGTTCTGGAGTTCCAGAAAAGGAGAAAAAAGTTCTGCAAATTTACGCCCAATATTCACATTTTTTCCAAAAGTCAAATTTTTAAAAAAATGTTCAAAATAAAAAGGATTGGTGTTCTGAGTAGCTTTTAAAAAATTCAGGAGTTCCTGAAAAGGAGAAAAAAGTTCTGCAAATTTACGCCCAACATTCACATTTTACCAAAAGTCACTTTTTTTTTTAAATTATCAAAATCAAAAAGATTCGTGTTCTGAGTAGCTTCTAAAAAGTTCTGGAGTTCCTGAAAAGGAGAAAAAAGTTGTGCAAATTTGCGCCCAATATTCACATTTTTCCAAAAGTCAAATTTTTTAAAAAATTTTCAAAATCAAAAAGAGATTGGTGTTCTGAGTGGCTTTTAAAAAGTTCTGGAGCTCCTGAAAAGGAGGAAAAAAGTTCTGCAAATTTACGCCCAATATTCACATTTTTCCAAAAGCCAAATTTAAAAAAACTGTTCAAAATCAAAAGAAATTGGTGTTCTGAGTACTTTTATAAAGTTCTGGAGTTCCTGAAAAGGAGAAAAAAGTTCTGCAAATTTACGCCCAATATTCATATTTTTGCAAAAGTCACATTTAAAAAAAATGTTCAAAATCAAAAAAATCGGTGTTCTGAGTACCTTTTAAAAAGTTTTGGAGTTCCTGAAAAGGAGAAACAAAGTTCTGCTAATTTACGCCCAATATTCACATTTTTTCGAAAGTCAAATTTTTAAAAAAATGTTCACAATCAAAGAAATTGGTGTTCTGAGAAGCTTTTAAAAAGTTCTGGAGTTTCTGAAAAGGAGAAAAAAGTTCTGTAAATTTACGCCAAATATTGAATTATTTCCAAAAGTCAAATTTTAAAAAAACTGTTTAAATCAAAAAAAAATTGGTGTTCTGAGTAGCTTTTAAAAAGTTCTGGAGTTGCTGAAAAGGAGAAAAAATAAAATAAAAGGAGAAATAAGTTCTGCAAATTTATATCCAATATTGACATTTTTCCAAAAGGCAAATTTTTTTAAAAATGTACAAAATCAAAAAAATTGGTGTCCTGTGTAGCGTTTAAAAAGTTCTGGAGCTCCTGAAAAGGAGGAAAAAAGTTCTGCAAATTTACGCCCAATATTCACATTTTTCCAAAAGTCAAATTTAAAAAAAATTTTCAAAATCAAAAGAAATTGGTGTTCTGAGTACTTTTATAAAATTCTGGAGTTCCTGAAAAGGAGAAAAAAGTTCTGCAAATTTACGCCCAATATTCACATTTTTGCAAAAGTCAAATTTAAAAAAAATGTTCAAAATCAAAAAAAATCGGTGTTCTGAGTACCTTTTAAAAAGTTTTGGAGTTCCTGAAAAGGAGAAACAAAGTTCTGCTAATTTACGCCCAATATTCACATTTTTTCGAAAGTCAAATTTTTAAAAAAATGTTCACAATCAAAGAAATTGGTGTTCTGAGTAGCTTTTCAAAAGTTCTGGAGTTTCTGAAAAGGAGAAAAAAGTTCTGTAAATTTACGCCAAATATTCAATTATTTTCAAAATTCAAATTTAAAAAAAACTGTTCAAATCAAAAAAAAAAAAAAATTGGTGTTCTGAGTAGCTTTTAAAAAGTTCTGGAGTTGCTGAAAAGGAGAAAAAATAAAATAAAAGGAGAAATAAGTTCTGCAAATTTACATCCAATATTGACATTTTTCCAAAAGGCAAATTTTTTTAAAAATGTACAAAATCAAAAAAATTGGTGTCCTGTGTAGCTTTTGAAAAGTTCTGGAGTTCCTGAAAAGGAGAAAAAAAGTTCTGCAAATTTACGCCCAATATTCACATTTTCCCAAAAGTCAAATTTTTTAAAAAATGTTCAAAATCAAAAAAAAAAATTGGTGTTCTGAGTAGCTTTTAAAATGTTCTGGAGTTCCTGAGAAAGAGAAAAAATTTCTGAAAATTTACGCCCAATATTCACGTTTTTCCAAAAGTCAAATTTTTTAAAAAATGTTCAAAATCAAAAAATTGGTGTTCTGAGTAGCTTTTAAAAAGTTCTGGAGTTCCTGAAAAGGAGATAAAATTCAAACGTTTCCAAAAGTCAAATTTTTTTTTAAATTATCAAAATCAAAAAATTTGGTGTTCTCAGTATCTTCTAAAAAGTTCTGGAGTTCCTGAAAAGGAGAAAAAAAGTTCTGCAAATTTACGCCCAATATGCACATTTTTCCAAAAGCCAAATTTTTTACAAAATGTTCAAAATCAAAAAAAATCGGTGTTCTGACTACCTTTTAAAAAGTTCTGGAGTTCCTGAAAAGGAGAAAAACGTTCTGCAAGTTTACGCCCAACAATCACATTTTCCCAAAAGTCAAATTTTTAAAAAACTGTTCAAAATAAAAAAAAAAATTGGTGTAGCTTTTAAAAAGTTCTGGAGTTCCTGAAAAGGGGAAAAAAGCTCTGAAAATTTAAGCCCAATATTCAAAATTTTCCAAAAGTAAAATTTTTTAAAAAATGTTCAAAATCAAAAAAAAAATTGGTGTTCTGAGGAGCTTTTAAAAAGTTCTGGAGTTCCTGAAAAGGGGAAAAAAGCTCTGCAAATTTAAGCCCAATATTCAAAATTTTCCAAAAGTAAAATTTTTTCAAAAATGTTCAAAATCAAAAAAAAAAAATGGTGTTCTGAGTGGCTTTTAAAAAGTTCTGGAGCTCCTGAAAAGGAGGAAAAAAGTTCTGCAAATTTACGCCCAATATTCACATTTTTCCAAAAGTCAAATTTAAAAAAAAAATGTTCAAAATCAAAAAAAAAAAAATTGGTGTTCTTAGTAGCTTTTAAAAAGTTCTGGAGTTCCTGTAAAGAAGAAAAAAGTTCTGCAAATTTACGCCCAATATTCACATTTTCCCCAAAGTCAAATTTTTTAAAAAAGAAAAAAATAAAAATCAGTGCTCTGAGTAGCTTTTAAAAAGTTCTGGAGTTCCAGAAAAGGAGAAAAAAGTTCTGCAAATTTACGCCCAATATTCACATTTTTTCCAAAAGTCAAATTTTTTAAAAAATGTTTAAAATAAAAAAGATTGGTGTTCTGAGTAGCTTTTAAAAAATTCTGGAGTTCCTGAAAAGGAGAAAAAAGTTCTGCAAACTTACGCCCAACATTCACATTTTACCAAAAGTCACTTTTTTTTTTTTAAATTATCAAAATCAAAAAGATTGGTGTTCTGAGTAGCTTTTAAAAAGTTCTGGAGTTCCTGAAAAGGAGAAAAAAGTTGTGCAAATTTGCGCCCAATATTCACATTTTTCCAAAAGTCAAATTTTTTAAAAAATTTTCAAAATCAAAAAGAGATTGGTGTTCTCGAGTGGCCTTTAAAAAGTTCTGGAGCTCCTGAAAAGGAGGAAAAAAGTTCTGCAAATTTACGCCCAATATTCACATTTTTCCAAGAGTCAAATTTAAAAAAAAAAATGTTCAAAATCAAAAGATATTGGTGTTCTGAGTACTTTTATAAAGTTCTGGAGTTCTAGAAAAGGAGAAAAAAGTTCTGCAAATTTACGCCCAATATTCACATTTTTGCAAAAGTCAAATTTAAAAAAAATGTTCAAAATCAAAAAAAATCGGTGTTCTGAGTAACTTTAAAAAGTTTTGGAGTTCCTGAAAAGGAGAAACAAAGTTCTGCTAATTTACGCCCAATATTCACATTTTTCCGAAAGTCAAATTTTTAAAAAAATGTTCACAATCAAAGAAATTGGTGTTCTGAGTAGCTTTTAAAAAGTTCTGGAGTTTCTGAAAAGGAGAAAAAAGTTCTGTAAATTTACGCCAAATATTCAATTATTTCCAAAAGTCAAATTTTAAAAAAACTGTTCAAATAAAAAAAAAATTGGTGTCCTGAGTAGCTTTTAAAAAGTTCTGGAGTTGCTGAAAAGAGAAAAAAAAATAAAAGGAGAAATAAGTTCTGCAAATTTACATCCAATATTGACATTTTTCCAAAAGGCAAATTTTTTTAAAAATGTACAAAATCAAAAAAATTGGTGTCCTGTGTAGCTTTTAAAAAGTTCTGGAGTTCCTGAAAAGGAGAAAAAAAGTTCTGCAAATTTACGCCCAATATTCACATTTTCCCAAAAGTCAATTTTTTTAAAAAATGTTCAAAATCAAAAAAAAAAAAATTGGTGTTCTCAGTAGCTTTTAAAATGTTCTGGAGTTCCTGAGAAAGAGAAAAAATTTCTGAAAATTTACGCCCAATATTCACATTTTTCCAAAAGTCAAATTTTTTAAAAAATGTTCAAAATCAAAAAATTGGTGTTCTGAGTAGCTTTTAAAAAGTTCTGGAGTTCCTGAAAAGGAGAAAAAAATTTCTACAAATTTACGACCAATATTCACATTTTTCCCAAAGTAAATTTTTTTAAAAAATGTTCAAATGCAAAAAAAAATGTTGTTCTGAGTAGCTTTTAAAAATTTCTGGAGTTCCTGAAAAGGAAAAAAAAGTTCTGCACATTTTCCCAAAAGAATGGTGTTCTGAGTAGCTTTTAAAAAGTTCTGGAGTTCCTGAAAAGGAAAAAAAGTTCTGAAAATTTACGCCCAATATTGACATTTTTCCAAAAGGCAAATTTTTTTAAAAATGTACAAAATCAAACAAAAATTGGTGTTCTGAGTAGCTTTTAAAATGTTCTGGAGTTCCTGAGAAAGAGTAAAATTTCTGAAAATTTACGCCCAATATTCACATTTTTCCAAAAGTCAAATTTTTTAAAAAATGTTCAAAATCAAAAAATTGGTGTTCTGAGTAGCCTTTAAAAAGGAGAAAAAAATTTCTACAAATTTACGACCAATATTCACCTTTTACCAAAAGTCAAATTTTTTAAAAAATTTTCAAAATCAAAAAAAAATTGGTGTTCTGAATAGCTTTTAAAAAGTTATGGAGTTCCTGAAAAGGAGATAAAATTCAAACTTTTCCAAAAGTAAAATTTTTTTTTAAATTATCAAAATCAAAAATTTTGGTGTTCTCAGTATCTTTTAAAAAGTTCTGGAGTTCCTGAAAAGGAGAAAAAAAGTTCTGCAAATTTACGCCCAATATTCACATTTTCCCAAAAGTCAAATTTTTCAAAAAATGTTCGAAATAAAAAAAAATTGGTGTCCCAATATCCACATTTTTCCAAAAGTCAAATTAAAAAAAAAAAAATGTTCAACATAAAAAAAAATGGTGTTCTGAGTAGCTTTTAAAAAGTTATGGAGTTCCTGAAAAGGAGATAAAATTCAAACTTTTCCAAAAGTCAAATTTTTTTTAAAATTATCAAAATCAAAAATTTTGGTGTTCTCAGTATCTTTTAAAAAGTTCTGGAGTTCCTGAAAAGGAGAAAAAAGTTCTGCAAATTTACCTCCAATATTCACATTTTTCCAAAAGTCAAATTTTTTACAAAATGTTCAAACTAAAAAAAAAAACGGTGTTCTGACTACCTTTTAAAAAGTTCTGGACTTCCTGAAAAGGAGAAAAAAAGTTCTGCAAGTTTACGCCCAATAATCACATTTTCCCAAAAGTCAAATTTTTAAAAAACTGTTCAAAATCAAAAAAAAAATTGGTGTTCTGAGTAGCTTTTAAAATATTCTGGAATTCCTGAAAAGGAGAAAAAAGTTCTGCAAATTTACGCCCAATATTCACATTTTTCCCAAAGTAAAATTTTTTAAAAAATGTTCAAAATCAAAAAAAAAATTGGTGTTCTGAGTAGCTTTAAAAAATTTCTGGAGTTCCTGAAAAGAAGAAAAAAGTTCTGCAAATTTACGCCCAATATTCACATCTTTTCCAAAGTAAAATTTTTTAAAAAATGTTCAAAATCAAAAAAAAAATCGTGTTCTGAGTAGCTTTTAAATTGATCTGGAGTTCCTTAAAAGGAAAAAAAGTTCTGCAAATTTACGCCCAATATTCATATTTTTCCAAAAGTTAAAATTTTAAAATAATGTTCAAAATCAAAAAAAAATTGGTGTTCTGAGTAGCTTTTAAAATATTCTGGAATTCCTGAAAAGGAGAAAAAAGTTCTGCAAATTTACGCCCAATATTCACATTTTTCCCAAAGTAAAATTTTTTAAAAAATGTTCAAAATCAAAAAAAAAATTGGTGTTCTGAGTAGCTTTAAAAATATTCTGGAATTCCTGAAAAGGAGAAAAAAGTTCTGCAAATTTACGCCCAATATTCACATTTTCCCAAAAGTCAAATTTTTCAAAAAATGTTCGAAATAAAAAAAAATTGGTGTTCTGAGTAGCTTTAAAAATATTCTGGAATTCCTGAAAAGGAGAAAAAAGTTCTGCAAATTTACGCCCAATATTCACATTTTTCCCAAAGTAAAATTTTTTAAAAAATGTTCAAAATCAAAAAAAAAATTGGTGTTCTGAGTAGCTTTAAAAATATTCTGGAATTCCTGAAAAGGAGAAAAAAAGTTCTGCAAATTTACGCCCAATATTCACATTTTCCCAAAAGTCAATTTTTTTAAAAAATGTTCAAAATCAAAAAAAAAAAAATTGGTGTTCTCAGTAGCTTTTAAAATGTTCTGGAGTTCCTGAGAAAGAGAAAAAATTTCTGAAAATTTACGCCCAATATTCACATTTTTCCAAAAGTCAAATTTTTTAAAAAATGTTCAAAATCAAAAAATTGGTGTTCTGAGTAGCTTTTAAAAAGTTCTGGAGTTCCTGAAAAGGAGAAAAAAATTTCTACAAATTTACGACCAATATTCACATTTTTCCCAAAGTAAATTTTTTTAAAAAATGTTCAAATGCAAAAAAAAATGTTGTTCTGAGTAGCTTTTAAAAATTTCTGGAGTTCCTGAAAAGGAAAAAAAAGTTCTGCACATTTTCCCAAAAGAATGGTGTTCTGAGTAGCTTTTAAAAAGTTCTGGAGTTCCTGAAAAGGAAAAAAAGTTCTGAAAATTTACGCCCAATATTGACATTTTTCCAAAAGGCAAATTTTTTTAAAAATGTACAAAATCAAACAAAAATTGGTGTTCTGAGTAGCTTTTAAAATGTTCTGGAGTTCCTGAGAAAGAGTAAAATTTCTGAAAATTTACGCCCAATATTCACATTTTTCCAAAAGTCAAATTTTTTAAAAAATGTTCAAAATCAAAAAATTGGTGTTCTGAGTAGCCTTTAAAAAGGAGAAAAAAATTTCTACAAATTTACGACCAATATTCACCTTTTACCAAAAGTCAAATTTTTTAAAAAATTTTCAAAATCAAAAAAAAATTGGTGTTCTGAATAGCTTTTAAAAAGTTATGGAGTTCCTGAAAAGGAGATAAAATTCAAACTTTTCCAAAAGTAAAATTTTTTTTTAAATTATCAAAATCAAAAATTTTGGTGTTCTCAGTATCTTTTAAAAAGTTCTGGAGTTCCTGAAAAGGAGAAAAAAAGTTCTGCAAATTTACGCCCAATATTCACATTTTCCCAAAAGTCAAATTTTTCAAAAAATGTTCGAAATAAAAAAAAATTGGTGTCCCAATATCCACATTTTTCCAAAAGTCAAATTAAAAAAAAAAAAATGTTCAACATAAAAAAAAATGGTGTTCTGAGTAGCTTTTAAAAAGTTATGGAGTTCCTGAAAAGGAGATAAAATTCAAACTTTTCCAAAAGTCAAATTTTTTTTAAAATTATCAAAATCAAAAATTTTGGTGTTCTCAGTATCTTTTAAAAAGTTCTGGAGTTCCTGAAAAGGAGAAAAAAGTTCTGCAAATTTACCTCCAATATTCACATTTTTCCAAAAGTCAAATTTTTTACAAAATGTTCAAACTAAAAAAAAAAACGGTGTTCTGACTACCTTTTAAAAAGTTCTGGACTTCCTGAAAAGGAGAAAAAAAGTTCTGCAAGTTTACGCCCAATAATCACATTTTCCCAAAAGTCAAATTTTTAAAAAACTGTTCAAAATCAAAAAAAAAATTGGTGTTCTGAGTAGCTTTTAAAATATTCTGGAATTCCTGAAAAGGAGAAAAAAGTTCTGCAAATTTACGCCCAATATTCACATTTTTCCCAAAGTAAAATTTTTTAAAAAATGTTCAAAATCAAAAAAAAAATTGGTGTTCTGAGTAGCTTTAAAAAATTTCTGGAGTTCCTGAAAAGAAGAAAAAAGTTCTGCAAATTTACGCCCAATATTCACATCTTTTCCAAAGTAAAATTTTTTAAAAAATGTTCAAAATCAAAAAAAAAATCGTGTTCTGAGTAGCTTTTAAATTGATCTGGAGTTCCTTAAAAGGAAAAAAAGTTCTGCAAATTTACGCCCAATATTCATATTTTTCCAAAAGTTAAAATTTTAAAATAATGTTCAAAATCAAAAAAAAATTGGTGTTCTGAGTAGCTTTTAAAATATTCTGGAATTCCTGAAAAGGAGAAAAAAGTTCTGCAAATTTACGCCCAATATTCACATTTTTCCCAAAGTAAAATTTTTTAAAAAATGTTCAAAATCAAAAAAAAAATTGGTGTTCTGAGTAGCTTTAAAAATATTCTGGAATTCCTGAAAAGGAGAAAAAAGTTCTGCAAATTTACGCCCAATATTCACATTTTTCCCAAAGTCAAATTTTTTAAAAAATGTTCAAAATCAAAAAAAAAATTGGTGTTCTGAGTAGCTTTAAAAAATTTCTGGAGTTCCTGAAAAGAAGAAAAAAGTTCTGCAAATTTACGCCCAATAATCACATCTTTTCCAAAGTAAAATTTTTTAAAAAATGTTCAAAATCAAAAAAAAAATCGTGTTCTGAGTAGCTTTTAAATTGATCTGGAGTTCCTTAAAAGGAAAAAAAGTTCTGCAAATTTACGCCCAATATTCATATTTTTCCAAAAGTCAAATTTAAAAAAAATGTTCAAAATCAAAAAAAAAAAAAATCGGTGTTCTTAGTAGCTTTTAAAAAGTTCTGGAGTTCCTGAAAAGAAGAAAAAAGTTCTGCAAATTTACGCCCAATATTCACATCTTTTCCAAAGTAAAATTTTTTAAAAAATGTTCAAAATCAAAAAAAAAATCGTGTTCTGAGTAGCTTTTAAATTGATCTGGAGTTCCTTAAAAGGAAAAAAAGTTCTGCAAATTTACGCCAAATATTCATATTTTTCCAAAAGTCAAATTTAAAAAAAAATGTTCAAAATCAAAAAAAAAAAAAAATCGGTGTTCTTAGTAGCTTTTAAAAAGTTCTGGAGTTCCTGAAAAGGAGGAAAAAAGCTCTGCAAATTTAAGCTCAATATTCAAAATTTTCCAAAAGTAAAATTTTTTCAAAAATGTTCAAAATCAAAAAAAAATTGGTGTTCTGAGGAGCTTTTAAAAAGTCCTGGAGTTCCTGAAAAGGGGGAAAAAAGCTCTGCAAATTTAAGCCCAATATTCAAAATTTTCCTAAAGTCAAATTTTTTCAAAAATGTTCAAAATAAAAAAAAAAATGGTGTTCTGAGGAGCTTTTAAAAAGTTCTGGAGTTCCTGAAAACGAGAAAAAAGTTTGCAAATTTACGCCCAATATGTATTCACATCTTTGCAAAAGTTAAAATTTAAAAAAAAATGTTCAAAATCAAAAAAAAAAAAGTCGGTGTTCTAAATAGCTTTTAAAAAGTTTTGGAGTTCCTGAAAAGGGGAAACAAAGTTCTGCAAATTTACGCCCAATATTTACATTTTTCCAAAAGTCAAAATTTTAAAATAATGTTCAAAATCAAAAAAAAATTGGTGTTCTGAGTAGCTTTTAAAATATTCTGGAATTCCTGAAAAGGAGAAAAAAGTTCTGCAAATTTACGCCCAATATTCACATTTTTCCCAAAGTAAAATTTTTTAAAAAATGTTCAAAATCAAAAAAAAAATTGGTGTTCTGAGTAGCTTTAAAAAATTTCTGGAGTTCCTGAAAAGAAGAAAAAAGTTCTGCAAATTTACGCCCAATATTCACATCTTTTCCAAAGTAAAATTTTTTAAAAAATGTTCAAAATCAAAAAAAAAATCGTGTTCTGAGTAGCTTTTAAATTGATCTGGAGTTCCTTAAAAGGAAAAAAAGTTCTGCAAATTTACGCCCAATATTCATATTTTTCCAAAAGTCAAATTTAAAAAAAAATGTTCAAAATCAAAAAAAAAAAAAAAATCGGTGTTCTTAGTAGCTTTTAAAAAGTTCTGGAGTTCCTGAAAAGAAGAAAAAAGTTCTGCAAATTTACGCCCAATATTCACATTTTTTCCAAAAGTCAAATTTTTTAAAAGAGCAAAAAAAAAAAAATTAGTGTTCTGAGTAGCTTTTAAAAAGTTCTGGAGTTCCAGAAAAGGAGAAAAAAGTTCTGCAAATTTACGCCCAATATTCACATTTTTTCCAAAAGTCAAATTTTTTAAAAAATGTTCAAAATAAAAAAGATTGGTGTTCTGAGTAGCTTTTAGAAAATTCTGGAGTTCCTGAAAAGGAGAAAAAAGTTCTGCAAATTTACGCCCAACATTCACATTTTACCAAAAGTCAATTTTTTTAAAAAAATTATCAAAATCAAAAAGATTGGTGTTCTGAGTAGCTTTTAAAAAGTTCTGGAGTTCTTGAAAAGGAGAAAAAAGTTCTGCAAATTTACGCCCAATATTCACATCTTTTCAAAAGTAAAATTTTTTAAAAAATGTTCAAAATCAAAAAAAAAATCGTGTTCTGAGTAGCTTTTAAAATGATCTGGAGTTCCTTAAAAGGAAAAAAAGTTCTGCAAATTTACGCCCAATATTCACATTTTTCCAAAAGTCAAATTTAAAAAAAAATGTTCAAAATCAAAAAAAAAAAAATTGGTGTTCTTAGTAGCTTTTAAAAAGTTCTGGAGTTCCTGAAAAGAAGAAAAAAGTTCTGCAAATTTACGCCCAATATTCACATTTTCCCCAAAGTAAAATTTTTTAAAAAAGCAAAAAAAAAAAAAATTAGTGTTCTGAGTAGCTTTTAAAAAGTTCTGGAGTTCCAGAAAAGGAGAAAAAAGTTCTGCAAATTTACGCCCAATATTCACATTTTTTCCAAAAGTCAAATTTTTTAAAAAAATGTTCAAAATAAAAAAATTTGGTGTTCTGAGTAGCTTTTAAAAAATTCTGGAGTTCCTGAAAAGGAGAAAAAAGTTCTGCAAATTTACGCCCAACATTCACATTTTACCAAAAGTCAATTTTTTTAAAAAAATTATCAAAATCAAAAAGATTGGTGTTCTGAGTAGCTTTTAAAAAGTTCTGGAGTTCCTGAAAAGGAGAAAAAGTTGTGCAAATTTGCGCCCAATATTAACATTTTTTCACAAGTCAAATTTTTTAAAAAATTTTCAAAATCAAAAAGAGATTGGTGTTCTGAGTGGCTTTAAAAAGTTCTGGAGCTCCTGAAAAGGAGGAAAAAAGTTCTGCAAATTTACGCCCAATATTCACATTTTCCCAAAAGTCAAATTTTTTATAAAATGTTCAAAATCAAAAAAAAAAGGTGGTGTTCTGAGTAGCTTTTAAAATGTTCTGGAGTTCCTGAGAAAGAGAAAAAATTTCTGAAAATTTACGCCCAATATTCACATTTTACCAAAAGTCAAATTTTTTATAAAATGTTCAAAATCAAAAAAAAAATTGGTGTTCTGAGTAGCTTTTAAAAAGTTATGGAGTTCCTGAAAAGGAGATAAAATTCAAACTTTTCCAAAAGTCTAATTTTTTTAAAATTATCAAAATCAAAAATTTTGGTGTTCTCAGTATCTTTTAAAAAGTTCTGGAGTTCCTGAAAAGGAGAAAAAAAGTTCTGCAAATTTACGCCCAATACTCGCATTTTCCCAAAAGTCAAATTTTTCAAAAAATGTTCGAAATCAAAAAAAAAAAAAAATTGGTGTCCAAATATTCACATTTTTCCAAAAGTCAAATTAAAAAAAAAAAAAAGTTCAAAATAAAAAAAAATGGTGTTCTGAGTAGCTTTTAAAAAGTTATGAATTTCCTGAAAAGGAGATAAAATTCAAACTTTTCCAAAAGTCAAATTTTTTTTTAAATTATCAAAATCAAAAATTTTGGTGTTCTCAGTATCTTTTAAAAAGTTCTGGAGTTCCTGAAAAGGAGAAAAAAAGTTCTGCAAATTTACGCCCAATATTCACATTTTTCCAAAAGTCAAATTTTTTACAAAATGTTCAAAATAAAAAGGATTGGTGTTCTGAGTAGCTTTTAAAAAATTCAGGAGTTCCTGAAAAGGAGAAAAAAAGTTCTGCAAGTTTACGCCCAATAATCACATTTTCCCAAAAGTCAAATTTTAAAAAAACTGTTCAAAATAAAAAAAAAATGGTGTTCTGAGTAGCTTTTAAAAAGTTATGAATTTCCTGAAAAGGAGATAAAATTCAAACTTTTCCAAAAGTCAAATTTTTTTTTAAATTATCAAAATCAAAAATTTTGGTGTTCTCAGTATCTTTTAAAAAGTTTTGGAGTTCCTGAAAAGGAGAAACAAAGTTCTGCTAATTTACGCCCAATATTCACATTTTTCCAAAAGTCAAATTAAAAAAAAAAAATGTTCAAAATAAAAAAAATGGTGTTCTGAGTAGCTTTTAAAAAGTTATGAATTTCCTGAAAAGGAGATAAAATTCAAACTTTTCCAAAAGTCAAATTTTTTTTTAAATTATCAAAATCAAAAATTTTGGTGTTCTCAGTATCTTTTAAAAAGTTCTGGAGTTCCTGAAAAGGAGAAAAAAAGTTCTGCAAATTTACGCCCAATATTCACATTTTTCCAAAAGTCAAATTTTTTACAAAATGTTCAAAATAAAAAGGATTGGTGTTCTGAGTAGCTTTTAAAAAATTCAGGAGTTCCTGAAAAGGGGAAAAAAGCTCTGCAAATTTAAGCCCAATATTCAAAATTTTCCAAAAGTAAAATTTTTTCAAAAATGTTCAAAATCAAAAAAAAAAATTGGTGTTCTGAGGAGCTTTTAAAAAGTTCTGGAGTTCCTGAAAAGGGGGAAAAAGCTCTGCAAATTTAAGCCCAATATTCAAAATTTTCCTAAAGTCAAATTTTTTCAAAAATGTTCAAAATCAAAAAAAAAAAAAATGGTGTTCTGAGGAGCTTTTAAAAAGTTCTGGAGTTCCTGAAAATGAGAAAAAAGTTCGCAAATTTACGCCCAATATGTATTCACATCTTTGCAAAAGTTAAAATTAAAAAAAAAATTTTCAAAATCCAAAAAAAAAAAAAATCGGTGTTCTAAATAGCTTTTAAAAAGTTTTGGAGTTCCTGAAAAGGGGAAACAAAGTTCTGCAAATTTACGCCCAATATTTACATTTTTCCAAAAGTCAAAATTTTAAAATAATGTTCAAAATCAAAAAAAAATTGGTGTTCTGAGTAGCTTTTAAAATGTTCTGGAGTTCCTGAAAAGGAGAAAAAAAGTTCTGCAAATTTACGCCCAATATTCAAATTTTTCCCAAAGTAAAATTTTTTAAAAAATGTTCAAAATCAAAAAAAAAATTGGTGTTCTGAGTAGCTTTTAAAAATTTCTGGAGTTTCTGAAAAGAAAAAAAAAATTCTGCAAATTTAAGCCCAATATTTACATTTTTCCAAAAGTCAAAATTTTAAAATAATGTTCGAAATCAAAAAAAAATTTGTGTTCTGAGTAGCGTTTAAAAAATTCTGGAGTTTTTGAAAAGGAGAAAAAGTTCTGCAAATTTACGCCCAATATTCACATCTTTTCAAAAGTAAAATTTTTTAAAAAATGTTCAAAATCAAAAAAAAAATCGTGTTCTGAGTAGCTTTTAAAATGGTCTGGAGTTCCTTAAAAAGAAAAAAGTTCTGCAAATTTACGCCCAATATTCACATTTTTCCAAAAGTCAAATTTAAAAAAAAATGTTCAAAATCAAAAAAAAAATTGGTGTTCTTAGTAGCTTTTCAAAAGTTCTGGAGTTCCTGAAAAGAAGAAAGAAGTTCAGCAAATTTACGCCCAATATTCACATTTTCCCCAAAGTAAAACTTTTTAAAACAGCAAAAAAAAAAAATCAGTGTTCTGAGTAGCTTTTAAAAAGTTCTGGAGTTCCAGAAAAGGAGAAAAAAGTTCTGCAAATTTACGCCCAATATTCACATTTTTTCCAAAAGTCAATTTTTTTAAAAAATGTTCAAAATAAAAAGGATTGGTGTTCTGAGTAGCTTTTAAAAAATTCAGGAGTTCCTGAAAAGGAGAAAAAAGTTCTGCAAATTTACGCCCAACATTCACATTTTACCAAAAGTCACTTTTTTTTTTTAAATTATCAAAATCAAAAAGATTCGTGTTCTGAGTAGCTTCTAAAAAGTTCTGGAGTTCCTGAAAAGGAGAAAAAAGTTGTGCAAATTTGTGCCCAATATTCACATTTTTCCAAAAGTCAAATTTTTTAAAAAATTTTCAAAATCAAAAAGAGATTGGTGTTCTGAGTGGCTTTTAAAAAGTTCTGGAGCTCCTGAAAAGGAGGAAAAAAGTTCTGCAAATTTACGCCCAATATTCACATTTTTCCAAAAGTCAAATTTAAAAAAACTGTTCAAAATCAAAAGAAATTGGTGTTCTGAGTACTTTTATAAAGTTCTGGAGTTCCTGAAAAGGAGAAAAAAGTTCTGCAAATTTACGCCAAATATTCACATTTTTGCAAAGTCACATTTAAAAAAAATGTTCAAATCAAAAAAATCGGTGTTCTGAGTACCTTTTAAAAAGTTTTGGAGTTCCTGAAAAGGAGAAACAAAGGTTCTGCTAATTTACGCCCAATATTCACATTTTTCGAAAGTCAAATTTTTAAAAAAATGTTCACAATCAAGAAATTGGTGTTCTGAGTAGCTTTTAAAAAGTTCTGGAGTTTCTGAAAAGGAGAAAAAAGTTCTGTAAATTTACGCCAAATATTCAATTATTTCCAAAAGTCAAATTTTAAAAATACTGTTCAAATCAAAAAAAAAAATTGGTGTTCTGAGTAGCTTTTAAAAGTTCTGGAGTTGCTGAAAAGGAGAAAAAATAAAATAAAAGGAGAAATAAGTTCTGCAAATTTACATCCAATATTGACATTTTTCCAAAAGGCAAATTTTTTTAAAAATGTACAAAATCAAAAAAATTGGTGTCCTGTGTAGCTTTTAAAAAGTTCTGGAGTTCCTGAAAAGGAGAAAAAAAGTTCTGCAAATTTACGCCCAATATTCACATTTTCCCAAAAGTCAAATTTTTTAAAAAATGTTCAAAATCAAAAAAAAAAATTGGTGTTCTGAGTAGCTTTTAAATGTTCTGGAGTTCCTGAAAAAGAGAAAAAATTTCTGAAAATTTACGCCCAATATTCAGGTTTTTCCAAAAGTCAAATTTTTAAAAAATGTTCAAAATCAAAAATTGGTGTTCTAAGTAGCTTTTAAAAAGTTCTGGAGTTCCTGAAAAGGAGAAAAAAATTTCTACAAATTTACGACCAATATTCACATTTTCCCAAAAGTCAAATTTTTTAAAAATGTTCAAAATCAAAAAAAAAATTGGTGTTCTGAGTAGCTTTTAAATGTTCTGGAGTTCCTGAAAAAGAGAAAAAATTTCTGAAATTTACGCCCAATATTCAGGTTTTTCCAAAAGTCAAATTTTTTAAAAAATGTTCAAAATCAAAAAATTGGTGTTCTGAGTAGCTTTTAAAAAGTTATGGAGTTCCTGAAAAGGAGATAAAATTCAAACTTTTCCAAAAGTCAAATTTTTTTTAAAATTATCAAAATCAAAAATTTTGGTGTTCTCAGTATCTTTTAAAAAGTTCTGGAGTTCCTGAAAAGGGAAAAAAAGTTCTGCATATTTACGCCCAATATTCACATTTTCCCAAAAGTCAAATTTTTCAAAAATGGTCGAAATCAAAAAAAAAAAAAAAATTGGTGTCCGAATATTCACATTTTTCCAAAAGTCAAATTAAAAAAAATGTTCAAAATAAAAAAAATGGTGTTCTGAGTAGCTTTTAAAAAGTTATGGAGTTCCTGAAAAGGAGATAAAATTCAGACTTTTCCAAAGTCAAATTTTTTTGAAATTATCAAAATCAAAAATTTTGGTGTTCTCAGTATCTTTTAAAAAGTTCTGGAGTTCCTGAAAAGGAGAAAAAAAGTTCTGCAAATTTACGCCCAATATTCACATTTTTCCAAAAGTCAAATTTTTTACAAAATGTTCAAAATCAAAAAAAAAAAAATGGTGTTCTGAGGAGCTTTTAAAAAGTTCTGGAGTTCCTGAAAACCTGAAAAAAGTTCGCAAATTTACGCCCAATATGTATTCACATCTTTGCAAAAATTAAATTAAAAAAAAATTTTCAAAATCAAAAAAAAAAATCGGTGTTCTAAATAGCTTTTAAAAAGTTCTGAAGTTCCTGAAAAGGAGAAAAAAAGTTCTGCAAATTTACGCCCAATATTCACATTTTTCCCAAAGTAAAATTTTTTAAAAAATGTTCAAAATCAAAAAAAAAATTGGTGTTCTGAGTAGCTTTTAAAAATTTCTGGAGTTCCTGAAAAGAAAAAAAAATTTTCTGCAAATTTGCGCTAATATTCACATTTTTCCAAAAGACAAATTTTTAAAAAATTTTCACAAAAAAAAAAAAAATGGTGTTCTGAGGAGCTTTTAAAAAGTTCTGGAGTTCCTGAAAAGGAGAAAAAAAGTTCTGCAAATTTACGCCCAATATTTACATTTTTCCAAAAGTCAAAATTTTAAAATAATGTTCAAAATCAAAAAGAAATTTGTGTTCTGAGTAGCGGTTAAAAAATTCTGGAGTTTCTGAAAAGGAGAAAAAGTTCTGCAAATTTACGCCCTATATTCACATCTTTTCAAAAGTAAAATTTTTTAAAAAATGTTCAAAATCAAAAAACAAATCGTGTTCTGAGTAGCTTTTAAAATGATCTGGAGTTCCTTAAAAGGAAAAAAAGTTCTGCAAATTTACGCCCAATATTCACATTTTTCCAAAAGTCAAATTTAAAAAAAAATGTTCAAAATCAAAAAAAAAATTGGTGTTCTTAGTAGCTTTTAAAAAGTTCTGGAGTTCCTGAAAAGAAGAAAAAAGTTCTACAAATTTACGCCCAATATTCACATTTTCCCCAAAATCAAATTTTTTAAAACAGCAAAAAAAAAAATCAGTGTTCTGAGTAGCTTTTAAAAAGTTCTGGAGTTCCAGAAAAGGAGAAAAAAGTTCTGCAAATTTACGCCCAATATTCACATTTTTTCCAAAAGTCAAATATTTTAAAAAATGTTCAAAATAAAAAAGATTGGTGTTCTGAGTAGCTTTTAAAAAATTCAGGAGTTCCTGAAAAGGAGAAAAAAGTTCTGCAAATTTACGCCCAACATTCACATTTTACCAAAAGTCACTTTTTTTTTTTTAATTATCAAAATCAAAAAGATTGGTGTTCTGAGTAGCTTTTAAAAAGTTCTGGAGTTCCTGAAAAGGAGAAAAAAGTTGTGCAAATTTGCGCCTAATATTCACATTTTTCCAAAAGTCAAATTTTTTAAAAAATTTTCAAAATCAAAAAGAGATTGGTGTTCTGAGTGGCTTTTAAAAAGTTCTGGAGCTCCTGAAAAGGAGGAAAAAAGTTCTGCAAATTTACGCCCAATATTCACATTTTTCCAAAAGTCAAATTTAAAAAAAATGTTCAAAATCAAAAGAAATTGGTGTTCTGAGTACTTTTATAATATTCTGGAGTTCCTGAAAAGGAGAAAAAAGTTCTGCAAATTTACGCCCAATATTCACATTTTTGCAAAAGTCAAATTTAAAAAAAATGTTCAAAATCAAAAAAAATCGGTGTTCTGAGTACCTTTTAAAAAGTTTGGAGTTCCTGAAAAGGAGAAACAAAGTTCTGCTAATTTACGCCCAATATTCACATTTTTTCGAAAGTCAAATTTTTAAAAAAATGTTCACAATCAAAGAAATTGGTGTTCTGAGTAGCTTTTCAAAAGTTCTGGAGTTTCTGAAAAGGAGAAAAAAGTTCTGTAAATTTACGCCAAATATTCAATTATTTCCAAAAGTCAAATTTTAAAAAAACTGTTCAAATCAAAAAAAAAAAAAATTGGTGTTCTGAGTAGCTTTTAAAAAGTTCTGGAGTTGCTGAAAAGGAGAAAAAATAAAATAAAAGGAGAAATAAGTTCTGCAAATTTACATCCAATATTGACATTTTTCCAAAAGGCAAATTTTTTTAAAAATGTACAAAATCAAAAAAATTGGTGTCCTGTGTAGCTTTTAAAAAGTTCTGGAGTTCCTGAAAAGGAGAAAAAAAGTTCTGCAAATTTACGCCCAATATTCACATTTTCCCAAAAGACAAATTTTTAAAAAATGTTCAAAATCAAAAAAAAAATTGGTGTTTTGAGTAGCTTTTAAAATGTTCTGGAGTTCCTGAGAAAGAGAAAAAATTTCTGAAAATTTACGCCCAATATTCACGTTTTTCCAAAAGTCAAATTTTTTAAAAAATGTTCAAAATCAAAAAATTGGTGTTCTGAGTAGCTTTTAAAAAGTTCTGGAGTTCCTGAAAAGGAGAAAAAATAAAATAAAAGGAGAAATAAGTTCTGCAAATTTACATCCAATATTGACATTTTTCCAAAAGGCAAATTTTTTTAAAAATGTACAAAATCAAAAAAATTGGTGTCCTGTGTAGCTTTTAAAAAGTTCTGGAGTTCCTGAAAAGGAGAAAAAAAGTTCTGCAAATTTACGCCCAATATTCACATTTTCCCAAAAGACAAATTTTTTAAAAAATGTTCAAAATCAAAAAAAAAAAATTGGTGTTTTGAGTAGCTTTTAAAATGTTCTGGAGTTCCTGAGAAAGAGAAAAAATTTCTGAAAATTTACGCCCAATATTCACGTTTTTCCAAAAGTCAAATTTTTTAAAAAATGTTCAAAATCAAAAAATTGGTGTTATGAGTAGCTTTTAAAAAGTTCTGGAGTTGCTGAAAAGGAGAAAAAATAAAATAAAAGGAGAAATAAGTTCTGCAAATTTACATCCAATATTGACATTTTTCCAAAAGGCAAATTTTTTTAAAAATGTACAAAATCAAAAAAATTGGTGTCCTGTGTAGCTTTTAAAAAGTTCTGGAGTTCCTGAAAAGGAGAAAAAAGTTCTGCAAATTTACGCCCAATATTCACATTTTCCCAAAAGACAAATTTTTTAAAAATTGTTCAAAATCAAAAAAAAAAATTAGTGTTTTGAGTAGCTTTTAAAATGTTCTGGAGTTCCTGAGAAAGAGAAAAAATTTCTGAAAATTTACGCCCAATATTCACGTTTTTCCAAAAGTCAAATTTTTTAAAAAATGTTCAAAATCAAAGAATTGGTGTTCTGAGTAGCTTTTAAAAAGTTCTGGAGTTCCTGAAAAGGAGAAAAAATAAAATAAAAGGAGAAATAAGTTCTGCAAATTTACATCCAATATTGACATTTTTCCAAAAGGCAAATTTTTTTAAAAATGTACAAAATCAAAAAAATTGGTGTCCTGTGTAGCTTTTAAAAAGTTCTGGAGTTCCTGAAAAGGAGAAAAAAAGTTCTGCAAATTTACGCCCAATATTCACATTTTCCCAAAAGACAAATTTTTTAAAAAATGTTCAAAATCAAAAAAAAAATTGGTGTTTTGAGTAGCTTTTAAAATGTTCTGGAGTTCCTGAGAAAGAGAAAAAATTTCTGAAAATTTACGCCCAATATTCACGTTTTTCCAAAAGTCAAATTTTTTAAAAAATGTTCAAAATCAAAAAATTGGTGTTCTGCGTAGCTTTTAAAAAGTTCTGGAGTTCCTGAAAAGGAGAAAAAATAAAATAAAAGGAGAAATAAGTTCTGCAAATTTACATCCAATATTGACATTTTTCCAAAAGGCAAATTTTTTTAAAAATGTACAAAATCAAAAAAATTGGTGTCCTGTGTAGCTTTTAAAAAGTTCTGGAGTTCCTGAAAAGGAGAAAAAAGTTCTGCAAATTTACGCCCAATATTCACATTTTCCCAAAAGACAAATTTTTTAAAAAATGTTCAAAATAAAAAAAATGGTGTTCTGAGTAGCTTTTAAAAAGTTATGGAGATCCTGAAAAGGAGATAAAATTAAAACTTTTCCAAAAGTCAAATTTTTTTTAAATTATCAAAATCAAAAAATTTGGTGTTCTCAGTATCTTCTAAAAAGTTCTGGAGTTCCTGAAAAGGAGAAAAAAAGTTCTGCAAATTTACGCCCAATATTCACATTTTTCCAAAAGCCAAATTTTTTACAAAATGTTCAAAATCAAAAAAAATCGGTGTTCTGACTACCTTTTAAAAAGTTCTGGAGTTCCTGAAAAGGAGAAAAAAGTTCTGCAAGTTTACGCCCAACAATCACATTTTCCCAAAAGTCAAATTTTTAAAAAACTGTTCAAAATAAAAAAAAATTGGTGTAGCTTTTAAAAAGTTCTGGAGTTCCTGAAAAGGGGAAAAAAGCTCTGCAAATTTAAGCCCAATATTCAAAATTTTCCAAAAGTAAAATTTTTTCAAAAATGTTCAAAATCAAAAAAAAATTGGTGTTCTGAGGAGCTTTTAAAAAGTTCTGGAGTTCCTGAAAAGGGGGAAAAAAGCTCTGCAAATTTAAGCCCAATATTCGAAATTTTCCTAAAGTCAAATTTTTTCAAAAATGTTCAAAATAAAAAAAAAAGGTGTTCTGAGGAGCTTTTAAAAAGTTCTGGAGTTCCTGAAAACGAGAAGAAAGTTCGCAAATTTACGCCCAATATGTATTCACATCTTTGCAAAAGTTAAAATTAAAAAAAAATTTTCAAAATCAAAAAAAAAAATCGGTGTTCTAAATAGCTTTTAAAAAGTTTTGGAGTTCCTGAAAAGGGGAAACAAAGTTCTGCAAATTTACGCCCAATATTCACATTTTTCCCAAAGTAAAATTTTTTAAAAAATGTTCAAAATCAAAAAAAAAGTTGGTGTTCTGAGTAGCTTTTAAAAATTTCTGGCGTTCCTGAAAAGAAAAAAAAAAATTTCTGCAAATTTGCGCTAATATTCACATTTTTCCAAAAGACAAATTTAAAAAAAAATTAAAAAAAAAAAAAAATTGTGTTCTGAGGAGCTTTTAAAAAGTTCTGGAGGTCCTGAAAAGGAGAAAAAAAGTTCTGCAAATTTACGCCCAATATTCACATTTTTTCCAAAAGTCAAATTTTTTAAAAAATGTTCAAAATAAAAAAGATTGGTGTTCTGAGTAGCTTTTAAAAAGTTCTGGAGTTCCTGAAAAGGAGAAAAAAGTTGTGCAAATTTGCGCCCAATATTCACATTTTTCCAAAAGTCAAATTTTTTAAAAAAATTTCAAAATCAAAAAGAGATTGGTGTTCTGAGTGGCTTTTAAAAAGTTCTGGAGCTCCTGAAAAGGAGGAAATAAGTTCTGCAAATTTACGCCCAATATTCATATTTTTCCAAAAGTCAAATTTAAAAAAATGTTCAAAATCAAAAGAAATTGGTGTTCTGAGTACTTTTATAAAGTTCTGGAGTTCCTGAAAAGGAGAAAAAAGTTCTGCAAATTTACGCCCAATATTCACATTTTTGCAAAAGTCAAATTTAAAAAAAATTTTCAAAATCAAAAAAAATCGGTGTTCTGAGTACCTTTTAAAAAGTTCTGGAGTACCTGAAAAGGAGAAAAAAAGGTCTGAAAATTTACGCCCAATATTCACATTTTCCCAAAAGTCAAATTTTTTAAAAAATGTTCAAAATCAAAAAAAAAAAAAAAACTTGGTGTTCTGAGTAGCTTTTAAAATGTTCTGGAGTTCCTGAGAAAGAGAAAAAATTTCTGAAAATTTACGCCCAATATTCACGTTTTTCCAAAAGTCAAATTTTTTAAAAAATGTTCAAAATCAAAAAATTGGTGTTCTGAGTAGCTTTTAAAAAGTTCTGGAGTTCCTGAAAAGGAGATAAAATTCAAACTTTTCCAAAAGTCAAATTTTTTTTAAAATTATCAAAATCAAAAATTTTGGTGTTCTCAGTATCTTTTAAAAAGTTCTGGAGTTCCTGAAAAGGAGAAAAAAGTTCTGCAAATGTACGCCCAATATTCACATTTTCCCAAAAGTCAAATTTTTCAAAAAATGTTCGAAATCAAAAAAAAAAAAAAAAAATTGGTGTCCGAATATTCACATTTTTCCAAAAGTCAAATTACAAAAAAAAATGTTCAAAAAAAATAAAAAAAATGGTGTTCTGAGTAGCTTTTAAAAAGTTATGGAGTTCCTGAAAAGGAGATAAAATTCAAACTTTTCCAAAAGTCAAATTTTTTTTTAAATTATCAAAATCAAAAATTTTGGTGTTCTCAGTATCTTTTAAAAAGTTCTGGAGTTTCCTGAAAAGGAGAAAAAAAGCTCTGCAAATTTACGCCCAATATTCACATTTTTCCAAAAGTCAAATTTTTTACAAAATGTTCAAAATCAAAAAAAATCGGTGTTCTGACTACCTTTTAAAAAGTTTTGGAGTTCCTGAAAAGGAGAAAAAAGTTCTGCAAGTTTACGCCCAACAATCACATTTTCCCAAAAGTCAAATTTTTAAAAAAACTGTTCAAAATCAAAAAAAATTGGTGTAGCTTTTAAAAAGTTCTGGCGTTCCTGAAAAGGGGGAAAAAATCTCTGCAAATTTAAGCCCAATATTCAAAATTTTCCAAAAGTAAAACTTTTTCAAAAATGTTCAAAATCAAAAAAATATTGGTGTTCTGAGGAGCTTTTAAAAAGTTCTGGAGTTCCTGACAACGAGAAAAAAGTTCGCAAATTTACGCCCAATATGTATTCACATCTTTGCAAAAGTTAAAATTAAAAAAAAATTTTTAAAATCAAAAAAAAAATCGGTGTTCTAAATAGCTTTTAAAAAGTTTTGGAGTTCCTGAAAAGGGGAAACAAAGTTCTGCAAATTTACGCCCAATATTTACATTTTTCCAAAAGTCAAAATTTTAAAATAATGTTCAAAATCAAAAAAAAATTGGTGTTCTGAGTAGCCTTTAAAATGTTCTGGAGTTCCTGAAAAGGAGAAAAAAAGTTCTGCAAATTTACGCACAATATTCACATTTTTCCCAAAGTAAAATTTTTTAAAAAATGTTCAAAATCAAAAAAAAAGTTGGTGTTCTGAGTAGCTTTTAAAAATTTCTGGCGTTCCTGAAAAGAAAAAAAAAATTTCTGCAAATTTGCGCTAATATTCACATTTTTCCAAAAGACAAATTTAAAAAAAAAAAAAAAAAAAAAAAATTGTGTTCTGAGGAGCTTTTAAAAAGTTCTGGAGTTCCTGAAAAGGAGAAAAAAAGTTCTGCAAATTTACGCCCAATATTTACATTTTTCCAAAAGTCAAAATTTTAAAATAATGTTCAAAATCAAAAAGAAATTTGTGTTATGAGTAGCGTTTAAAAAATTCTGGAGTTTCTGAAAAGGAGAAAAAGTTCTGCAAATTTACGCCCAATATTCACATCTTTTCAAAAGTAAAATTTTTTAAAAAATTTTCAAAATCAAAAAAAAATCGTGTTCTGAGTAGCTTTTAAAATGATCTGGAGTTCCTTAAAAGGAAAAAAAGTTCTGCAAATTTACGCCCAATATTCACATTTTTCCAAAAGTCAAATTTAAAAAAAAATGTTCAAAATCAAAAAAAAATTGGTGTTCTTAGTAGCTTTTAAAAAGTTCTGGAGTTCCTGAAAAGAAGAAAAAAGTTCTGCAAATTTATGCCCAATATTCACATTTTCCCCAAAGTCAAATTTTTTAAAACAGCAAAAAAAAATCAGTGTTCTGAGTAGCTTTTAAAAAGTTCTGGAGTTCCAGAAAAGGAGAAAAAAGTTCTGCAAATTTACGCCCAATATTCACATTTTTTCCAAAAGTCAAATTTTTTAAAAAATGTTCAAAATAAAAAAGATTGGTGTTCTGAGTAGCTTTTAAAAAATTCAGGAGTTCCTGAAAAGGAGAAAAAAGTTCTGCAAATTTACGCCCAACATTCACATTTTACCAAAAGTCATTTTTTTTTTTAAATTATCAAAATCAAAAAGATTGGTGTTCTGAGTAGCTTTTAAAAAGTTCTGGAGTTCCTGAAAAGGAGAAAATAGTTGTGCAAATTTGCGCCCAATATTCACATTTTTCCAAAAGTCAAATTTTTAAAAAAATTTTCAAAATCAAAAAGAGATTGGTGTTCTGAGTGGCTTTTAAAAAGTTCTGGAGCTCCTGAAAAGGAGGAAAAAAGTTCTGCAAATTTACGCCCAATATTCACATTTTTCCAAAAGTCAAATTTAAAAAAAATGTTCAAAATCAAAAGAAATTGGTGTTCTGAGTACTTTTATAAAGTTCTGGAGTTCCTGAAAAGGAGAAAAAAGTTCTGCAAATTTACGCCCAATATTCACATTTTTGCAAAAGTCAAATTAAAAAAAAATGTTTAAAAAAAATTGGTGTAGCTTTTAAAAAGTTCTGGCGTTCCTGAAAAGGGGGAAAAAAGCTCTGCAAATTTAAGCCCAATATTCAAAATTTTCCAAAAGTAAAACTTTTTCAAAAATGTTCAAAATCAAAAAAATATTGGTGTTCTGAGGAGCTTTTAAAAAGTTCTGGAGTTCCTGAAAAGGGGGAAAAAAGCTCTGCAAATTTAAGCCCAATATTCAAAATTTTCCTAAAGTCAAATTTTTTCAAAAATGTTCAAAATCAAAAAAAAAAGGTGTTCTGAGGAGCTTTTAAAAAGTTCTGGAGTTCCTGACAACGAGAAAAAAGTTCGCAAATTTACGCCCATTATGTATTCACATCTTTGCAAAAGTTAAAATTAAAAAAAATTTTTAAAATCAAAAAAAAAATCGGTGTTCTAAATAGCTTTTAAAAAGTTTTGGAGTTCCTGAAAAGAAGAAAAAAGTTCTGCAAATTTACGCCCAATATTCACATTTTTCCCAAAGTAAAATTTTTTAAAAAATGTTCAAAATAAAAAAAAAAAATTGGTGTTATGAGTAGCTTTTAAAAATTTCTGGAGTTCCTGAAAAGGAAAAAAAAAATTCTGCAATTTTGCGCCCAATATTCAAATTTTTCCAAAAGACAAATTTTTAAAAAAATTTTCACAAAAAAAAAAAATGGTGTTCTGAGTAGCGTTTAAAAAATTCTGGAGTTTCTGAAAAGGAGAAAAAGTTCTGCAAATTTACGCCCAATATTCACATCTTTTCAAAAGTAAAATTTTTTAAAAAATTTTCAAAATCAAAAAAAATCGTGTTCTGAGTAGCTTTTAAAATGATCTGGAGTTCCTTAAAAGGAAAAAAAGTTCTGCAAATTTACGCCCAATATTCACATTTTTCCAAAAGTCAAATTTAAAAAAAAATGTTCAAAATCAAAAAAAAAATTGGTGTTCTTAGTAGCTTTTAAAAAGTTCTGGAGTTCCTGAAAAGAAGAAAAAAGTTCTGCAAATTTACGCCCAATATTCACATTTTCCCCAAAGTCAAATTTTTTAAAACAGCAAAAAAAAAAAAATCAGTGTTCTGAGTAGCTTTTAAAAAGTTCTGGAGTTCCAGAAAAGGCGAAAAAAGTTCTGCAAATTTACGCCCAATATTCACATTTTTTCCAAAAGTCAAATTTTTTAAAAAATGTTCAAAATAAAAAAGATTGGTGTTCTGAGTAGCTTTTAAAAAATTCAGGAGTTCCTGAAAAGGAGAAAAAAGTTCTGCAAATTTACGCCCAACATTCACATTTTACCAAAAGTCACTTTTTTTTTTTAAATTATCAAAATCAAAAAGATTGGTGTTCTGAGTAGCTTTTAAAAAGTTCTGGAGTTCCTGAAAAGGAGAAAAAAGTTGTGCAAATTTGCGCCCAATATTCACATTTTTCCAAAAGTCAAATTTTTAAAAAAATTTTCAAAATCAAAAAGAGATTGGTGTTCTGAGTGGCTTTTAAAAAGTTCTGGAGCTCCTGAAAAGGAGGAAAAAAGTTCTGCAAATTTACGCCCAATATTCACATTTTTCCAAAAGTCAAATTTAAAAAAAATGTTCAAAATCAAAAGAAATTGGTGTTCTGAGTACTTTTATAAAGTTCTGGAGTTCCTGAAAAGGAGAAAAAAGTTCTGCAAATTTACGCCCAATATTCACATTTTTGCAAAAGTCAAATTTAAAAAAAATGTTCAAAATCAAAAAAAAATCGGTGTTCTGAGTACCTTTTAAAAAGTTTTGGAGTTACTGAAAAGAAGAAAAAAGTTCTGCAAATTTATGCCCAATATTCACATTTTCCCCAAAAGTCAAATTTTTTAAAACAGCAAAAAAAAATCAGTGTTCTGAGTAGCTTTTAAAAAGTTCTGGAGTTCCAGAAAAGGAGAAAAAAGTTCTGCAAATTTACGCCCAATATTCACATTTTTGCAAAAGTCAAATTTAAAAAAAATGTTCAAAATCAAAAAAAAATCGGTGTACTGAGTACCTTTTAAAAAGTTTTGGAGTTACTGAAAAGGAGAAACAAAGTTCTGCTAATTTACGCCCAATATTCACATTTTTTCGAAAGTCAAATTTTTAAAAAAATGTTCACAATCACAGAAATTGGTGTTCTGAGTAGCTTTTAAAAAGTTCTGGAGTTTCTGAAAAGGAGAAAAAAGTTCTGTAAATTTACGCCAAATATTCAATTATTTCCAAAAGTCAAATTTAAAAAAAACTGTTCAAATAAAAAAAAAAAAAAAAATTGGTGTTCTGAGTAGCTTTTAAAAAGTTCTGGAGTTGCTGAAAAGGAGAAAAAATAAAATAAAAGGAGAAATAAGTTCTGCAAATTTACATCCAATATTGACATTTTTCCAAAAGGCAAATTTTTTTAAAAATGTACAAAATCAAAAAAATTGGTGTCCTGTGTAGCTTTTAAAAAGTTCTGGAGTACCTGAAAAGGAGAAAAAAAGTTCTGCAAATTTACGCCCAATATTCACATTTTCCCAAAAGTCAAATTTTTTAAAAAATGTTCAAAATCAAAAAAAAAAAATTGGTGTTCTGAGTAGCTTTTAAAATGTTCTGGAGTTCCTGAGAAAGAGAAAAAATTTCTGAAAATTTACGCCCAATATTCACGTTTTTCCAAAAGTCAAATTTTTTAAAAAATGTTCAAAATCAAAAAATTGGTGTTCTGAGTAGCTTTTAAAAAGTTCTGGAGTTCCTGAAAAGGAGATAAAATTCAAACTTTTCCAAGTAAAATTTTTTTTAAAATTATCAAAATCAAAAATTTTGGTGTTCTCAGTATCTTTTAAAAAGTTCTGGAGTTCCTGAAAAGGAGAAAAAAGTTCTGCAAATTTACGCCCAATATTCACATTTTCCCAAAAGTCAAATTTTTCAAAAAATGTTCGAAATCAAAAAAAAAAAAAAAAAAAATTGGTGTCCGAATATTCACATTTTTCCAAAAGTCAAATTTAAAAAAAATGTTCAAAATAAAAAAAATGGTGTTCTGAGTAGCTTTTAAAAAGTTATGGAGTTCCTGAAAAGGAGATAAAATTCAAACTTTTCCAAAAGTCAAATTTTTTTTTAAATTATCAAAATCAAAAATTTTGGTGTTCTCAGTATCGTTTAAAAAGTTCTGGAGTTCCTGAAAAGGAGAAAAAAAGTTCTGCAAATTTACGCCCAATATTCACATTTTTCCAAAAGTCAAATTTTTTACAAAATGTTCAAAATCAAAAAAAATCGGTGTTCTGACTACCTTTTAAAAAGTTCTGGAGTTCCTGAAAAGGAGAAAAAAGTTCTGCAAGTTTACGCCCAACAATCACATTTTCCCAAAAGTCAAATTTTTAAAAAACTGTTCAAAATCAAAAAAAATTGGTGTAGCTTTTAAAAAGTTCTGGCGTTCCTGAAAAGGGGGAAAAAAGCTCTGCAAATTTAAGCCCAATATTCAAAATTTTCCAAAAGTAAAACTTTTTCAAAAATGTTCAAAATCAAAAAAATATTGGTGTTCTGAGGAGCTTTTAAAAAGTTCTGGAGTTCCTGAAAAGGGGGAAAAAAGCTCTGCAAATTTAAGCCCAATATTCAAAATTTTCCTAAAGTCAAATTTTTTCAAAAATGTTCAAAATCAAAAAAAAAAGGTGTTCTGAGGAGCTTTTAAAAAGTTCTGGAGTTCCTGACAACGAGAAAAAAGTTCGCAAATTTACGCCCAATATGTATTCACATCTTTGCAAAAGTTAAAATTAAAAAAAAATTTTTAAAATCAAAAAAAAAAATCGGTGTTCTAAATAGCTTTTAAAAAGTTTTGGAGTTCCTGAAAAGAAGAAAAAAGTTCTGCAAATTTACGCCCAATATTCACATTTTTCCCAAAGTAAAATTTTTTAAAAAATGTTTAAAATAAAAAAAAAATTGGTGTTATGAGTAGCTTTTAAAAATTTCTGGAGTTCCTGAAAAGGAAAAAAAAAAATTCTGCAAATTTGCGCCCAATATTCAAATTTTTCCAAAAGACAAATTTTTAAAAAAATGTTCACAAAAAAAAAAAAATGGTGTTCTGAGGAGCTTTTAAAAAGTTCTGGAGTTCCTGAAAAGGAGAAAAAAGTTCTGCAAATTTACGCCCAATATTTACATTTTTCCAAAAGTCAAAATTTTAAAATAATGTTCAAAATCAAAAAGAAATTTGTGTTCTGAGTAGCGTTTAAAAAATTCTGGAGTTTCTGAAAAGGAGAAAAAGTTCTGCAAATTTACGCCCAATATTCACATCTTTTCAAAAGTAAAATTTTTTAAAAAATTTTCAAAATCAAAAAAAATCGTGTTCTGAGTAGCTTTTAAAATGATCTGGAGTTCCTTAAAAGGAAAAAAAGTTCTGCAAATTTACGCCCAATATTCACATTTTTCCAAAAGTCAAATTTAAAAAAAAATGTTCAAAATCAAAAAAAAAATTGGTGTTCTTAGTAGCTTTTAAAAAGTTCTGGAGTTCCTGAAAAGAAGAAAAAAGTTCTGCAAATTTACGCCCAATATTCACATTTTCCCCAAAGTCAAATTTTTTAAAACAGCAAAAAAAAAAATCAGTTTTCTGAGTAGCTTTTAAAAAGTTCTGGAGTTCCAGAAAAGGAGAAAAAAGTTCTGCAAATTTACGCCCAATATTCACATTTTTTCCAAAAGTCAAATTTTTTAAAAAATGTTCAAAATAAAAAAGATTGGTGTTCTGAGTAGCTTTTAAAAAATTCAGGAGTTCCTGAAAAGGAGAAAAAAGTTCTGCAAATTTACGCCCAACATTCACATTTTACCAAAAGTCACTTTTTTTTTTTAAATTATCAAAATCAAAAAGATTGGTGTTCTGAGTAGCTTTTAAAAAGTTCTGGAGTTCCTGAAAAGGAGAAAAAAGTTGTGCAAATTTGCGCCCAATATTCACATTTTTCCAAAAGTCAAATTTTTTAAAAAATTTTCAAAATCAAAAAGAGATTGGTGTTCTGAGTGGCTTTTAAAAAGTTCTGGAGCTCCTGAAAAGGAGGAAAAAAGTTCTGCAAATTTACGCCCAATATTCACATTTTTCCAAAAGTCAAATTTAAAAAAATGTTCAAAATCAAAAGAAATTGGTGTTCTGAGTACTTTTATAAAGTTCTGGAGTTCCTGAAAAGGAGAAAAAAGTTCTGCAAATTTACGCCCAATATTCACATTTTTGCAAAAGTCAAATTTAAAAAAAATGTTCAAAATCAAAAAAAATCGGTGTTCTGAGTACCTTTTAAAAAGTTTTGGAGTTCCTGAAAAGGAGAAACAAAGTTCTGCTAATTATGCCCAATATTCACATTTTTTCGAAAGTCAAATTTTTAAAAAAATGTTCACAATCAAAGAAATTGGTGTTCTGAGTAGCTTTTAAAAAGTTCTGGAGTTTCTGAAAAGGAGAAAAAAGTTCTGTAAATTTACGCCAAATATTCAATTATTTCCAAAAGTCAAATTTAAAAAAAACTGTTCAAATCAAAAAAAAAAAAAAAAAAAATGGTGTTCTGAGTAGCTTTTAAAAAGTTCTGGAGTTGCTGAAAAGGAGAAAAAATAAAATAAAAGGAGAAATAAGTTCTGCAAATTTACATCCAATATTGACATTTTTCCAAAAGGCAAATTTTTTTAAAAATGTACAAAATCAAAAAAATTGGTGTCCTGTGTAGCTTTTAAAAAGTTCTGGAGTACCTGAAAAGGAGAAAAAAAGCTCTGCAAATTTAAGCCCAATATTCAAAATTTTCCTAAAGTCAAATTTTTTCAAAAATGTTCAAAATCAAAAAAAAAAAATGGTGTTCAGAGGAGCTTTTAAAAAGTTCTGGAGTTCCTGACAACGAGAAAAAAGTTCGCAAATTTACGCCCAATATGTATTCACATCTTTGCAAAAGTTAAAATTAAAAAAAAATTTTTAAAATCAAAAAAAAAATCGGTGTTCTAAATAGCTTTTAAAAAGTTTTGGAGTTCCTGAAAAGGGGAAACAAAGTTCTGCAAATTTACGCCCAATATTTACATTTTTCCAAAAGTCAAAATTTTAAAATAATGTTCAAAATCAAAAAAAAAATTGGTGTTCTGAGTAGCCTTTAAAATGTTCTGGAGTTCCTGAAAAGGAGAAAAAAAGTTCTGCAAATTTACGCCCAATATTCACATTTTTCCCAAAGTAAAATTTTTTAAAAAATGTTCAAAATCAAAAAAAAGTTGGTGTTCTGAGTAGCTTTTAAAAATTTCTGGCGTTCCTGAAAAGAAAAAAAAATTTTCTGCAAATTTGCGCTAATATTCACATTTTTTCAAAAGACAAATTTTAAAAAAAATTAAAAAAAAAAAAAAAATTGTGTTCTGAGGAGCTTTTAAAAAGTTCTGGAGTTCCTGAAAAGGAGAACAAAAGTTCTGCAAATTTACGCCCAATATTTACATTTTTCCAAAAGTCAAAATTTTAAAATAATGTTCAAAATCAAAAAGAAATTTGTGTTCTGAGTAGCGTTTAAAAAATTCTGGAGTTTCTGAAAAGGAGAAAAAGTTCTGCAAATTTACGCCCAATATTCACATCTTTTCAAAAGTAAAATTTTTTAAAAAATTTTCAAAATCAAAAAAAAATCGTGTTCTGAGTAGCTTTTAAAATGATCTGGAGTTCCTTAAAAGGAAAAAAAGTTCTGCAAATTTACGCCCAATATTCACATTTTTCCAAAAGTCAAATTTAAAAAAAAATGTTCAAAATCAAAAAAAAAATTGGTGTTCTTAGTAGCTTTTAAAAAGTTCTGGAGTTCCTGAAAAGAAGAAAAAAGTTCTGCAAATTTACGCCCAATATTCACATTTTCCCCAAAGTCAAATTTTTTAAAACAGCAAAAAAAAAATCAGTGTTCTGAGTAGCTTTTAAAAAGTTCTGGAGTTCCAGAAAAGGAGAAAAAAGTTCTGCAAATTTACGCCCAATATTCACATTTTTTCCAAAAGTCAAATTTTTTTAAAAATGTTCAAAATAAAAAAGATTGGTGTTCTGAGTAGCTTTTAAAAAATTCCGGAGTTCTTGAAAAGGAGAAAAAAGTTCTGCAAATTTACGCCCAACATTCACATTTTACCAAAAGTCACTTTTTTTTTTTAAATTATCAAAATCAAAAAGATTGGTGTTCTGAGTAGCTTTTAAAAAGTTCTGGAGTTCCTGAAAAGGAGAAAAAAGTTGTGCAAATTTGCGCCCAATATTCACATTTTTCCAAAAGTCAAATTTTTAAAAAAATTTTCAAAATCAAAAAGAGATTGGTGTTCTGAGTGGCTTTTAAAAAGTTCTGGAGCTCCTGAAAAGGAGGAAAAAAGTTCTGCAAATTTACGCCCAATATTCACATTTTTCCAAAAGTCAAATTTAAAAAAAATGTTCAAAATCAAAAGAAATTGGTGTTCTGAGTACTTTTATAAAGTTCTGGAGTTCCTGAAAAGGAGAAAAAAGTTCTGCAAATTTACGCCCAATATTCACATTTTTGCAAAAGTCAAATTTAAAAAAATGTTCAAAATCAAAAAAAAAAATCGGTGTTCTGAGTACCTTTTAAAAAGTTTTGGAGTCCCTGAAAAGGAGAAACAAAGTTTTGCTAATTTACGCCCAATATTCACATTTTTTCGAAAGTCAAATTTTTAAAAAAATGTTCACAATCAAAGAAATTGGTGTTCTGAGTAGCTTTTAAAAAGTTCTGGAGTTTCTGAAAAGGAGAAAAAAGTTCTGTAAATTTACGCCAAATATTCAATTATTTCCAAAAGTCAAATTTAAAAAAAACTGTTCAAATCAAAAAAAAAAAAATTGGTGTTCTGAGTAGCTTTTAAAAAGTTCTGGAGTTGCTGAAAAGGAGAAAAAATAAAATAAAAGGAGAAATAAGTTCTGCAAATTTACATCCAATATTGACATTTTTCCAAAAGGCAAATTTTTTTAAAAATGTACAAAATCAAAAAAATTGGTGTCCTGTGTAGCTTTTAAAAAGTTCTGGAGTACCTGAAAAGGAGAAAAAAAGTTCTGCAAATTTACGCCCAATATTCACATTTTCCCAAAAGTCAAATATTTTAAAAAATGTTCAAAATAAAAAAAAAAAAAATTGATGTTCTGAGTAGCTTTTAAAAATTTCTGGAGTTCCTGAAAAGGAAAAAAAAATTCTGCAAATTTGCGCCCAATATTCAAATTTTTCCAAAAGACAAATTTTTAAAAAAATTTTCACAAAAAAAAAAAATGGTGTTCTGACTACCTTTTAAAAAGTTCTGGAGTTCCTGAAAAGGAGAAAAAAGTTCTGCAAGTTTACGCCCAACAATCACATTTTCCCAAAAGTCAAATTTTTAAAAAACTGTTCAAATTCAAAAAAAAATGGTGTAGCTTTTAAAAAGTTCTGGCGTTCCTGAAAAGGGGGAAAAAAGCTCTGCAAATTTAAGCCCAATATTCAAAATTTTCCAAAAGTAAAACTTTTTCAAAAATGTTCAAAATCAAAAAAATATTGGTGTTCTGAGGAGCTTTTAAAAAGTTCTGGAGTTCCTGAAAAGGGGGAAAAAAGCTCTGCAAATTTAAGCCCAATATTCAAAATTTTCCTAAAGTCAAATTGTTTCAAAAATGTTCAAAATCAAAAAAAAAAAGGTGTTCTGAGGAGCTTTTAAAAAGTTCTGGAGTTCCTGACAACGAAAAAAAAGTTCGCAAATTTACGCCCAATATGTATTCACATCTTTGCAAAAGTTAAAATTAAAAAAAAAATTTTAAAATCAAAAAAAAAATCGGTGTTCTAAATAGCTTTTAAAAAGTTTTGGAGTTCCTGAAAAGAAGAAAAGAGTTCTGCAAATTTACGCCCAATATTCACATTTTTCCCAAAGTAAAATTTTTTAAAAAATGTTCAAAATAAAAAAAAAATTTGTGTTATGAGTAGCTTTTAAAAATTTCTGGAGTTCCTGAAAAGGAAAAAAAAATTCTGCAAATTTGCGCCCAATATTCAAATTTTTCCAAAAGACAAATTTTTAAAAAAAATTTCAAAAAAAAAAAATGGTGTTCTGAGGAGCTTTTAAAAAGTTCTGGAGTTCCTGAAAAGGAGAAAAAAAGTTCTGCAAATTTACGCCCAATATTCACATTTTTGCAAAAGTCAAATTTAAAAAAATGTTCAAAATCAAAAAAAAATCGGTGTTCTGAGTACCTTTTAAAAAGTTTTGGAGTTCCTGAAAAGGAGAAACAAAGTTCTGCTAATTTACGCCCAATATTCACATTTTTTCGAAAGTCAAATTTTTAAAAAAATGTTCACAATCAAAGAAATTGGTGTTCTGAGTAGCTTTTAAAAAGTTCTGGAGTTTCTGAAAAGGAGAAAAAAGTTCTGTAAATTTACGCCAAATATTCAATTATTTCCAAAAGTCAAATTTAAAAAAAACTGTTCAAATCAAAAAAAAAAAAAATTGGTGTTCTGAGTAGCTTTTAAAAAGTTCTGGAGTTGCTGAAAAGGAGAAAAAATAAAATAAAAGGAGAAATAAGTTCTGCAAATTTACATCCAATATTGACATTTTTCCAAAAGGCAATTTTTTTTAAAAATGTACAAAATCAAAAAAATTGGTGTCCTGTGTAGCTTTTAATAAGTTCTGGAGTACCTGAAAAGGAGAAAAAAAGTTCTGCAAATTTACGCCCAATATTCACATTTTCCCAAAAGTCAAATTTTTTAAAAAATGTTCAAAATAAAAAAAAAAAAAATTGGTGTTCTGAGTAGCTTTTAAAAATTTCTGGAGTTCCTGAAAAGGAAAAAAAATTCTGCAAATTTGCGCCCAATATTCAAATTTTTCCAAAAGACAAATTTTTAAAAAAATTTTCACAAAAAAAAAATGGTGTTCTGACTACCTTTTAAAAAGTTCTGGAGTTCCTGAAAAGGAGAAAAAAGTTCTGCAAGTTTACGCCCAACAATCACATTTTCCCAAAAGTCAAATTTTTAAAAAACTGTTCAAATTCAAAAAAAATTGGTGTAGCTTTTAAAAAGTTCTGGCGTTCCTGAAAAGGGGGAAAAAAGCTCTGCAAATTTAAGCCCAATATTCAAAATTTTCCAAAAGTAAAACTTTTTCAAAAATGTTCAAAATCAAAAAAATATTGGTGTTCTGAGGAGCTTTTAAAAAGTTCTGGAGTTCCTGAAAAGGGGGAAAAAAGCTCTGCAAATTTAAGCCCAATATTCAAAATTTTCCTAAAGTCAAATTGTTTCAAAAATGTTCAAAATCAAAAAAAAAAAAAGGTGTTCTGAGGAGCTTTTAAAAAGTTCTGGAGTTCCTGACAACGAGAAAAAAGTTCGCAAATTTACGCCCAATATGTATTCACATCTTTGCAAAAGTTAAAATTAAAAAAAAATTTTTAAAATCAAAAAAAAAATCGGTGTTCTAAATAGCTTTTAAAAAGTTTTGGAGTTCCTGAAAAGAAGAAAAAAGTTCTGCAAATTTACGCCCAATATTCACATTTTTCCCAAAGTAAAATTTTTTAAAAAATGTTCAAAATAAAAAAAAAATTTGTGTTATGAGTAGCTTTTAAAAATTTCTGGAGTTCCTGAAAAGGAAAAAAAAAATTCTGCAAATTTGCGCCCAATATTCAAATTTTTCCAAAAGACAAATTTTTAAAAAAAATTTTCACAAAAAAAAAAAATGGTGTTCTGAGGAGCTTTTAAAAAGTTCTGGAGTTCCTGAAAAGGAGAAAAAAAGTTCTGCAAATTTACGCCCAATATTTACATTTTTCCAAAAGTCAAAATTTTAAAATAATGTTCAAAATCAAAAAAAATTGGTGTTCTGAGTAGCTTTTAAAATGTTCTGGAGTTCCTGAAAAGGAGAAAAAAAGTTCTGCAAAATTTACGCCCAATATTCACATTTTTCCCAAAGTAAAATTTTTTAAAAAATGTTCAAAATCAAAAAAAAAAAAATTGGTGTTCTGAGTAGCTTTTAAAAATTTCTGGAGTTCCTGAAAGGAAAAAAAAATTTCTGCAAATTTGCGCCAATATTCACATTTTTCCAAAAGACAAATTTTTTAAAAAATTTTCACAAAAAAAAAAAAAAAATGGTGTTCTGAGGAGCTTTTAAAAAGTTCTGGAGTTCCTGAAAAGGAGAAAAAAAATTCTTCAAATTTACGCCCAATATTTACATTTTTCCAAAAGTCAAAATTTTAAAATAATGTTCAAAATCAAAAAGAAATTTGTGTTCTGAGTAGCGTTTAAAAAATTCTGGAGTTTCTGAAAAGGAGAAAAAGTTCTGCAAATTTACGCCCAATATTCACATCTTTTCAAAAGTAAAATTTTTTAAAAAATGTTCAAAATCAAAAAAAAAATCGTGTTCTGAGTAGCTTTTAAAATGATCTGGAGTTCCTTAAAAGGAAAAAAAGTTCTGCAAATTTACGCCCAATATTCACATTTTTCCAAAAGTCAAATTAAAAAAAAAATGTTCAAAATCAAAAAAAAAATTCTGGAGTTCCTGAAAAGAAGAAAAAATTTCTGCAAATTTACGCCCAATATTCACATTTTTCCCAAAGTAAATTTTTTTAAAAAATGTTCAAAATAAAAAAAAAATTGGTGTTATGAGTAGCTTTTAAAAATTTCTGGAGTTCCTGAAAAGGAAAAAAAAATTCTGCAAATTTGCGCCCAATATTCAAATTTTTCCAAAAGACAAATTTTTAAAAAAATTTTCACAAAAAAAAAAAAATGGTGTTCTGAGGAGCTTTTAAAAAGTTCTGGAGTTCCTGAAAAGGAGAAAAAAAGTTCTGCAAATTTACATTTTTCCAAAAGTCAAAATTTTAAAATAATGTTCAAAATCAAAAAAAAAAATTGGTGTACTGAGTAGCCTTTAAAATGTTCTGGAGTTCCTGAAAAGGAGAAAAAAAGTTCTGCAAATTTACGCCCAATATTCACATTTTTCCCAAAGTAAAATTTTTTAAAAAATGTTCAAAATCAAAAAAAAAGTTGGTGTTCTGAGTAGCTTTTAAAAATTTCTGGCGTTCCTGAAAAGAAAAAAAAAATTTCTGCAAATTTGCGCTAATATTCACATTTTTCCAAAAAACAAATTTAAAAAAAAATTAAAAAAAAAAAAAATTGTGTTCTGAGGAGCTTTTAAAAAGTTCTGGAGTTCCTGAAAAGGAGAAAAAAGTTCTGCAAATTTACGCCCAATATTTACATTTTTCCAAAAGTCAAAATTTTAAAATAATGTTCAAAATCAAAAAGAAATTTGTGTTCTGAGTAGCGCTTAAAAAATTCTGGAGTTTCTGAAAAGGAGAAAAAGTTCTGCAAATTTACGCCCAATATTCACATCTTTTCAAAAGTAAAATTTTTTAAAAAATTTTCAAAATCAAAAAAAAAAATCGTGTTCTGAGTAGCTTTTAAAATGATCTGGAGTTCCTTAAAAGGAAAAAAAGTTCTGCAAATTTACGCCCAATATTCACATTTTTCCAAAAGTCAAATTTTTTAAAACAGCAAAAAAAAAAATCAGTGTTCTGAGTAGCTTTTAAAAAGTTCTGGAGTTCCTGAAAAGAAGAAAAAAGTTCTGCAAATTTACGCCCAATATTCACATTTTCCCCAAAGTCAAATTTTTTAAAACAGCAAAAAAAAATCAGTGTTCTGAGTAGCTTTTAAAAAGTTCTGGAGTTCCAGAAAAGGAGAAAAAAAGTTCTGCAAATTTACGCCCAATATTCACATTTTTTCCAAAAGTCAAATTTTTTAAAAAATGTTCAAAATAAAAAAGATTGGTGTTCTGAGTAGCTTTTAAAAAATTCAGGAGTTCCTGAAAAGGAGAAAGAAGTTCTGCAAATTTACGCCCAACATTCACATTTTACCAAAAGTCACTTTTTTTTTTTAAATTATCAAAATCAAAAAGATTGGTGTTCTGAGTAGCTTTTAAAAAGTTCTGGAGTTCCTGAAAAGGAGAAAAAAGTTGTGCAAATTTGCGCCCAATATTCACATTTTTCCAAAAGTCAAATTTTTTAAAAAATTTTCAAAATCAAAAAGAGATTGGTGTTCTGAGTGGCTTTTAAAAAGTTCTGGAGCTCCTGAAAAGGAGGAAAAAAGTTCTGCAAATTTACGCCCAATATTCACATTTTTCCAAAAGTCAAATTTAAAAAAAAAAATGTTCAAAATCAAAAAAAAAATTGGTGTTCTTAGTAGCTTTTAAAAAGTTCTGGAGTTCCTGAAAAGAAGAAAAAAGTTCTGCAAATTTACGCCCAATATTCACATTTTCCCCAAAGTCAAATTTTTTAAAACAGCAAAAAAAAAAAATCAGTGTTCTGAGTAGCTTTTAAAAAGTTCTGGAGTTCCAGAAAAGGAGAAAAAAGTTCTGCAAATTTACGCCCAATATTCACATTTTTTCCAAAAGTCAAATTTTTTAAAAAATGTTCAAAATAAAAAAGATTGGTGTTCTGAGTAGCTTTTAAAAAATTCAGGAGTTCCTGAAAAGGAGAAAAAAGTTCTGCAAATTTACGCCCAACATTCACATTTTACCAAAAGTCACTTTTTTTTTTAAAATTATCAAAATCAAAAAGATTGGTGTTCTGAGTAGCTTTTAAAAAGTTCTGGAGTTCCTGAAAAGGAGAAAAAAGTTGTGCAAATTTGCGCCCAATATTCACATTTTTCCAAAAGTCAAATTTTTTAAAAAATTTTCAAAATCAAAAAGAGATTGGTGTTCTGAGTGGCTTTTAAAAAGTTCTGGAGCTCCTGAAAAGGAGGAAAAAAGTTCTGCAAATTTACGCCCAATATTCACATTTTTCCAAAAGTCAAATTTAAAAAAATGTTCAAAATCAAAAGAAATTGGTGTTCTGAGTACTTTTATAAAGTTCTGGAGTTCCTGAAAAGGAGAAAAAGGTTCTGCAAATTTACGCCCAATATTCACATTTTTGCAAAAGTCAAATTTAAAAAAAATGTTCAAAATCAAAAAAAATCGGTGTTCTGAGTACCTTTTAAAA
Source organism: Eurosta solidaginis (assembly GCF_040869045.1). Lineage (NCBI taxonomy): Eukaryota > Metazoa > Arthropoda > Insecta > Diptera > Tephritidae > Eurosta > Eurosta solidaginis. Next base: position 108,051,872 of record NC_090320.1, on the reverse strand, counting down.
AGTTTTGGAGTTCCTGAAAAGGAGAAACAAAGTTCTGCTAATTTACGCCCAATATTCACATTTTTTCGAAAGTCAAATTTTTAAAAAAATGTTCACAATCAAAGAAATTGGTGTTCTGAGTAGCTTTTAAAAAGTTCTGGAGTTTCTGAAAAGGAGAAAAAAGTTCTGTAAATTTACGCCAAATATTCAATTATTTCCAAAAGTCAAATTTAAAAAAAACTGTTCAAATCAAAAAAAAAAAAAAAAAAAATTGGTGTTCTGAGTAGCTTTTAAAAAGTTCTGGAGTTGCTGAAAAGGAGAAAAAATAAAATAAAAGGAGAAATAAGTTCTGCAAATTTACATCCAATATTGACATTTTTCCAAAAGGCAAATTTTTTTAAAAATGTACAAAATCAAAAAATTGGTGTCCTGTGTAGCTTTTAAAAAGTTCTGGAGTACCTGAAAAGGAGAAAAAAAGTTCTGCAAATTTACGCCCAATATTCACATTTTCCCAAAAGTCAAATTTTTCAAAAAATGTTCGAAATCAAAAAAAAAAAAATATTGGTGTCCGAATATTCACATTTTTCCAAAAGTCAAATTAAAAAAAAAATGTTCAAAATAAAAAAAATGGTGTTCTGAGTAGCTTTTAAAAAGTTATGGAGTTCCTGAAAAGGAGATAAAATTCAAACTTTTCCAAAAGTCAAATTTTTTTTTAAATTATCAAAATCAAAAATTTTGGTGTTCTCAGTATCTTTTAAAAAGTTCTGGAGTTCCTGAAAAGGAGAAAAAAAGTTCTGCAAATTTACGCCCAATATTCACATTTTTCCAAAAGTCAAATTTTTTACAAAATGTTCAAAATCAAAAAAAATCGGTGTTCTGACTACCTTTTAAAAAGTTTTGGAGTTCCTGAAAAGGAGAAAAAAGTTCTGCAAGTTTACGCCCAACAATCACATTTTCCCAAAAGTCAAATTTTCAAAAAACTGTTCAAAATCAAAAAAAAATTGGTGTAGCTTTTAAAAAGTTCTGGCGTTCCTGAAAAGGGGGAAAAAAGCTCTGCAAATTTAAGCCCAATATTCAAAATTTTCCAAAAGTAAAACTTTTTCAAAAATGTTCAAAATCAAAAAAATATTGGTGTTCTGAGGAGCTTTTAAAAAGTTTTGGAGTTCCTGAAAAGGGGGAAAAAAGCTCTGCAAATTTAAGCCCAATATTCAAAACTTTCCTAAATTCAAATTTTTTCAAAAATGTTCAAAATCAAAAAAAATGAAAATGGTGTTCTGAGGAGCTTTTAAAAAGTTCTGGAGTTCCTGACAACGAGAAAAAAGTTCGCAAATTTACGCCCAATATGTATTCACATCTTTGCAAAAGTTAAAATTAAAAAAAAATGTTTAAAATCAAAAAAAAAATCGGTGTTCTAAATAGCTTTTAAAAAGTTTTGGAGTTCCTGAAAAGGGGAAACAAAGTTCTGCAAATTTACGCCCAATATTTACATTTTTCCAAAAATCAAAATTTTAAAATAATGTTCAAAATCAAAAAAAAAATTGGTTTTCTGAGTAGCCTTTAAAATGTTCTGGAGTTCCTGAAAAGGAGAAAAAAAGTTCTGCAAATTTACGCCCAATATTCACATTTTTCCCAAAGTAAAATTTTTTAAAAAATGTTCAAAATCAAAAAAAAAGTTGGTGTTCTGAGTAGCTTTTAAAAATTTCTGGCGTTCCTGAAAAGAAAAAAAAATTTCTGCAAATTTGCGCTAATATTCACATTTTTCCAAAAGACAAATTTTAAAAAAAATTAAAAAAAAAAAAAATTGTGTTCTGAGGAGCTTTTAAAAAGTTCTGGAGTTCCTGAAAAGGAGAAAAAAAGTTCTGCAAATTTACGCCCAATATTTACATTTTTGCAAAAGTCAAAATTTTAAAATAATGTTCAAAATCAAAAAGAAATTTGTGTTCTGAGTAGCGTTTAAAAAATTCTGGAGTTTCTGAAAAGGAGAAAAAGTTCTGCAAATTTACGCCCAATATTCACATCTTTTCAAAAGTAAAATTTTTTAAAAATTTTCAAAATCAAAAAAAAAATCGTGTTCTGAGTAGCTTTTAAAATGATCTGGAGTTCCTTAAAAGGAAAAAAAGTTCTGCAAATTTACGCCCAATATTCACATTTTTCCAAAAGTCAAATTTAAAAAAAAATGTTCAAAATCAAAAAAAAAATTGGTGTTCTTAGTAGCTTTTAAAAAGTTCTGGAGTTCCTGAAAAGAAGAAAAAAGTTCTGCAAATTTACGCCCAATATTCACATTTTCCCCAAAGTCAAATTTTTTAAAACAGCAAAAAAAAATCAGTGTTCTGAGTAGCTTTTAAAAAGTTCTGGAGTTCCAGAAAAGGAGAAAAAAGTTGTGCAAATTTGCGCCCAATATTCACATTTTTCCAAAAGTCAAATTTTTAAAAACAGCAAAAAAAAAATCGGTGTTCTGAGTAGCTTTTAAAAAGTTCTGGAGTTCCAGAAAAGGAGAAAAAAGTTCTGCAAATTTACGCCCAATATTCACATTTTTTCCAAAAGTCAAATTTTTTAAAAAATGTTCAAAATAAAAAAGATTGGTGTTCTGAGTAGCTTTTAAAAAATTCAGGAGTTCCTGAAAAGGAGAAAAAAGTTCTGCAAATTTACGCCCAACATTCACATTTTACCAAAAGTCACTTTTTTTTTTTAAATTATCAAAATCAAAAAGATTGGTGTTCTGAGTAGCTTTTAAAAAGTTCTGGAGTTCCTGAAAAGGAGAAAAAAGTTGTGCAAATTTGCGCCCAATGTTCACATTTTTCCAAAAGTCAAATTTTTAAAAAAATTTTCAAAATCAAAAAGAGATTGGTGTTCTGAGTGGCTTTTAAAAAGTTCTGGAGCTCCTGAAAAGGAGGAAAAAAGTTCTGCAAATTTACGCCCAATATTCACATTTTTCCAAAAGTCAAATTTAAAAAAAATGTTCAAAATCAAAAGAAATTGGTGTTCTGAGTACTTTTATAAAGTTCTGGAGTTCCTGAAAAGGAGAAAAAAGTTCTGCAAATTTACGCCCAATATTCACATTTTTGCAAAAGTCAAATTTAAAAAAAATGTTCAAAATCAAAAAAAAAATCGGTGTTATGAGTACCTTTTAAAAAGTTTTGGAGTTCCTGAAAAGGAGAAACAAAGTTCTGCTAATTTACGCCCAATATTCACATTTTTTCGAAAGTCAAATTTTTAAAAAAATGTTCACAATCAAAGAAATTGGTGTTCTGAGTAGCTTTTAAAAAGTTCTGGAGTTTCTGAAAAGGAGAAAAAAGTTCTGTAAATTTACGCCAAATATTCAATTATTTCCAAAAGTCAAATTTAAAAAAAACTGTTCAAATCAAAAAAAAAAAATTGGTGTTCTGAGTAGCTTTTAAAAAGTTCTGGAGTTGCTGAAAAGGAGAAAAAATAAAATAAAAGGAGAAATAAGTTCTGCAAATTTTCATCCAATATTGACATTTTTCCAAAAGGCAAATTTTTTTAAAAATGTACAAAATCAAAAAAATTGGTGTCCTGTGTAGCTTTTAAAAAGTTCTGGAGTACCTGAAAAGGAGAAAAAAAGTTCTGCAAATTTACGCCCAATATTCACATTTTCCCAAAAGTCAAATTTTTTAAAAAATGTTCAAAATCAAAAAAAAAAAATTGGTGTTCTGAGTAGCTTTTAAAAATTTCTGGAGTTCCTGAAAAGGAAAAAAAAAATTCTGCAAATTTGCGCCCAATATTCAAATTTTTCCAAAAGACAAATTTTTAAAAAAATTTTCACAAAAAAAAAAAATGGTGTTCTGACTACCTTTTAAAAAGTTCTGGAGTTCCTGAAAAGGAGAAAAAAGTTCTGCAAGTTTACGCCCAACAATCACATTTTCCCAAAAGTCAAATTTTTAAAAAACTGTTCAAAATCAAAAAAAATTGGTGTAGCTTTTAAAAAGTTCTGGCGTTCCTGAAAAGGGGGAAAAAAGCTCTGCAAATTTAAGCCCAATATTCAAAATTTTCCAAAAGTAAAACTTTTTCAAAAATGTTCAAAATCAAAAAAATATTGGTGTTCTGAGGAGCTTTTAAAAAGTTCTGGAGTTCCTGAAAAGGGGGAAAAAAGCTCTGCAAATTTAAGCCCAATATTCAAAATTTTCCTAAAGTCAAATTTTTTCAAAAATGTTCAAAATCAAAAAAAAAAAAAAGGTGTTCTGAGGAGCTTTTAAAAAGTTCTGGAGTTCCTGACAACGAGAAAAAAGTTCGCAAATTTACGCCCAATATGTATTCATGTATGTATGTGGTCCCCAATAAAGTTGGTGCCGTTGTCGCTTCTCAAACGAATGGGCACGCCCCTACGGTTAACAAAGTTTCTCATACATATAATGAAGGCATCGGTTGATAAGTCCTCAGCGATTTCTATATGGACAGCTCGTGTTGTCAGGCAAGTAAATAGCGGTACCCAGCGTTTTTCACGACGTCGGCCGATGGTGACAAGGAATGGCCCACAATAATCTACACCCGCATATGTAAATGGGCGTACATAGGGCGTAAGGCGGTCCGGTGGCAATTGACCCATCCGCGGCACAATAGGTTTAGCGCTACTTTTAATACACAAAGGACAGTTTCTTTTAACAGTTTTCAATAGATGACGGAACCGGGGTGCTGTCTCATTTCGTTGATTATAAGTTGATCGTTATGATGATGCCGTTTTGTATGGTAGTAGTCCATTACTAAATTCGAGAGGGCGTGACCATTCGGCAGTATAATGGGGTGACGAGCTGAGTATGGGAGACAGTAAGCTGCATCGATTCTGCCGTTCACCCGTAGGATACCCTTTTCATCGAGCTTCGGGGTAAGCTGGTATAGTGCGCTAGACTTCGGCACAGATTGGTTATTTTGTAGAGCGTAGATCTCTTTATAAAAAACTTCATGTTGGACCTGTTGGCACAGGTAGATTTCGGCCTCAGTCAGTTCCTCTGCTGTAAGTTCTCCGCGTCTGCTCTGTTTAGCCTTTACATTATCAACAAAACGTTTAACCCAAGCAATAACTCGCAACAGTCTCAAATATGACGAAAACTTGCTAATTTCCACAATGTGCTTTACCTTGTTGGCTGTGACCAGCAAAAATTTGTGCGTTTCTTCTTTGACGCAGTGCTCGGAATGCATGTGCAAGGGTTCCTCCGGCCACATGTCTTCGCTGACATGTAGGAAATCGGGACCTTTTACCCACGGTGAATTTGATTGGAGTATGGGTGGCGACTTTGTTTTTGTTGCGGCATCGGCTACGTTTATTGCCGATGGTATCCACCGCCACTGTGAGGGTGCGGTGTTGTTTAGTATCTCTGCAATACGATTGGCGACAAACTGTTTGAAATTTCGCGTGGTAGAACGAATCCATAGTAATACGGTTTTAGAGTCACTCCAAAACGTTATACTGTCCATTTTTCGCTCAAGACATTCTTCTATGGAATTCTTTAAACGGCTACCCATGACAGCGGCTTGCAGTTCTAATCGTGGAACGGATATTTCTCGTTTAGGGGCGCACCGCGATTTTCCAGACAAAAATGCGACGTCGATACTGTCATCTTGCTTGATTCTTAAATATGCCACTGCAGCATAAGCTGTGTCGCTTGCATCTACGAAGATGTGTAACTGTATTTCGCCTGCCGTTGAGTAACGGGGTGAGAGGCATCTGGGCACCGCGAACTGTTCCACGTTCTGAAAGGATGACCACCATATTGCCCACTGCTTGTTAAGCTCCGCTGGTAAAGGATCGTCCCATTCAATGCTTTGTTTCCAAGTAGCTTGGATAATTATCTTGACGGTAATGGTAACGTTCGCCAGAATGCCAAACGGATCATAGATAGGCATAGCGATGGCAAGTAGTTCTCGTTTGGTTGGACCACGTACACAATCGATAACGTCTCGACATATTTTGTAGAACCTAAAATGAAATTCCAAAACATCGTTATTGCTGTTCCAATACATTTCAAGAATTTTGTCGGTCTGTGATTGATCCATATTGACGACATTTGATTTGGCTATGGTGTGTCCATTTAACTGTTGTTGCAGTTGCTTGGCATTGGATACAACATTTCTCAAGTTAAATCCTGCTCTGGCATTGATGACTATAGTTTCATTAACAACTTCGGCCGCTTCTTGCTCATCGTCGAAACTGATGACCAGGTCGTCTACGTAAGTGTTGTGTATCACTGCTTTGGCACCACGCGGCATGGATTGTACAAACTGATCAGCGTTTTTATTTTTCACGTACTCAGCACAACATGGTGAGCAAGTTGCACCAAATATCATGGACGACATTACGTATACTCGTATAGGCTCGGATTGGTTGCCATCTCTCCATAAAAATCGTTGCGCATTTATGTCTTCCGGTCTAACCTTTATTTGAGAGAACATGGCCTCGATATCCCCAGCGACAGCAATTTTACGTTGGCGAAATTTGTACATAATTGCCATTAATGATTGAGCATGTTCTGGTCCCTTCAATAGTGTAGAGTTGAGTGATGTATTTTCCACAACAGCAGCTGCATCAAATACGATGCGCATCTTATTCGGCTTGTTGGGGTTTATTACACCGAAATGAGGTAAATACCAAGTCGTAGATGTATGGTGTTGTGCTTCACGCATTGTCAACAGGTGTGCATATCCCTTATCGATATACTTTGTTATTTCTGCTTTGTAGGTGGCGGCATAGCTGGCATCCTTCATCATTTTGTTTTCGACACTAATTAATCTTCGCTTGGGCATATCATAGCTGAGGGGCAGTTGGATATGGTCCTCGCGCCAAAGCAATCCTATCTCATAACGATTCCCAAGATATCTGGTGGTTTCTTCCAGAATGCGCCTGGAACGGCTGATTTCATTTGACTCCAAAGTCGCGTTTAAATGCTTGACACCAAAGTTTTCGACACTGAAATAGTCCGCGACAAGCTGATGTAATTGATTTTCTCTGACAGACTGGCGCACATGGAGCACCTGGGCTGTACTCACTGATCCTACTGGTCCGTACGCCAGCCAACCCAATTTGGTGGCGACTGCGATAGGCTGGTCCGGTCCGGCGTCAATCGTATCATTAGGTGTACATAGAAAGCTGTTATCAAGACCTATCAACAATGACGGCTGCGCGTTTTCATAATCTGCTACACATGAATGTACCAAATGTTCATGCGCATCTTTGCGAAACGACTGCGTCGGCAGATCGAGGTGTTTTACTGTTCGTACATTCTTAAGATGATACGATGCTGAATCTAAACCACGAATTTCTAGATTGACCATGCGTGACTTCTCGGTAGTTTGTTTTTCGTTGTACCACTGTAATGTGAGTGGGGCGATGCATCCTCGAACACCTAAGACGTTGGCAATATTTTCTTCCAAAAGTGTGACTGATGACCCTTCATCCATCACTGCGTAGATTTTAACACTTGCCTTCGGCCCATTAACAATGACTGGAAGGACTTTGAATAGGCATGCAGTGTTCTTATTTATTGACGTATTTAAAATATGTGCGTTTTCTTGTGGTGTGGAAACATTCGATTTAGCTGCAGCCGGTACTGACTCTGCATTATGGAGCAGTTCGTTGTGCATACGTCGACAAGAATCAATGCCACATACCCTTTTAAATTGGCAGTTACTTAAATTATGGCCAGCTTTGAGGCAAGAAAAACAAAGGGAGCGTTGTTTAACGAACTCCCATCTTTTAAATACCGACAATGTTTTAAATTGACCACAACTTTCTAGCTGATGCTCTTGATTGCATTTAACACAGGCTTTGGACTCACCTGATTCGGAAGTGTACAACATTCGACGTGATGTGCTAGGGCCAGAATTTGACTGACGGGACGAAGACTGGTGTGACGTCTGTTGTTTTGTTGGCGATCCATGCTGGCGCCACGACGTTGTGGTAACCGGAGGCTGAAGGGCTGTATAAATTGACGGCATCAGACTAACCACTTTCGCCAATTCACTTAACCAATCAGAAAAAACTTGAAGATTAGGATGTGATATATTCAGGATGTGACGACTCCACTCGAACTGCTTCGAGGGTGGCATCTTAAGGACGAGTAACTCCAATAGCATAGGGCTCATTAAATGATGATGGCCATTGGAAGACTCTAAAAACGCCACTATATTGCGTACCTTATTTGAAAAGTCAACTATTTGTTCAATATTTCTTTCATTTATAACTGGGCACTGTTGTATCTTTTGCATCTGTACACGTAACAGTAACTCAGGACGTCCGAAATTAAATTCCAGCTCATCTAAAACATGTGACACCTCGTCTGGAAAAATTAGCAGTGACGAAACCTTTTGCTTGGCATTTCCACTCAGCGCTTTCTGCAATCGTATCAAATTTTGCTTGTTATTGTAGCCGAACTCTCTGGTGGTGTCAATGTAACTCGCTTTAAATAATGGCCAGTCTTCCGGATCACCACTGAAAGTAGGCAGGGGATAGAGTTTAGCAGCTGCATTTTCCACGTATGTCATCGTTCCTCGATATTGCTCAGCTCCTGGCTGAAACATCTGTGGTTGTGCGGCCTGCAAGGTAGGCAGCGATGGTAAATATTGGCTCGGTGGCGGTGTGTTCCCAAGGTTCACAGGAACATTCGGCATGGATCCTAGATATGGCAATGGTTGGTTATAGGCAACTTGTGTTACTGGTGAAACACCGGCCACGGTTGTGGCGACAGGAGAGGGAGAAATAATTAGCGAATTTGCTGTGCCTACAGTTGTTTGGTATGGCATATATTCTGATGATTGTTTGGTAGTCGTTGCGGAGTACTTGCAATGCGGAATAGAAGATACGCTGGTTGAATCAACAGCGGTGGTAGAGTTCAGCCCTAAATTGTTTAAAACATTTGCGGATGATGTAAATGTTATGGCCGATGAACCAGCTGGAAGATTAGCTGCGGCGGCATTATCTCTTTCCATTTGCAATCGCTCGTTGTCACGACGTAGTTCGCTAACTGACTCCTGCAGGGAATTTATGCTGGCTAACAACGCTGTCAATTCTTGTTGTGAAATTTGTGCTGATGCGTTTTCTCCGGTGGTATTATTCATTTCAACCATTGTTCTGTTTAAATTCTCGTCTTCCTCCGAATTTTCTGCCGAATTTCCATCGGTATTTTTATTTTCTTTTGATTTGTTTCTTGTCATCATTTACACGAAATTTTATGACGCAAAATGAACTTCTTTGTTGCAATTGTTTGTTCAAATGAAAATAAAGTGGCGAGTATTCGATGGGGCAAATGTTGACGGTTAATTTGATTTTCAGCAACAAATGTTGACGAGTTATGTATCTTTTGCAACCAACTACAACAGACTTATTTTCTGTTATGCTACAATATGAAATGGCGACGGTTGCGATGTTGACTGCGACGCTTATAAATTAAACAACCTGACGTGCTTCAACACGACTATGGCAAAGTGGCGACGGTTGCGACGCTGACTGCGACGTTTTGAATTAAGGCAGCCTGGGTGCTGCGAAGTGACGACAAATATTTAGAACGCTGACTGCGTGTGCGAATTTGGGCAATATTTCAATTTATTGTCACAATGGACAAGTTAATTTGGGACGCTGACTGCGATGTTTTTAATTACGACAGCTTGGCGTGCTGCGAATTGACGATAAATAGTTAGAACGCTGACTGCGCGTATGAATTTCGGCTATATTTCGCTTTATTGTCTCAATGGACAAGTTAATTTGGACGCAAAGTGTAAACTTATGTCACTGATGCTACTGGCAAGTAAAAAATATATGTTTACTAGTTTTAAAATGAACATTTAATTTACAAGTTTTGAGCGTGTTACACTTTGTTGGCGTCCAGTATTTAACTGAACTTATAAGTTACAACGAAAAGTTAACAACGAATAAATTGAACGAGTGAAATAGAACAACATAAAGAAATATGATAAATATTCAGCAATACGAAAAACAAGAAATAAAGAAATAAGGCAAATATTCAGCAATACGCAGGGTTGCGTTTGTTAATACGATAATGGAGCAGTTACACCCAATATTCACATTTTTCCCAAAGTAAAATTTTTTAAAAAATGTTCAAAATAAAAAAAAAATTGGTGTTATGAGTAGCTTTTAAAAATTTCTGGAGTTCCTGAAAAGGAAAAAAAAATTCTGCAAATTTGCGCCCAATATTCAAATTTTTCCAAAAGACAAATTTTTAAATAAATTTTCACAAAAAAAAAAAATGGTCTTCTGAGGAGCTTTTAAAAAGTTCTGGAGTTCCTGAAAAGGAGAAAAAAAGTTCTGCAAATTTACGCCCAATATTTACATTTTTCCAAAAGTCAAATGTTTTTAAAAATGTTCAAAATCAAAAAAAAAAATTGGTGTTCTGAGTAGCTTTTAAAAATTTCTGGAGTTCCTGAAAAGAAGAAAAAAGTTCTGAAAACTTACGCCCAATATTCACATCTTTTCAAAAGTAAAATTTTTTAAAAAATGTTCAAAATCAAAAAAAAATCGTGTCCTGAGTAGCTTTTAAAATGATCTGGAGTTCCTTAAAAGGAAAAAAAGTTCTGCAAATTTACGCCCAATATTCACATTTTTCCAAAAGTCAAATTAAAAAAAAAATGTTCAAAATCAAAAAAAAAAATTGGTGTTCTTAGTAGCTTTTAAAAAGTTCTGGAGTTCCTGAAAAGAAGAAAAAAGTTCTGCAAATTTACGCCCAATATTCACATTTTCCCCAAAGTCAAATTTTTTAAAAAAGCAAAAAAAAAAAAATCAGTTTTCTGAGTAGCTTTTAAAAAGTTCTGGAATTCCAGAAAAGGAGAAAAAAGTTCTGCAAATTTACGCCCAATATTCACATTTTTTCCAAAAGTCAAATTTTTTAAAAAATGTTCAAAATAAAAAAGATTGGTGTTCTGAGTAGCTTTTAAAAAATTCTGGAGTTCCTGAAAAGGAGAAAAAAGTTCTGCAAATTTACGCCCGACATTCACATTTTACCAAAAGTCAATTTTTTTTTTTTAAATTATCAAAATCAAAAAGATTGGTGTTCTGAGTAGCTTTTAAAAAGTTCTGGAGTTCCTGAAAAGGAGAAAAAAGTTGTGCAAATTTGCGCCCAATATTCACATTTTTCCAAAAGTCAAATTTTTTAAAAAAATTTCAAAATCAAAAAGAGATTGGTGTTCTGAGTGGCTTTTAAAAAGTTCTGGAGCTCCTGAAAAGGAGGAAAAAAGTTCTGCAAATTTACGCCCAATATTCACATTTTTCCAAAAGTCAAATTTAAAAAAAAATGTTCAAAATCAAAAGAAATTGGTGTTCTGAGTACTTTTATAAAGTTCTGGAGTTCCTGGAAAGGAGAAAAAAGTTCTGCAAATTTACACCCAATATTCACATTTTTGCAAAAGTCAAATTTAAAAAAAATTTTCAAAATCAAAAAAAATTGGTGTTCTGAGTACCTTTTAAAAAGTTTTGTAGTTCCTGAAAAGGAGAAACAAAGTTCTGCTAATTTACGCCCAATATTCACATTTTCCCGAAAGTCAAATTTTTAAAAAAATGTTCACAATCAAAGAAACTGGAGTTCTGAGTAGCTTTTAAAAAGTTCTAGAGTTTCTGAAAAGGAGAAAAAAGTTCTGAAAATTTACGCCAAATATTCAATTATTTCCAAAAGTCAAATTTTAAAAAAACTGTTCAAATCAAAAAACAAAAAATTGGTGTTCTGAGTAGCTTTTAACAAGTTCTGGAGTTGCTTAAAAAATTATCAAAAAATAAAAAAAATGATGTTCTGAGTATCTTTTAAAATAATCTGGAGTTCCTGAAAAGGATAAAGAGTTCTGCAAATTTGCGCCCAATATTCGCATTTTTCCAGAAGTCAAATTTTTTAAAAAAGCAAAAAAAAAATCAGTGTTCTGAGCAGCTTTTAAAAAATTCTGGAGTTCCTGAAAAGGAGAAAAAAGTTCTGCAAATTTACGTCCAAAATTCACATTTTTTCAAAAGTCAAATTTCTAAAAAAATGTTCAAAATAAAAAAAATAGTGTTCTGAGCAGCTTTTAAAAAGCTCTGGAGCTCCTAGAAAGGACAAAAAATGTCTGCAAATATACGCCCAATATTCACATTTTTCCAAAAGTCAAATTTTTTTAAAAATGTTCAAAATAAAAAAAATTGGTGTTATGACTACCTTTTAAAAATTTCTGGAGTTCCTGAAAAGGAGAAAAAGTTCTGCAAATTTACGCCCAATATCCACATTTTTCTAAAAGTCTAATTTTTTAAAAATGTTTAAAATCAAAAAAAAAAATCGGTGTTCTGAGTGGCTTTTAAAAAGTTCTGGAGCTCCTGAAAAGGAGGAAAAAAGTTCTGCAAATTTACGCCCAATATTCACATTTTCCCAAAAGTCAAATTTTTTAAAAAAATGTTCAAAATCAAAAAAAAAAAATTGGTGTTCTGAGTAGCTTTAAAAAAGTTCTGGAGTTCCTGAGAAAGAGGAAAAATTTCTGAAAATTTACGCCCAATATTCACATTTTTCCAAAAGTCAAATTTTTTAAAAAATGTTCAAAATCAAAAAATTGGTGTTCTGAGTAGCTTTTAAAAAGTTCTGGAGTTCCTGAAAAGGAGAAAAAAATTTCTACAAATTTACGACCAATATTCACCTTTTACCAAAAGTCAAATCTTTAAAAAATTTTCAAAATAAAAAAAAAATTGGTGTTCTGATTAGCTTTTAAAAAGTTATGGAGTTCCTGAAAAGGAGATAAAATTCAAACTTTTCCAAAAGTCAAATTTTTTTTAAAATTATCAAAATCAAAAATTTTGGTGTTCTCAGTATCTTTTAAAAAGTTCTGGAGTTCCTGAAAAGGAGAAGAAAAGTTCTGCAAATTTACGCCCAATATTCACATTTTTCCAAAAGTCAAATTTTTTAAAAAAATGTTCAAAATCAAAAAAATGGTGTTCTGAGTAGCTTTTAAAAAGTTATGGAGTTCCTGAAAAGGAGATAAAATCAAACTTTTCCAAAAGTCAAATTTATTTTAAAATTATCAAAATCAAAAATTTTGGTGTTCTCAGTATCTTTTAAAAAGTTCTGGAGTTCCTGAAAAGGAGAAAAAAAGTTCTGCAAATTTACGCCCAATATTCACATTTTTCCAAAAGTCAAATTTTTTACAAAATGTTCAAAATCAAAAAAAATCGGTGTTCTGATTACCTTTTAAAAAGTTCTGGACTTCCTGAAAAGGAGAAAAAAAGTTCTGCAAGTTTACGCCCAATAATCACTTTCTCCCAAAAGTCAAATTTTTAAAAAACTGTTCAAAATCAAAAAAAAATTGGTGTAGCTTTTAAAAAGTTCTGGAGTTCCTGAAAAGGGGGAAAAAGCTCTGCAAATTTAAGCCCAATATTCAAAATTTTCCAAAAGTAAAATTTTTTCAAAAATGTTCAAAATCAAAAAAAAAATTGTTGTTCTGAGGAGCTTTTAAAAAGTTCTGGAGTTCCTGAAAAGGGGGAAAAAAGCTCTGCAAATTTAAGCCCAATATTCAAAATTTTCCTAAAGTCAAATTTTTTCAAAAATGTTCAAAATCAAAAAAACAAAAAAATGGTGTTCTGAGGAGCTTTTAAAAAGTTCTGGAGTTCCTGAAAACGAGAAACAAGTTCGCAAAATTACGCCCAATATGTATTCACATCTTTGCAAAAGTTAAAATAAAAAAAACAATTTCAAAATCAAAAAAAAAATCGGTGTTCTAAATAGCTTTTAAAAAGTTTTGGAGTTCCTGAAAAGTGGAAACAAAGTTCTGCAAATTTACGCCCAATATTTACATTTTTCCCAAAGTCAAAATTTTAAAATAATGTTCAAAATCAAAAAAACAAATTGGTGTTCTCAGTAGCTTTTAAAATGTTCTGGAGTTCCTGAAAAGGAGAAAAAAGTTCTGCGAATTTACGCCCAATATTCACATTTTTCCCAAAGTAAATTTTTTAAAAAATGTTCAAAATCAAAAAAAAAAATTGGTGTTCTGAGTAGCTTTTAAAATGATCTGGAGTTCCTTAAAAGGAAAAAAATTTCTGCAAATTTGTGCCCAATATTCACATTTTTCCAAAAGACAAATTTTTAAAAAAATTTTCACAAAAAACAAAAAATGGTGTTCTGAGTAGCGTTTAAAAAATTCTGGAGTTTCTGAAAAGGAGAAAAAGTTCTGCAAAATTACGCCCAATATTACCATTTTTCCAAAAGTCAAAATTTTAAAATAATGTTCAAAATCAAAAAGAAATTTGTGTTCTGAGTAGCGTTTAAAAAATTCTGGAGTTTCTGAAAAGGAGAAAAAGTTCTGCAAATTTATGCCCAATATTCACATCTTTTCAAAAGTAAAATTTTTTAAAAAATGTTCAAAATCAAAAAAAATCGTGTTCTGAATAGCTTTTAAAATGATCTGGAGTTCCTTAAAAGGAAAAAAAGTTCTGCAAATTTACGCCCAATATTCACATTTTCCCAAAAGTCAAATTTAAAAAAAATGTTCAAAATCAAAAAAAAAATGGGTGTTCTTAGTAGCTTTTAAAAAGTTCTGGAGTTCCTTCCTGAAAAGAAGAAAAAAGTTCTGCAAATTTACGCCCAATATTCACATTTTCCCCAAAGTCAAATTTTTTAAAAAAGCAAAAAAAAAAAATCAGTGTTCTGAGTAGCTTTTAAAAAATTCTGGAGTTCCAGAAAAGGAGAAAAAAGTTCTGCAAATTTACGCCCAATATTCACATTTTTTCCAAAAGTCAAATTTTTTAAAAAATGTTCAAAATAAAAAAGATTGGTGTTCTGAGTAGCTTTTAAAAAATTCTGGAGTTCCTGAAAAGGAGAAAAAGTTCTGCAAATTTACGCCCAACATTCACATTTTACCAAAAGTCAATTTTTTTTTAAAAATTATCAAAATCAAAAAGATTGGTGTTCTGAGTAGCTTTTAAAAAGTTCTGGAGTTCCTGAAAAGGAGAAAAAAGTTGTGCAAATTTGCCCCCAATATTCACATTTTTCCAAAAGTCAAATTTTTTTAAAAAAAATTTCAAAATCAAAAAGTTTGGTGTTCTGAGTGGCTTTTAAAAAGTTCTGGAGCTCCTGAAAAAGAGGAAAAAAGTTCTGCAAATTTACGCCCAATATTCACATTTTTCCAAAAGTCAAATTTAAAAAAAATGTTCAAAATGAAAAGAAATTGGTGTCCTGAGTACTTTTATAAAGTTCTGGAGTTCCTGAAAAGGAGAAAAAAGTTCTGCAAATTTACGCCTAATATTCACATTTTTCCGAAAGTCAAATTTTTAAAAAAATGTTCACAATCAAAGAAATTGGTGTTCTGAGTACCTTTTAAAAAGTTCTGGAGTTTCTGAAAAGGAGAAAAACGTTCTGTAAATTTACGCCAAATATTCAATTTTTTCCAAAAGTCAAATTTTAAAAAAACTGTTCAAATCAAAAAAAAAAAAATTGGTGTCCTGAGTAGCTTTTAAAAAGTTCTGGTGTTGCTGAAAAGGAGAAAAAAAAATAAAAGGAGAAAAAAGTTCTGCAAATTTACGCCCAATATTGACATTTTTCCAAAAGGCAAATTTTTTAAAAAATGTACAAAATCAAAAAAATTGGTGTCCTGAGTAGCTTTTAAAAAGTTCTGGAGTTCCTGAAAAGGAGAAAAAAAGTTCTGCAAATTTACGCCCAATATTCACATTTTTCCAAAAGTCAAATTTTTTAAAAAATGTTCAAAATCAAAAAATTGGTGTTCTGAGTAGCTTTTAAAAAGTTTTGGAGTTCCTGAAAAGGAGAAACAAAGTTCTGCTAATTTACGCCCAATATTCACATTTTTCCGAAAGTCAAATTTTTAAAAAAAATGTTCACAATCAAAGAAATTGGTGTTCTGAGTACCTTTTAAAAAGTTCTGGAGTTTCTGAAAAGGAGAAAAACGTTCTGTAAATTTACGCCAAATATTCAATTTTTTCCAAAAGTCAAATTTTAAAAAAACTGTTCAAATCAAAAAAAAAAAAATTGGTGTCCTGAGTAGCTTTTAAAAAGTTCTGGAGTTGCTGAAAAGGAGAAAAAAAATAAAAGGAGAAAAAAGTTCTGCAAATTTACGCCCAATATTGACATTTTTCCAAAAGGCAAATTTTTTAAAAAATGTACAAAATCAAAAAAATTGGTGTCCTGAGTAGCTTTTAAAAAGTTCTGGAGTTCCTGAAAAGGAGAAAAAAAGTTCTGCAAATTTACGCCCAATATTCACATTTTTCCAAAAGTCAAATTTTTTAAAAAATGTTCAAAATCAAAAAATTGGTGTTCTGAGTAGCTTTTAAAAAGTTCTGGAGTTCCTGAAAAGGAGAAAAAAGTTCTGCAAATTTACGCCCAATATTCACATTTTTTCCAAAAGTCAAATTTTTTAAAAAATGTTCAAAATCAAAAAATTGGTGTTCTGAGTAGCTTTTAAAAAGTTCTGGAGTTCCTGAAAAGGAGAAAAAAGTTCTACAAATTTACGACCAATATTCACCTTTTACCAAAAGTCAAATTTTTTAAAAAATGTTCAAAATCAAAAAAAAAAAAATTGATGTTCTGAGTAGCTTTTAAAATGTTCTGGAGTTCCTTAGAAAGAGAAAAAATTTCTGAAAATTTACGCCCAATATTCACATTTTTCCAAAAGTCAAATTTTTTAAAAAATGTTCAAAATCAAAAAATTGGTGTTCTGAGTAGCTTTTAAAAAGTTCTGGAGTTCTTGAAAAGGAGAAAAAAATGTCTACAAATTTACGACCAATATTCACCGTTTACCAAAAGTCAAATTTTTTAAAAAATTTTCAAAATAATAAAAAATTGGTGTTCTGAGTAGCTTTTAAAAAGTTATGGAGTTCCTGAAAAGGAGATAAAATTCAAACTCTTCCAAAAGTAAAATTTTTTTTAAAATTATCAAAATCAAAAATTTTGGTGTTCTCAGTATCTTTTAAAAAGTTCTGGAGTTCCTGAAAAGGAGAAAAAAAGTTCTGCAAATTTACGCCCAATATTCACATTTTCCCAAAAGTCAAATTTTTCAAAAAATGTTCGAAATCAAAAAAAAAAAAAAAAAAAAAAATTGGTGTCCCAATATTCACATTTTTCCAAAAGTCAAATTAAAAAAAAATGTTCAAAATAAAAAAATGGTGCTCTGAGTAGCTTTTAAAAAGTTATGGAGTTCCTGAAAAGGAGATAAAATTCAAACTTTTCCAAAAGTCAAATTTTTTTTCAATTATCAAAATCAAAAATTTTGGTGTTCTCAGTATCTTTTAAAAAGTTCTGGAGTTCCTGAAAAGGAGAAAAAAAGTTCTGCAAATTTACGCCCAATATTCACATTTTTCCAAAAGGCAAATTTTTTACAAAATGTTCAAAATCAAAAAAAATCGGTGTTCTGACTACCTTTTAAAAAGTTCTGGAGTTCCTGAAAAGGAGAAAAAAGTTCTGCAAGTTTACGCCCAATAATCACATTTTCCCAAAAGTCAAATTTTTAAAAAACTGTTCAAAATAAAAAAAAATTGGTGTAGCTTTTAAAAAGTTCTGGAGTTCCTGAAAAGGGGGAAAAAAGCTCTGCAAATTTAAGCCCAATATTCAAAATTTTCCAAAAGTAAAACTTTTTCAAAAATGTTCAAAATCAAAAAAATATTGTTGTTCTGAGGAGCTTTTAAAAAGTTCTGGAGTTCCTGAAAAGGGGGAAAAAGCTCTGCAAATTTAAGCCCAATATTCAAAATTTTCCTAAAGTCAAATTTTTACAAAAATGTTCAAAATCAAAAAAAAAATGGTGTTCTGAGGAGCTTTTAAAAAGTTCTGGAGTTCCTGAAAACGAGAAAAAAGTTCGCAAATTTACGCCCAATATGTATTCACATCTTTGCAAAAGTTAAAATTAAAAAAAAATTTTCAAAATCAAAAAAAAAATCGGTGTTCTAAATAGCTTTTAAAAAGTTTTGGAGTTCCTGAAAAGGGGAAACAAAGTTCTGCAAATTTACGCCCAATATTTACATTTTTCCAAAAGTCAAAATTTTAAAATAATGTTCAAAATCAAAAAAACAAATTGGTGTTCTGAGTAGCTTTTAAAATGTTCTGGAGTTCCTGAAAAGGAGAAAAAAGGTTCTGCAAATTTACGCCCAATATTCACATTTTTCCAAAAGTCAAATTTTTTAAAAAATTTTCAAAATCAAAAAAAAAAAATTGGTGTTCTGAGTAGCTTTTAAAAATTTCTGGAGTTCCTGAAAAGGAAAAAAAAATTTCTGCAAATTTGCGCCCAATATTCACATTTTTCCAAAAGACACATTTTTAAAAAAATTTTCACAAAAAAAAAAATGGTGTTCTGAGGAGCTTTTAAAAAGTTCTGGAGTTCTTGAAAAGGAGAAAAAAAGTTCTGCAAATTTACGCCCAATATTTAAATTTTTCCAAAAGTCAAAATTTTAAAATAATGTTCAAAATCAAAAAGAAATTTGTTTTCTGAGTAGCGTTTAAAAAATTCTGGAGTTTCTGAAAAGGAGAAAAAGTTCTGCAAATTTACGCCCAATATTCACATCTTTTCAAAAGTAAAATTTTTTAAAAAATGTTCAAAATCAAAAAAAAATCGTGTTCTGAGTATCTTTTAAAATGATCTGGAGTTCCTTAAAAGGAAAAAAAGTTCTGCAAATTTACGCCCAATATTCACATTTTTCTAAAAGTCAAATTTAAAAAAAAATGTTCAAAATCAAAAAAAAATTGGTGTTCTTAGTAGCTTTTAAAAAGTTCTGGAGTTCCTGAAAAGAAGAAAAAAGTTCTGCAAATTTACGCCCAATATTCACATTTTCCCCAAAGTCAAATTTTTTAAAAAAGCAAAAAAAAAATCAGTGTTCTGAGTAGCTTTTAAAAAAGTTCTGGAGTTCCAGAAAAGGAGAAAAAAGTTCTGCAATTTTACGCCCAATATTCACATTTTTTCCAAAAGTCAAATTTTTTAAAAAATGTTCAAAATAAAAAAGATTGGTGTTCTGAGTAGCTTTTAAAAAATTCTGGAGTTCCTGAAAAGGAGAAAAAAGTTCTGCAAATTTACGCCCAACATTCACATTTTACCAAAAGTAAATTTTTTTTTAAAAAATTATCAAAATCAAAAAGATTGGTGTTCTGAGTAGCTTTTAAAAAGTTCTGCAGTTCCTGAAAAGGAGAAAAAAGTTGTGCAAATTTGCGCCCAATATTCACATTTTTTCCAAAAGTCAAATTTTTTAAAAAATGTTCAAAATAAAAAAGATTGGTGTTCTGAGTAGCTTTTAAAAAGTTCTGGAGTTCTTGAAAAGGAGAAAAAAAGTTCTGCAAATTTACGCCCAATATTTACATTTTTCCAAAAGTCAAAATTTTAAAATAATGTTCAAAATCAAAAAGAAATTTGTTTTCTGAGTAGCGTTTAAAAAATTCTGGAGTTTCTGAAAAGGAGAAAAAGTTCTGCAAATTTACGCCCAATATTCACATCTTTTCAAAAGTAAAATTTTTTAAAAAATGTTCAAAATCAAAAAAAAAAATCGTGTTCTGAGTATCTTTTAAAATGATCTGGAGTTCCTTAAAAGGAAAAAAAGTTCTGCAAATTTACGCCCAATATTCACATTTTTCCAAAAGTCAAATTTAAAAAAAATGTTCAAAATCAAAATAAATTGGTGTTCTGAGTACTTTTATATAGTTCTGGAGTTCCTGCAAAGGAGAAAAAAGTTCTGCTAATTTACGCCCAATATTCACATTTTCCCGAAAGTCAAATTTTTAAAAAAATGTTCTTAATCAAAGCAATTGGTGTTCTGAGTAGCTTTTAAAAAGTTCTGGAGTTTCTGAAAAGGAGAAAAAAGTTCTGTAAATTTACGCCAAATATTCAATTATTTCCAAAAGTCAAATTTTAAAAAAACTGTTCAAATCAAAAAAAAAATTGGTGTTCTGAGTACCTTTTAAAGGTTCTGGGGTTGCTTAAAAAATTATCAAAAAATAAAAAAAATGGTGTTCTGAGTATCTTTTAAAATGATCTGGAGTTCCTGAAAAGGATAAAGAGTTCTGCAAATTTGCGCCCAATATTCACATTTTTCCAAAAAGTTCTGGAGTTCCTGAAAAGGAGAAAAAAGTTCTGCAAATTTACGTCCAATATTCACATTTTTTCAAAAGTCAAATTTCTAAAAAAATGCTCAAAATAAAAAAATGGTGTTCTGAGCAGCTTTTAAAAAGCTCTGGAGCTCCTGGAAAGGACAAAAAAATGTCTGCAAATTTACGCCCAATATTCACATTTTTCCAAAAGTCAAATTTTTTTAAAAATGTTCAAAATAAAAAAAATTGGTGTTATGACTACCTTTTAAAAATTTCTGGAGTTCCTGAAAAGGAGAAAAAAGTTCTGCAAATTTACGCCCAATATCCACATTTTTCTAAAAGTCAAATTTTTTAAAAAATGTTCAAAATCAAAAAAAAATCGGTGTTCTGAGTGGCTTTTAAAAAGTTCTGGAGCTCCTGAAAAGGAGGAAAAAAGTTCTGCACATTTTCCCAAAAGTCAAATTTTTTAAAAAATGTTCAAAATCAAAAAAAAAGCTGGTGTTCTGAGTAGCTTTTAAAATGTTCTGGAGTTCCTGAGAAAGAGAAAAAATTTCTGAAAATTTACGCCCAATATTCACATTTTCCCAAAAGTCAAATTTTTTAAAAACTGTTCAAAATCAAAAAATTGGTGTTCTGAGTAGCTTTTAAAATGTTCTGGAGTTCCTGAGAAAGAGAAAAAATTTCTGAAAATTTACGCCCAATATTCATATTTTTCCAAAAGTCAAATTTTTTAAAAAAGCAAAAAAAAAAATCAGTGTTCTGAGTAGCTTTTAAAAAGTTCTGGATTTCCAGAAAAGGAGAAAAAAGTTCTGCAAATTTACGCCCAATATTCACCTTTTACCAAAAGTCAAATTTTTTTAAAAATTTTCAAAATCAAACAAAAATTGGTGTTCTGAGTAGCTTTTAAAAAGTTATGGATTTCCAGAAAAGGAGAAAAAAGTTCTGCAAATTTACGCCCAATATTCACCTTTTTCCAAAAGTCAAATTTTTTAAAAAATGTTCAAAATCAAAAAATTGGTGTTCTGAGTAGCTTTTAAAAAGTTCTGGGGTTACTGAATAGGAGAAAAAAATTTCTACAAATTTACGACCAATATTCACCTTTTACCAAAAGTCAAATTTTTTTAAAAATTTTCAAAATCAAACAAAAATTGGTGTTCTGAGTAGCTTTTAAAAAGTTATGGAGTTCCTGAAAAGGAGATAAAATTCAAACTTTTCCAAAAGTCAAATTTTTTTTTAAATTATCAAAATCAAAAATTTTGGTGTTCTCACTCAGTATCTTTTAAAAAGTTCTGGAGTTCCTGAAAAGGAGAAAAAAGTTCTGCAAATTTACGTCCAATATTCACATTTTTTCAAAAGTCAAATTTCTAAAAAAATGCTCAAAATAAAAAAATAGTGTTCTGAGCAGCGTTTAAAAAGCTCTGGAGCTCCTGGAAAGGACAAAAAAATGTCTGCAAATTTACGCCCAATATTCACATTTTTCCAAAAGTCAAATTTTTTTAAAAATGTTCAAAATAAAAAAAATTGGTGTTATGACTACCTTTTAAAAATTTCTGGAGTTCCTGAAAAGGGGAAAAAAGTTCTGCAAATTTACGCCCAATATCCACATTTTTCTAAAAGTCTAATTTTTTAAAAATGTTTAAAATCAAAAAAAATCGGTGTTCTGAGTGGCTTTTAAAAAGTTCTGGAGCTCCTGAAAAGGAGGAAAAAAGTTCTGCAAATTTACGCCCAATATTCACATTTTCCCAAAAGTCAAATTTTTTAAAAAATGTTCAAAATCAAAAAAAAGCTGGTGTTCTGAATAGCTTTTAAAATGTTCTGGAGTTCCTGAGAAAGAGAAAAAATTTCTGAAAATTTACGCCCAATATCCACATTTTTCCAAAAGCCAAATTTTTTAAAAAATGTTCAAAATCAAAAAATTGGTGTTCTGAGTAGCTTTTAAAAAGTTCTGGGGTTCCTGAATAGGAGAAAAAAATTTCTACAAATTTACGACCAATATTCACCTTTTACCAAAAGTCAAATTTTTTAAAAAATTTTCAAAATCAAACAAAATTTGGTGTTCTGAGTAGCTTTTAAAAAGTTATGGAGTTCCTGAAAAGGAGATAAAATTCAAACTTTTCCAAAAGTCAAATTTTTTTAAAATTATCAAAATCAAAAATTTTGGTGTTCTCAGTATCTTTTAAAAAGTTCTGGAGTTCCTGAAAAGGAGAAAAAAAGTTCTGCAAATTTACGCCCAATATTCACATTTTCCCAAAAGTCAAATTTTCCAAAAACTGTTCGAAATCAAAAAAAAAAAAAATTGGTGTCCCAATATTCACATTTTTCCAAAAGTCAAATTTAAAAAAAAAAATGTTCAAAATACAAAAAAAATGGTGTTCTGAGTAGCTTTTTAAAAGTTATGGAGTTCCTGAAAAGGAGATAAAATTCAAACTTTTCCAAAATTCAATTTTTTTTTTAAATTATCAAAATCAAAAATTTTGGTGTTCTCAGTATCTTTTAAAAAGTTCTGGAGTTCCTGAAAAGGAGAAAAAAGTTCTGCAAATTTACGCCCAATATTCACATTTTTCCAAAAGTCAAATTTTTTACAAAATGTTCAAAATCAAAAAAATCGGTGTTTTGACTACCTTTTAAAAAGTTCTGGACTTCCTGAAAAGGAGAAAAAAAGTTCTGCAAGTTTACGCCCAATAATTACATTTTCCCAAAAGTCAAATTTTTAAAAAACTGTTCAAAATCAAAAGAAATTGGTGTAGCTTTTAAAAAGTTCTGGAGTTCCTGAAAAGGGGGAAAAAAGCTCTGCAAATTTAAGCCCAATATTCAAAATTTTCTAAAAGAAAAATTTTTTAAAAAATGTTCAAAATCAAAAAAAAAATTGGTGTTCTGAGGAGCTTTTAAAAAGTTCTGGAGTTCCTGAAAACGGGGAAAAAAGCTCTGCAAATTTAAGCCCAATATTCAAAATTTTCCTAAAGTCAAATTTTTTCAAAAATGTTCAAAATCAAAAAAAAAAATGGTGTTCTGAGGAGCTTTTAAAAAGTTCTGGAGTTCCTGAAAACGAGAAAAAAGTTCGCAACTTTACGCCCAATAAAAAGTAAGAATTAAAAAAAAAAATTTCAAAATCAAAAAAAAATCGGTGTTCTAAATAGCTTTTAAAAAGTTTTGGAGTTCCTGAAAAGGGGAAACAAAGTTCTGCAAATTTACGCCCAATATTTACATTTTTGCAAAAGTCAAAATTTTAAAATAATGTTCAAAATCAAAAAAAAATTGGTGTTCTGGGTAGCTTTTAAAATGTTCTGAACTTCCTGAAAAGGAGAAAAAAGTTCTGCAAGTTTACGCCCAATAATCACATTTTCCCAAAAGTCAAATTTTTAAAAAACTGTTCAAAATCAAAAAAAATTGGTGTAGCTTTTAAAAAGTTCTGGAGTTCCTGAAAAGGGGGAAAAAGCTCTGCAAATTTAAGCCCAATATTCAAAATTTTCCAAAAGTAAAATTTTTTCAAAAATGTTCAAAATCAAAAAAAAAAAAAGGTGTTCTGAGGAGCTTTTAAAAAGTTCTGGAGTTCCTGAAAAGGGGAAAAAAAGCTCTGCAAATTTAAGCCCAATATTCAAAATTTTCCTAAAGTCAAATTTTTTCAAAAATGTTCAAAATCAAAAAAAAAAAATGGTGTTCTGAGGAGCTTTTAAAAAGTTCTGGAGTTCCTGAAAAGGAGAAAAAAGTTCGCAAATTTGCACCCAATATGTATTCACATCTTTGCAAAAGTTAAAATTAAAAAAAAATTTCAAAAACAAAAAAAAAATCGGTGTTCTAAATAGCTTTTAAAAAGTTTTGGAGTTCCTGAAAAGGGGAAACAAAGTTCTGCAAATTTACGCCCAATATTTACATTTTTCCAAAAGTCAAAATTTTAAAATAATGTTCAAAATCAAAAAAAAATTGGTGTTCTGAGTAGCTTTTAAAATATTTCTGGATTTCCTGAAAAGGAGAAAAAAAGTTCTGCGAATTTACGCCCAATATTCACATTTTTCCCAAAGTAAAATTTTTTAAAAAATGTTCAAAATCAAAAAAAAAAATTGGTGTTCTGAGTAGCTTTTAAAAATTTCTGGAGTTCCTGAAAAAATTTCTGCAAATTTGCGCCCAATATTCACATTTTTCCAAAAGACAAATTTTTAAAAAAATTTTCACAAAAAAAAAAAAATGGTGTTCTGAGGAGCTTTTAAAAAGTTCTGGAGTTCCTGAAAAGGAGAAAAAAAGTTCTGCAAATTTACGCCCAATATTTACATTTTTCCAAAAGTCAAAATTTTAAAATAATGTTCAAAATCAAAAAGAAATTTGTGTTCTGAGTAGCGTTTAAAAAATTCTGGAGTTTCTGAAAAGGAGAAAAAGTTCTGCAAATTTACGCCCAATATTTACATCTTTTCAAAAGTAATATTTTTTAAAAAAATGTTCAAAAAATCGTGTTCTGAGTAGCTTTTAAAATGATCTGGAGTTCCTTAAAAGGAAAAAAAGTTCTGCAAATTTACGCCCAATATTCACATTTTTCCAAAAGTCAAATTTAAAAAAAAAAATTCAAAATCAAAAAAAAAAAATTGGTGTCCTTAGTAGCTTTTAAAAAGTTCTGGAGTTCCTGAAAAGAAGAAAAAAGTTCTGCAAATTTACGCCCAATATTCACATTTTCCCCAAAGTCAAATTTTTTAAAAAAGCAAAAAAAAAATCAGTGTTCTGAGTAGCTTTTAAAAAGTTCTGGAGTTCCAGAAAAGGAGAAAAAAGTTCTGCAAATTTACGCCCAATATTCACATTTTTCCAAAAGTCAAATTTTTTAAAAAATGTTCAAAATAAAAAAGATTGGTGTTCTGAGTAGCTTTTAAAAAATTCTGGAGTTCCTGAAAAGAAGAAAAAAGTTCTGCAAATTTACGCCCAACATTCACATTTTACCAAAAGTCAATTTTTTTTTAAAAATTATCAAAATCAAAAAGATTGGTGTTCTGAGTAGCTTTTAAAAAGTTCTGAAGTTCCTGAAAAGGAGAAAAAAGTTGTGCAAATTTGCGCCCAATATTCACATTTTTCCAAAAGTCTAATTTTTTAAAAAATTTTCAAAATCAAAAAGAGATTGGTGTTCTGAGTGGCTTTTAAAAATTTCTGGAGCTCCTGAAAAGGAGGAAAAAAGTTCTGCAAATTTACGCCCAATATTCACACTTTTCCAAAAGTCAAATTTAAAAAAAATGTTCAAAATCAAAAGAAATTGGTGTTCTGAGTACTCTTATAAAGTTCTGGATTTCCTGAAAAGGAGAAAAAAGTTCTGCAAATTTACGCCCAATATTCACAATTTTGCAAAGGTCAAATTTAAAAAAAATGTTCAAAATCAAAAAAAATCGGTGTTCTGAGTACCTTTTAAAAAGTTTTGGAGTTCCTGAAAAGGAGAAACAAAGTTCTGCTAATTTACGCCCAATATTCACATTTTTCCGAAAGTCAAATTTAAAAAAAAATGTTCACAATCAAAGAAATTGGTGTTCTGAGTAGCTTTTAAAAAGTTCTGGAGTTTCTGAAAAGTATAAAAAAGTTCTGTAAATTTACGCCAAATATTCAATTATTTCCAAAAGTCAAATTTTAAAAAAACTGTTCAAATCAAAAAAAAAATTGGTGTTCTGAGTAGCTTTTAAAAAGTTCTGGAGTTGCTGAAAAGGAGAAAAAAAAAATAAAAGGAGAAAAAAGTTCTGCAAATTTACGCCCAATATAGACATTTTTCCAAAAGGCAAATTTTTTTAAAAATGTACAAAATCAAAAAAATTGGTGTCCTGAGTAGCTTTTAAAAAGTTCTGGAGTTCCTGAAAAGGAGAAAAAAAGTTCTGCAAATTTACGCCCAATATTCCCATTTTCCCAAAAGTCAAAGTTTTTAAAAAATGTTCAAAATCAAAAAAAAAAAATTGGCGTTCTGAGTAGCTTTTAAAATGTTCTGGAGTTCCTGAGAAAGAGAAAAAATTTCTGAAAATTTACGCCCAATATTCACATTTTTCCAAAAGTCAAATTTTTTAAAAAATGTTCAAAATTAAAAAATTGGTGTTCTGAGTAGCTTTTAAAAAGTTCTGGAGTTCCTGAAAAGGAGAAAAAAATTTCTACAAATTTACGACCAATATTCACCTTTTACCAAAAGTCAAATTTTTTAAAAAATTTTCAAAATAAAAAAAAAATTGGTGTTCTGAGTAGCCTTTAAAAAGTTCTGGAGTTCCTGAAAAGGAGAAAAAAATTTCTACAAATTTACGACCAATATTCACCTTTTACCAAAAGTCAAATTTTTTAAAAAATTTTCAAAATAAAAAAAAAATTGGCGTTCTGAGTAGCTTTTAAAATGTTCTGGAGTTCCTGAGAAAGAGAAATAATTTCTGAAAATTTACGCCCAATATTCACATTTTTCCAAAAGGCAAATTTTTTACAAAATGTTCAAAATCAAAAAAAATCGGTGTTCTGACTACCTTTTAAAAAGTTCTGGAGTTCCTGAAAAGGAGAAAAAAGTTCTGCAAGTTTACGCCCAATAATCACATTTTCCCAAAAGTCAAATTTTTAAAAAACTGTTCAAAATCAAAAAAAATTGGTGTAGCTTTTAAAAAGTTCTGGAGTTCCTGAAAAGGGGGAAAAAAGCTCTGCAAATTTAAGCCCAATATTCAAAATTTTCCAAAAGTAAAACTTTTTCAAAAATGTTCAAAATCAAAAAAATATTGTTGTTCTGAGGAGCTTTTAAAAAGTTCTGGAGTTCCTGAAAAGGGGGAAAAAGCTCTGCAAATTTAAGTCCAATATTCGAAATTTTCCTAAAGTCAAATTTTTACAAAAATGTTCAAAATCAAAAAAAAATGGTGTTCTGAGGAGCTTTTAAAAAGTTCTGGAGTTCCTGAAAACGAGAAAAAAGTTCGCAAATTTACGCCAAATATGTATTCACATCTTTGCAAAAGTTAAAATTAAAAAAAAATTTTCACAATCAAAAAAAAAATCGGTGTTCTAAATAGCTTTTAAAAAGTTCTGGAGTTCTTTAAAAGGAGAAAAAAAGTTCTGCAAATTTACGCCCAATATTTACATTTTTCCAAAAGTCAAAATTTTAAAATAATGTTCAAAATCAAAAAAACAAATTGGTGTTCTGAGTAGCTTTTAAAATGTTCTGGAGTTCCTGAAAAGGAGAAAAAAGGTTCTGCAAATTTACGCCCAATATTCACATTTTTCCAAAAGTCAAATTTTTTAAAAAAATTTCAAAATCAAAAAAAAAAATTGGTGTTCTGAGTAGCTTTTAAAAACTTCTGGAGTTCCTGAAAAGGAAAAAAAAATTTCTGCAAATTTGCGCCCAATATTCACATTTTTCCAAAAGACACATTTTTAAAAAAATTTTCACAAAAAAAAAAAAAAAAAAAAATGGTGTTCTGAGGAGCTTTTAAAAAGTTCTGGAGTTCTTGAAAAGGAGAAAAAAAGTTCTGCAAATTTACGCCCAATATTTACATTTTTCCAAAAGTCAAAATTTTAAAATAATGTTCAAAATCAAAAAGAAATTTGTTTTCTGAGTAGCGTTTAAAAAATTCTGGAGTTTCTGAAAAGGAGAAAAAGTTCTGCAAATTTACGCCCAATATTCACATCTTTTCAAAAGTAAAATTTTTTAAAAAATGTTCAAAATCAAAAAAAAAATCGTGTTCTGAGTATCTTTTAAAATGATCTGGAGTTCCTTAAAAGGAAAAAAAGTTCTGAAAATTTACGCCCAATATTCACATTTTTCCAAAAGTCAAATTTAAAAAAAAATGTTCAAAATCAAAAAAAAAATTGGTGTTCTTAGTAGCTTTTAAAAAGTTCTGGAGTTCCTGAAAAGAAGAAAAAAGTTCTGCAAATTTACGCCCAATATTCACATTTTCCCCAAAGTCAAATTTTTTAAAAAAGCAAAAAAAAAATCAGTGTTCTGAGTAGCTTTTAAAAAAGTTCTGGAGTTCCAGAAAAGGAGAAAAAAGTTCTGCAATTTTACGCCCAATATTCACATTTTTTCCAAAAGTCAAATTTTTTAAAAAATGTTCAAAATAAAAAAGATTGGTGTTCTGAGTAGCTTTTAAAAAATTCTGGAGTTCCTGAAAAGGAGAAAAAAGTTCTGCAAATTTACGCCCAACATTCACATTTTACCAAAAGTAATTTTTTTTTTTTAAAATTATCAAAATCAAAAAGATTGGTGTTCTGAGTAGCTTTTAAAAAGTTCTGGAGTTCCTGAAAAGGAGAAAAAAGTTGTGCAAATTTGCGCCCAATATTCACATTTTTTCCAAAAGTCAAATTTTTTAAAAAATGTTCAAAATAAAAAAGATTGGTGTTCTGAGTAGCTTTTAAAAAGTTCTGGAGTTCTTGAAAAGGAGAAAAAAAGTTCTGCAAATTTACGCCCAATATTTACATTTTTCCAAAAGTCAAAATTTTAAAATAATGTTGAAAATCAAAAAGAAATTTGTTTTCTGAGTAGCGTTTAAAAAATTCTGGAGTTTCTGAAAAGGAGAAAAAGTTCTGCAAATTTACGCCCAATATTCACATCTTTTCAAAAGTAAAATTTTTTAAAAAATGTTCAAAATCAAAAAAAAAAAATCGTGTTCTGAGTATCTTTTAAAATGATCTGGAGTTCCTTAAAAGGAAAAAAAGTTCTGCAAAATTACGCCCAATATTCACATTTTTCCAAAAGTCAAATTTAAAAAAAATTTTCAAAATCAAAAGAAATTGGTGTTCTGAGTACTTTTATAAAGTTCTGGAGTTCCTGCAAAGGAGAAAAAAGTTCTGCAAATTTGCGCCCAATATTCACAATTTCACAAAAAAAATCGGTGTTCTGAGTACCTATTAAAAAGTTTTGGAGTTCCTGAAAAGGAGAAACAAAGTTCTGCTAATTTACGCCCAATATTCACATTTTCCCGAAAGTCAAATTTTTAAAAAAATGTTCTTAATCAAAGAAATTGGTGTTCTGAGTAGCTTTTAAAAAGTTCTGGAGTTTCTGAAAAGGAGAAAAAAGTTCTGTAAATTTACGCCAAATATTCAATTATTTCCAAAAGTCAAATTTTAAAAAAACTGTTCAAATCAAAAAAAAATTGGTGTTCTGAGTACCTTTTAAAAGTTCTGGGGTTGCTTAAAAAATTATCAAAAAATAAAAAAAATGGTGTTCTGAGTATCTTTTAAAATGATCTGGAGTTCCTGAAAAGGATAAAGAGTTCTGCAAATTTGCGCCCAATATTCACATTTTTCCAAAAAGTTCTGGAGTTCCTGAAAAGGAGAAAAAAGTTATGCAAATTTACGTCCAATATTCACATTTTTTCAAAAGTCAAATTTCTAAAAAATGCTCAAAATAAAAAAATGGTGTTCTGAGCAGCTTTTAAAAAGCTCTGGAGCTCCTGGAAAGGACAAAAAAAATGTCTGCAAATTTACGCCCAATATTCACATTTTTCCAAAAGTCAAATTTTTTTAAAAATGTTCAAAATAAAAAAAATTGGTGTTATGACTACCTTTTAAAAATTTCTGGAGTTCCTGAGAAGGAGAAAAAAGTTCTGCAAATTTACGCCCAATATCCACATTTTTCTAAAAGTCTAATTTTTTAAAAATGTTTAAAATCAAAAAAAAATCGGTGTTCTGAGTGGCTTTTAAAAAGTTCTGGAGCTCCTGAAAAGGAGGAAAAAAGTTCTGCAAATTTACGCCCAATATTCACATTTTCCCAAAAGTCAAATTTTTTAAAAAATGTTCAAAATCAAAAAAAAAAGCTGGTGTTCTGAGTAGCTTTTAAAATGTTCTGGAGTTCCTGAGAAAGAGAAAAAATTTCTGAAAATTTACGCCCAATATTCACATTTTCCCAAAAGTCAAATTTTTTAAAAAATGTTCAAAATCAAAAAATTGGTGTTCTGAGTAGCTTTTAAAATGTTCTGGAGTTCCTGAGAAGGAGAAAAAATTTCTGAAAATTTACGCCCAATATTCACATTTTTCCAAGTCAAATTTTTTTAAAAATTTTCAAAATCAAACAAAAATTGGTATTCTGAGTAGCTTTTAAAAAGTTATGGAGTTCCTGAAAAGGAGATAAAATTCAAACTTTTCCAAAAGTCACATTTTTTTTAAAATTATCAAAATCAAAAATTTTGGTGTTCTCAGTATCTTTTAAAAAGTTCTGGAGTTCCTGAAAAGGAGAAAAAAAGTTCTGCAAATTTACGCCCAATATTCACATTTTCCCAAAAGTCAAATTTTTCAAAAACTGTTCGAAATCAAAAAAAAAAAAAAAATTGTTGTCCCAATATTCACATTTTTCCAAAAGTCAAATTTAAAAAAAAAAATGTTCAAAATAAAAAAAATGGTGTTCTGAGTAGCTTTTAAAAAGTTATGGAGTTCCTGAAAAGG
This sequence comes from Eurosta solidaginis, assembly GCF_040869045.1. NCBI lineage: Eukaryota > Metazoa > Arthropoda > Insecta > Diptera > Tephritidae > Eurosta > Eurosta solidaginis. The sequence continues at coordinate 108,021,570 of NC_090320.1, read as the reverse complement.
AGATAAAATTAAACTTTTCCAAAAGTCAAATTTTTTTTAAAATTATCAAAATCAAAAATTTTGGTGTTCTCAGTATCTTTTAAAAAGTGCTGGAGTTCCTGAAAAGGAGAAAAAAGTTCTGCAAATTTACGCCCAATATTCACATTTTTCCAAAAGTCAAATTTTTTACAAAATGTTCAAAATCAAAAAAATCGGTGTTTTGACTACATTTTAAAAAGTTCTGGACTTCCTGAAGAGGAGAAAAAAAGTTCTGCAAGTTTACGCCCAATAATCACATTTTCCCAAAAGTCAAATTTTTAAAAAACTGTTCAAAATCAAAAAAAATTGGTGTAGCTTTTAAAAAGTTCTGGAGTTCCTGAAAAGGGGGAAAAAAACTCTGCAAATTTAAGCCCAATATTCAAAATTTTCTAAAAGTTAAATTTTTTCAAAAATGTTCAAAATCAAAAAAAAAATTGGTGTTCTGAGGAGCTTTTAAAAAGTTCTGGAGTTCCTGAAAAGGGGGAAAAAAGCTCTGCGAATTTACGCCCAATATTCACATTTTTCCCAAAGTAAAATTTTTTAAAAAATGTTCAAAATCAAAAAAAAAAAATTGGTGTTCTGAGTAGCTTTTAAAAATTTTGGAGTTCCTGAAAAGAAGAAAAAAGTTCGGCAAATTTACGCCCAATATTCACATTTTCCCCAAAGTCAAATTTTTTAAAAAAGCAAAAAAAAAAATCAGTGTTCTGAGTAGCTTTTAAAAAGTTCTGGATTTCCAGAAAAGGAGAAAAAAGCTCTGCAAATTTACGCCCAATATTCACATTTTTTCCAAAAGTCAAATTTTTTAAAAAATGTTCAAAATCAAAAAATTGGTGTTCTGAGTAGCTTTTAAAAAGTTCTGGGGTTCCTGAATAGGAGAAAAAAATTTCTACAAATTTACGACCAATATTCACCTTTTACCAAAAGTCAAATTTTTTAAAAAATTTTCAAAATCAAACAAAAATTGGTGTTCTGAGTAGCTTTCAAAAAGTTATGGAGTTCCTGAAAAGGAGATAAAATTCAAACTTTTCCAAAAGTCAAATTTTTTTTAAAATTATCAAAATCAAAAATTTTGGTGTTCTCACTCAGTATCTTTTAAAAATTTCTGGAGTTCCTGAAAAGGAGAAAAAAGTTCTGCAAATTTACGTCCAATATTCACATTTTTTCAAAAGTCAAATTTCTAAAAAAATGCTCAAAATAAAAAAATTGTGTTCTGAGCAGCGTTTAAAAAGCTCTGGAGCTCCTGGAAAGGACAAAAAAATGTCTGCAAATTTACGCCCAATATTCACATTTTTCCAAAAGTCAAATTTTTTTAAAAATGTTCAAAATAAAAAAAATTGGTGTTATGAATACCTTTTAAAAATTTCTGGAGTTCCTGAAAAGGGGAAAAAAGTTCTGCAAATTTACGCCCAATATCCACATTTTTCTAAAAGTCTAATTTTTTAAAAATGTTTAAAATCAAAAAAAAATCGGTGTTCTGAGTGGCTTTTAAAAAGTTCTGGAGCTCCTGAAAAGGAGGAAAAAAGTTCTGCAAATTTACGCCCAATATTCACATTTTCCCAAAAGTCAAATTTTTTAAAAAATGTTCAAAATCAAAAAAAAAGCTGGTGTTCTGAATAGCTTTTAAAATGTTCTGGAGTTCCTGAGAAAGAGAAAAAATTTCTGAAAATTTACGCCCAATATTCACATTTTTCCAAAAGCCAAATTTTTTAAAAAATGTTAAAAATCAAAAAATTGGTGTTCTGAGTAGCTTTTAAAAAGTTCTGGGGTTCCTGAATAGGAGAAAAAAATGTCTACAAATTTACGACCAATATTCACCTTTTACCAAAAGTCAAATTTTTTTAAAAATTTTCAAAATCAAACAAAATTTGGCGTTCTGAGTAGCTTTTAAAAAGTTATGGAGTTCCTGAAAAGGAGATAAAATTCAAACTTTTCCAAAAGTCAAATTTTTTTAAAATTATCAAAATCAAAAATTTTGGTGTTCTCAGTATCTTTTAAAAAGTTCTGGAGTTCCTGAAAAGGAGAAAAAAAGTTCTGCAAATTTACGCCCAATATTCACATTTTCCCAAAAGTCAAATTTTCCAAAAACTGTTCGAAATCAAAAAAAAAAAAAAAATTGGTGTCCCAATATTCACATTTTTCCAAAAGTCAAATTAAAAAAAAAAAAATGTTCAAAATACAAAAAAAATGGTGTTCTGAGTAGCTTTTAAAAAGTTATGGAGTTCCTGAATAGGAGATAAAATTCAAACTTTTCCAAAATTCAATTTTTTTTTTTAATTATCAAAATCAAAAATTTTGGTGTTCTCAGTATCTTTTAAAAAGTTCTGGAGTTCCTGAAAAGGAGAAAAAAGTTCTGCAAATTTACGCCCAATGTTCACATTTTTCCAAAAGTCAAATTTTTTACAAAATGTTCAAAATCAAAAAAATCGGTGTTTTGACTACCTTTTAAAAAGTTCTGGACTTCCTGAAAAGGAGAAAAAAAGTTCTGCAAGTTTACGCCCAATAATCACATTTTCCCAAAAGTCAAATTTTTAAAAAACTGTTCAAAATCAAAAAAAATTGGTGTAGCTTTTAAAAAGTTCTGGAGTTCCTGAAAAGGGAGAAAAAAGCTCTGCAAATTTAAGCCCAATATTCAAAATTTTCTAAAAGTAAATTTTTTTCAAAAATGTTCAAAATCAAAAAAAAAAATTGGTGTTCTGAGGAGCTTTTAAAAAGTTCTGGAGTTCCTGAAAACGGGGAAAAAAGCTCTGCAAATTTAAGCCCAATATTCAAAATTTTCCTAAAGTCAAATTTTTTCAAAAATGTTCAAAATCAAAAAAAAAATGGTGTTCTGAGGAGCTTTTAAAAAGTTCTGGATTTCCTGAAAACGAGAAAAAAGTTCGCAAATTTGCACCCAATATGTATTCACATCTTTGCAAAAGTTAAAATTAAAAAAAATTTTCAAAAACAAAAAAAAATCGGTGTTCTAAATAGCTTTTAAAAAGTTTTGGAGTTCCTGAAAAGGGGAAACAAAGTTCTGCAAATTTACGCCCAATATTTACATTTTTCCAAAAGTCAAAATTTTAAAATAATGTTCAAAATCAAAAAAAAATTGGTGTTCTGAGTAGCTTTTAAAAATTTCTGGAGTTCCTGAAAAGGAGAAAAAAAGTTCTGCGAATTTACGCCCAATATTCACATTTTTCCCAAAGTAAAATTTTTTAAAAAATGTTCAAAATCAAAAAAAAAAATTGGTGTTCTGAGTAGCTTTTAAAAATTTCTGGAGTTCCTGAAAAGGAAAAAAAATTTCTGCAAATTTGCGCCCAATATTCACATTTTTCCAAAAGACAAATTTTTAAAAAATTTTCACAAAAAAAAAAAAAAAAATGGTGTTCTGAGGAGCTTTTAAAAAGTTCTGGAGTTCCTGAAAAGGAGAAAAAAAGTTCTGCAAATTTACGCCCAATATTTACATTTTTCCAAAAGTCAAAATTTTAAAATAATGTTCAAAATAAAAAAGAAATTTGTGTTCTGAGTAGCGTTTAAAAAATTCTGGAGTTTCTGAAAAGGAGAAAAAGTTCTGCAAATTTACGCCCAATATTCACATCTTTTCAAAAGTAATATTTTTTAAAAAAATGTTCAAAAAATCGTGTTCTGAGTAGCTTTTAAAATGATCTGGAGTTCCTTAAAAGGAAAAAAAGTTCTGCAAATTTACGCCCAATATTCACATTTTTCCAAAAGTCAAATTTAAAAAAAAAATTCAAAATCAAAAAAAAAAAATTGGTGTCCTTAGTAGCTTTTAAAAAGTTCTGGAGTTCCTGAAAAGAAGAAAAAAGTTCTGCAAATTTACGCCCAATATTCACATTTTCCCCAAAGTCAAATTTTTTAAAAAGCAAAAAAAAAATCTGTGTTCTGAGTAGCTTTTAAAAAGTTCTGGAGTTCCAGAAAAGGAGAAAAAAGTTCTGCAAATTTACGCCCAATATTCACATTTTTCCAAAAGTCAAATTTTTAAAAAAATGTTCAAAATAAAAAAGATTGGTGTTCTGAGTAGCTTTTAATAAATTCTGGAGTTCCTGAAAAGAAGAAAAAAGTTCTGCAAATTTACGACCAATATTCACCTTTTACCAAAGTCAAATTTTTTAAAAATTTTCAAAATCAAACAAAATTTGGTGTTCTGAGTAGCTTTTAAAAAGTTATGGAGTTCCTGAAAAGGAGATACAATTCAAACTTTTCCAAAAGTCAAATTTTTTTAAAATTATCAAAATCAAAAATTTTGGTGTTCTCAGTATCTTTTAAAAAGTTCTGGAGTTCCTGAAAAGGAGAAAAAAAGTTCTGCAAATTTACGCCCAATATTCACATTTTCCCAAAAGTCAAATTTTCCAAAAACTGTTCGAAATCAAAAAAAAAAAAAAAAATTGGTGTCCCAATATTCACATTTTTCCAAAAGTCAAATTTAAAAAAAAAAATGTTCAAAATACAAAAAAAATGGTGTTCTGAGTAGCTTTTAAAAAGTTATGGAGTTCCTGAAAAGGAGATAAAATTCAAACTTTTCCAAAATTCAATTTTTTTTTTAAATTATCAAAATCAAAAATTTTGGTGTTCTCAGTATCTTTTAAAAAGTTCTGGAGTTCCTGAAAAGGAGAAAAAAGTTCTGCAAATTTACGCCCAATATTCACATTTTTCCAAAAGTCAAATTTTTTACAAAATGTTCAAAATCAAAAAAATCGGTGTTTTGACTACCTTTTAAAAAGTTCTGGACTTCCTGAAAAGGAGAAAAAAAGTTCTGCAAGTTTACGCCCAATAATCACATTTTCCCAAAAGTCAAATTTTTAAAGAACTGTTCAAAATCAAAAAAAATTGGTGTAGCTTTTAAAAAGTTCTGGAGTTCCTAAAAAGGGGGAAAAAAGCTCTGCAAATTTAAGCCCAATATTCAAAATTTTCTAAAAGTAAAATTTTTTCAAAAATGTTCAAAATCAAAAAAAAAATTGGTGTTCTGAGGAGCTTTTAAAAAGTTCTGGAGTTCCTTAAAACGGGGAAAAAAGCTCTGCAAATTTAAGCCCAATATTCAAAATTTTCCTAAAGTCAAATTTTTTCAAAAATGTTCAAAATCAAAAAAAAATGGTGTTCTGAGGAGCTTTTAAAAAGTTCTGGAGTTCCTGAAAACGAGAAAAAAGTTCGCAACTTTACGCCCAATAAAAAGTTAGAATTAAAAAAAAAATTTCAAAATCAAAAAAAAATCGGTGTTCTAAATAGCTTTTAAAAAGTTTTGGAGTTCCTGAAAAGGGGGAAACAAAGTTCTGCAAATTTACGCCCAATATTTACATTTTTCCAAAAGTCAAAATTTTAAAATAATGTTCAAAATCAAAAAAAAATTGGTGTTCTGGGTAGCTTTTAAAATGTTCTGGACTTCCTGAAAAGGAGAAAAAAGTTCTGTAAATTTCAAAAAATGTTCGAAATCAAAAAAAAAAAAAAATTGGTGTTCTGAGTAGCTTTTATTCACATTTTTCCAAAAGTCAAATTTTTTACAAAATGTTCAAAATCAAAAAAAATCGGTGTTCTGACTACCTTTTAAAAAGTTCTGGAGTTCCTGAAAAGGAGAAAAAAGTTCTGCAAGTTTACGCCCAATAATCACATTTTCCCAAAAGTCAAATTTTTAAAAAACTGTTCAAAATCAAAAAAAATTGGTGTAGCTTTTAAAAAGTTCTGGAGTTCCTGAAAAGGGGGAAAAAAGCTCTGCAAATTTAAGCCCAATATTCAAAATTTTCCTAAAGTCAAATTTTTTCAAAAATGTTAAAAATCAAAAAAAATGGTGTTCTGAGGAGCTTTTAAAAAGTTCTGGAGTTTCTGAAAACGAGAAAAAAGTTCGCAAATTTAAGCCCAATATGTATTCACATCTTTGCAAAAGTTAAAATTAAAAAAAAATTTTCAAAATCAAAAAAAAAATCGGTGTTCTAAATAGCTTTTAAGAAGTTTTGGAGTTCCTGAAAAGGGGAAACAAAGTTCTGCAAATTTACGCCCAATATTTACATTTTTCCAAAAGTCAAAATTTTAAAATAATGTTCAAAATCAAAAAAACAAATTGGTGTTCTGAGTAGCTTTTAAAATGTTCTGGAGTTCCTGAAAAGGAGAAAAAAAGTTCTGCAACTTTACGCCCAATATTCACATTTTCCCAAAGTAATATTTTTTAAAAAACGTTCAAAATCAAAAAAAAAATTGGTGTTCTGAGTAGCGTTTAAAAATTTCTGGAGTTCGTGAAAAGGAAAAAAAATTTCTGCAAATTTGCGCCCAATATTCACATTTTTCCAAAAGACAAATTTTTAAAAAAATTTTCACAAAAAAAAAAATGGTGTACTGAGGAGCTTTTAAAAAGTTCTGGAGTTCCTGAAAAGGAGAAAAAAGTTCTGCAAATTTACGCCCAATATTTACAATTTTCCAAAAGTCAAAATTTTAAAATAATGTTCAAAATCAAAAAGAAATTTGTGTTCTGAGTAGCGTTTAAAAAATTCTGGAGTTTCTGAAAAGGAGAAAAAGTTCTGCAAATTTACGCCCAATATTCACATCTTTTCAAAGGTAAAATTTTTTAAAAAATGTTCAAAATCAAAAAAAAAATCCTGTTCTGAATAGCTTTTAAAATGATCTGGAGTTCCTTAAAAGGAAAAAAAGTTCTGCAAATTTACGCCCAATATTCACATTTTTCCAAAAGTCAAATTTAAAAAAAATGTTCAAAATCAAAAAAAAATTGGTGTTCTTAGTAGCTTTTAAAAAGTTCTGGAGTTCCTGAAAAGAAGAAAAAAGTTCTGCAAATTTACGCCCAATATTCACATTTTCCCCAATGTCAAATTTTTTAAAAAAGCAAAAAAAAAATCAGTGTTCTGAGTAGCTTTTAAAAAGTTCTGGAGTTCCAGAAAAGGAGAAAAAAGTTCTGCAAATTTACGCCCAATATTCACATATTTTCCAAAAGTCAAATTTTTTCAAAAATGTTCAAAATAAAAAAGATTGGTGTTCTGAGTAGCTTTTAAAAAATTCTGAAGTTCTTGAAAAGGAGAAAAAAGTTCTGCAAATTTACGCCCAACATTCACATTTTACCAAAAGTCAATTTTTTTTTTAAAAATTATCAAAATCAAAAAGATCAAAATGTTCAAAATCAAAAAAAAAAATGGTGTTCTGAGGAGCTTTTAAAAAGTTCTGGAGTTTCTGAAAACGAGAAAAAAGTTCGCAAATTTACGCCCAATATGTATTCACATCTTTGCAAAAGTTAAAATTAAAAAAAAATTTTCAAAATCAAAAAAAAAATCGGTGTTCTAAATAGCTTTTAAAAAGTTTTGGAGTTCCTGAAAAGGGGAAACAAAGTTCTGCAAATTTACGCCCAATATTTACATTTTTCCAAAAGTCAAAATTTTAAAATAATGTTCAAAATCAAAAAAACAAATTGGTGTTCTGAGTAGCTTTTAAAATGTTCTGGAGTTCCTGAAAAGGAGAAAAAAAGTTCTGCAAATTTACGCCCAATATTCACATTTTTCCCAAAGTAAAATTTTTTAAAAAATGTTCAAAATCAAAAAAAAAATTGGTGTTCTGAGTAGCGTTTAAAAATTTCTGGAGTTCGTGAAAAGGAAAAAAAATTTCTGCAAATTTGCGCCCAATATTCACATTTTTCCAAAAGACAAATTTTTAAAAAAATTTTCACAAAAAAAAAAAAAAATGGTGTTCTGAGGAGCTTTTAAAAAGTTCTGGAGTTCCTGAAAAGGAGAAAAAAAGTTCTGCAAATTTACGCCCAATATTTACATTTTTCCAAAAGTCAAAATTTTAAAATAATGTTCAAAATCAAAAAGAAATTTGTGTTCTGAGTAGCGTTTAAAAAATTCTGGAGTTTCTGAAAAGGAGAAAAAGTTCTGCAAATTTACGCCCAATATTCACATCTTTTCAAAAGTAAAATTTTTTAAAAAATGTTCAAAATCAAAAAAAAAATCGTGTTCTGAATAGCTTTTAAAATGATCTGGAGTTCCTTAAAAGGAAAAAAAGTTCTGCAAATTTACGCCCAATATTCACAATTTTCCAAAAGTCAAATTTAAAAAAAATGTTCAAAATCAAAAAAAAATTGGTGTTCTTAGTAGCTTTTAGAAATTTCTGGAGTTCCTGAAAAGAAGAAAAAAGTTCTGCAAATTTACGCCCAATATTCACATTTTCCCCAATGTCAAATTTTTTAAAAAAGCAAAAAAAAAAATCAGTGTTCTGAGTAGCTTTTAAAAAGTTCTGGAGTTCCAGAAAAGGAGAAAAAAGTTCTGCAAATTTACGCCCAATATTCACATATTTTCCAAAAGTCAAATTTTTTAAAAAATGTTCAAAATAAAAAAGATTGGTGTCCTGAGTAGCTTTTAAAAAATTCTGGAGTTCTTGAAAAGGAGAAAAAAGTTCTGCAAATTTACGCCCAACATTCACATTTTACCAAAAGTCAATTTTTTTTTAAAAATTATCAAAATCAAAAAGATTGGTGTTCTAAGTAGCTTTTAAAAAGTTCTGGAGTTCCTGAAAAGGAGAAAAAAGTTGTGCGGATTTCCGCCTAATATTCACATTTTTCCAAAAGTCAAATTTTTTAAAAAATTTTCAAAATCAAAAAGAGATTGGTGTTCTGAGTGGCTTTTAAAAAGTTCTTGAGCTCCTGAAAAGGAGGAAAAAAGTTCTGCAAATTTACGCCCAATATTCACATTTTTCCAAAAGTCAAATTTAAAAAAAATGTTCAAAATCAAAAGTCAAATTTTTTAAAAAATGTTCAAAATCAAAAAAAAAAAAATTGGTGTTCTGAGTAGCTTTTAAAATATTCTGGAGTTCCTGAGCAGGAGAAAAAAGTTCTGCATATTTACGCCCGATAATCATATTTTTTCCAAAGTCAAATCTTTAAAAAAACGTTCAAAATAAAAAAAATGGTGTTCTGAGTAGCTTTTAAAAAGTTCTGGAGTTCCTGAAAAGGAAAAAAAAAGTTCTGCAAATTTACGCCCAATATTTATTCACATTTTTGCAAAAGTCAAAATTCAAAAAAAAAAATCGATGTTCTAAATAGCTTTTAAGAAGTTTTGGGGTTCTGCAAATTTACTCCCAATATTCACACTTTTCTAAAAGTCAAATAAAAAAAACTGTTCAAAATAAAAAAAAAAAAAAAATTGGTGTTCTGAGTAGCTTTTAAAAAGTTCTGGAGTTGCTGGAAAGGAGAAAAAAAGTTCTGCAAATTTACGCCCAATATTTATTCACATTTTTGCAAAAGTCAAAATTCAAAAAAAAAAATCGATGTTCTAAATAGCTTTTAAGAAGTTTTGGAGTTCTGCAAATTTACTCCCAATATTCACACTTTTCTAAAAGTCAAATAAAAAACATTGTTCAAAATAAAAAAAAAATTGGTGTTCTGAGTAGCTTTTAAAATGTTCTGGAGTTCCTGAGCAGGAGAAAAAAGTTCTGCATATTTACGCCCGATAATCATATTTTTTCCAAAGTCAAATCTTTAAAAAAACGTCCAAAATAAAAAAAATGGTGTTCAGAGTAGCTTTTAAAAAGTTCTGGAGTTCCTGAAAAGGAGAAAAAAGTTCTGCAAATTTACGCCCAATATTTATTCACATTTTTGCAAAAGTCAAAATTCAAAAAAAAAATCGATGTTCTAAATAGCTTTTAAGAAGTTTTGGAGTTCTGCAAATTTACTCCCAATATTCACACTTTTCTAAAAGTCAAATAAAAAAAACTGTTCAAAATAAAAAAAAAAAAAAAAAAATTGGTGTTCTGAGTAGCTTTTAAAAAGTTCTGGAGTTGCTGGAAAGGAGAAAAAAAGTTCTGCAAATTTACGCCCAATATTTATTCACATTTTTGCAAAAGTCAAAATTCAAAAAAAAAATCGATGTTCTAAATAGCTTTTAAGAAGTTTTGGAGTTCTGCAAATTTACTCCCTATATTCACATTTTTCTAAAAGTCAAATTTTTTAAAAATGTTCAAAATCAAAAAAGAATTGGTGTTCTGAGTATATTTTAAAAAATTCTGGAGTTCCTGAAAAGGAGAAAAAAGTTCTGCAAATTTACGCCCAATATTCACATTTTTCCAAAAGACAAATTTTTAAAAAAATTTTCACAAAAAAAAAAAAAAATGGTGTTCTGAGGAGCTTTTAAAAAGTTCTGGAGTTCCTGAAAAGGAGAAAAAAAGTTCTGCAAATTTACGCCCAATATTTACATTTTTCCAAAAGTCAAAATTTTATAATAATGTTCAAAATCAAAAAAACAAATTGGTGTTCTGAGTAGCTTTTAAAATGTTCTGGAGTTCCTGAAAAGGAGAAAAAAAGTTCTGCAAATTTACGCCCAATATTCACATTTTTCCCAAAGTAAAATTTTTTAAAAAAGGTTCAAAATCAAAAAAAAAATTGGTGTTCTGAGTAGCGTTTAAAAATTTCTGGAGTTCGTGAAAAGGAAAAAAAATTTCTGCAAATTTGCGCCCAACATTCACATTTTTCCAAAAGACAAATTATTAAAAAAATTTTCACAAAAAAAAAAAATGGTGTTCTGAGGAGCTTTTAAAAAGTTCTGAAGTTCCTGAAAAGGAGAAAAAAATTCTGCAAATTTACGCCCAAATTACACCAAACAGTAGCTTTTAAAAAATTCTGGAGTTCTTGAAAAGGAGAAAAAAGTTCTGCAAATTTACGCCCAACATTCACATTTTATCAAAAGTAAATTTTTTTTTTAAAATTATCAAAATCAAAAAGATTGGTGTTCTGAGTAGCTTTTAAAAAGTTCTGGAGTTCCTGAAAAGGAGAAAAAAGTTGTGCGAATTTCCGCCTAATATTCACATTTTTCCAAAAGTCAAATTTTTTAAAAAATTTTCAAAATCAAAAAGAGATTGGTGTTCTGAGTGGCTTTTAAAAAGTTCTTGAGCTCCTGAAAAGGAGGAAAAAAGTTCTGCATATTTACGCCCGAAAATCATATTTAAAAAATAATAAAAAAAAATGGTGTTCAGAGTAGCTTTTAAAAAGTTCTGGAGTTCCTGAAAAGGAGAAAAAAGTTCTGCAAATTTACGACCAATATTTATTCACATTTTTGCAAAAGTCAAAATTCAAAAAAAAAAAATCGATGTTCTAAATAGCTTTTAAGAAGTTTTGGAGTTCTGCAAATTTACTCCCAATATTCACACTTTTCTAAAAGTCAAATAAAAAAAACTGTTCAAAATAAAAAAAAAAAAAAAAATTGGTGTTCTGAGTAGCTTTTAAAAAGTTCTGGAGTTGCTGGAAAGGAGAAAAAAAGTTCTGCAAATTTACGCCCAATATTTATTCACATTTTTGCAAAAGTCAAAATTCAAAAAAAAAATCGATGTTCTAAATAGCTTTTAAGAAGTTTTGGAGTTCTGCAAATTTACTCCCTATATTCACATTTTTCTAAAAGTCAAATTTTTTAAAAATGTTCAAAATCAAAAAAGAATTGGTGTTCTGAGTATATTTTAAAAAATTCTGGAGTTCCTGAAAAGGAGAAAAAAAGTTCTGCAAATCTACGCCCAATATTCACGCTTTTCCAAAAGTCAAATAAAAAAAACTGTTCAAAATCAAAAAAAAAAAAAAAAAAAATTGTTGTTCTTATTGGCTTTTAAAAAGTTCTGGAGCTCCTGAAAAGAAGAAAAAAGTTCTGCAAAATTACGCCCAATATTCAAATTTTTCCAAAGTATAATTTTTTTTTTTAAAATTATCAAAATCAAAAAAACTGGTGTTCTGAGTATCTTTTAAAAAGGTCTGGAGTTCCTTAAAAGGAAAAAAGTTCTGCAAATTTGCGCCCAATATTCACATTTTTCTTGAAGTAAAATTTTTTAAAAAAGCAAAAAAAAAATCAGTGTTCCGAGTAGTCAAAAATAAAAAAAATGGTGTTCTGAGCAGCTTTTAAAAAGTTCTGGAGTTCCTGGAAAGTACAAAAAAATGTCTGCAAATTTACGCCAATATTCACATTTTCCAAAAGTCAAATTTTTTAAAAATGTTCAAAATCAAAAAATTTGGTGTTATGACTACCTTTTAAAAATTTCTGGAGTTCCTGAAAAGGAGAAAAAATTTCTGCAAATTTACGCCCAATATCCACATTTTTCTAAAAGTCAAATTTCTAAAAAAATGTTCAAAAAAAAAATGGTGTTCTGAGTAGCTTCTAAAAAGTTCTGGAGTTCCTGGAAAGGAGAAAAAAATGTCTGAAAATTTACGCCAATATTCACATTTTTCCAAAAGTCAAATTTTTTAAGAATGTTCAAAATCAAACAAATTGGTGTTCTGAGTATATTTTAAAAAGTTCTGGAGTTCCTGAAAAGGAGAAAAAAAGTTCTGCAAATCTACGCCCAATATTCACGTTTTTCCAAAAGTCAAATTAAAAAAAAAACTGTTCAAAATCAAAAAAAATAATTGGTGTTCTTAGTGGCTTTTAAAAAGTTCTGGAGTTCCTGAAAACGAGAAAAAAGTTCCGCAAATTTACGCCCAATATTTACATTTTTCCAAAAGTCAAATTTTTTTAAAAATGTTCAAAATCAAAAAAAATTAGTTTTCTGAGTAGCTTTAAAAAATTTCTGGAGTTCCTGAAAGGGAGAAGAAAAGTTCTGCAAATCTACGCCCAATATTCACATTTTTCCAAAAGTCAAATTACAAAAAAAAAACTGTTCAAAATCAAAAAAAAAAAAAAAAATTGGTGTTCTGAGTGACTTTTAAAAAGTTCTGGACTTCCTGAAAAGGAGAACAAATTTCTGAAAATTTACGCCCAATATTTACATTTTTCCAAAAGTCAAATTTTTTAAAAAATGTTAAAAATCAAAAAATTGGTGTTCTGAGTAGCTTTTAAAAAGTTCTGGAGTTCCTAGATAGGAAAAAAAAATTTCTGCAAATTTACGCCCAACTTTTACCAAAAGTCAAATTTTTTAAAAAATGTTCAAAATCAAAACAAAAAATTGGTGTTCTGAGTAGCTTTTAAAACGTTCTGGAGTTCCTGAAAAGGAGATAAAATTCACATTTTTCCAAAAGTCAAATTTTTTTTTTAAATTATCATAATCAATAAAACTGGTGTTCTCAGTATCTTTTAAAAAGTTCTGGAGTTCCTGAAAAAATGTTCGAAAATCCAAAAAGAAATTGGTGTCCCAATATTCACATTTTTCCAAAAGTCAAATTAAAAAAAAAAATGTTCAAAATAAAAAAAAAAATGGTGTTCTGGGTAGCTTTTAAAAAGTTCTGGAGTTCCTGAAAAGGAGAAAAAAGTTCTGCAAATTTACGCCCAATATTCACATTTTTCCAAAAGTCAAATTTTTTAAAAAATATTCAAAATCAAAAAAAAAAATGGTGTTCTGAGGAGCTTTTAAAAAGTTTTGGAGTTCCTGAAAAGGGGAAAAAAAGTTCTGCAAATTTACTCCCAATATTCACATTTTTCTAAAAGTCAAATTTTTCAAAAAATGTTCTGGAGTTCCTGCATTTTCTGCAATTTTGCGCCCAATATTTACATTTTTCCAAAAGACAAATTTTTAAAAAAATTTTCACAAAAAAAAAAAAAAATGGTGTTCTGAGGAGCTTTTAAAAAGTTCTGGAGTTCCTGAAAAGGAAAAAAAAAGTTCTGCAAATTTACGCCAAATATTTACATTTTTCCAAAAGTCAAAATTTTAAAATAATGTTCAAAATCAAAAAAAAAAAAAATTGGTGTTCTGAGTAGCTTTTAAAATGTTCTGGAGTTCCTGAGCAGGAGAAAAAAGTTCTGCATATTTACGCCCGATATTCACATTTTTCCAATAGGCAAATTTTTTAAAAAATGTTTAAAATCAAAAAAAAATTGGTGTTCTGAATAGCTTTTAAAATGTTCTGGAGTTCCAGAAAAGGAGAAAAAAATGTCTGCAAATTTACGCCCAATATTCACATTATTCCCAGAGTAAAATTTTTAAAAAAATTTTCAAAATCAAAAAAAAAAATTGGTGTTCTGAGTAGCTTTTAAAAATTTCTAGAGTTCCAGATAAGGAGAAAAAAGTTCTGCAAATTTACGCCCAATATTCACATTTTTTCCAAAATCAAATTTTTTAAAAAATGTTCAAAATCAAAAAGATTGGTGTTCTGAGGAGCTTTTAAAAAGTTCTGGAGTTCCTGAAAAGGAAAAAAAAGTTCTGCAAATTTACGCCAAATATTTACATTTTTCCAAAAGTCAAAATTTTAAAATAATGTTCAAAATCAAAAAACAAAATTGGTGTTCTGAGTAGCTTTTAAAATGTTCTGGAGTTCCTGAGCAGGAGAAAAAAGTTCTGCATATTTACGCCCGATATTCACATTTTTCCAATAGTCAAATTTTTTAAAAAATGTTTAAAATCAAAAAAAAATTGGTGTTCTGAATAGCTTTTAAAATGATCTGGAGTTCCTTAAAAGGAAAAAAAGTTCTGACAATTTACGCCCAATATTCACATTTTCCAAAAGTCAAATTTAAAAACAATTTTCAAAATCAAAAAAAAAAATGGGTGTTCTTAGTAGCTTTTAAAAAGTTCTGGAGTTCCTGAAAAGAAGAAAAAAGTTCTGCAAATTTGCGCCCAATATTCACATTTTCCCCAAAGTCAAATTTTTTAAAAAAGCAAAAAAAAAAATTAGTGTTCTGATTAGCTTTTAAAAAGTTCTGGAGTTCCAGATAAGGAGAAAAAAGTTCTGCAAATTTACGCCCCAATATTCACATTTTTTCCAAAATCAAATTTTTTAAAAAATGTTCAAAATCAAAAAGATTGGTATTTTGAGTAGCTTTTAAAAAGCTCTGGAATTCCTGAAAAGGAGAAAAAAGTTTTGCAAATTTGCGCCCAATATTCACATTTTTCCAAAAGTCAAATTTTTTAAAAAATTTTCAAACTCAAAAAGATATTGGTGTCCTGAGTGGCTTTTAAAAGTTCTGGAGCTCCTGGAAAGGAGGAAAAAAGTTCTGCAAATTTACGCCCAATATTCACATTTTTCCAAAAGTCAAATTTAAAAAAAATGTTCAAAATCAAAAGAAATTGGTGTTCTGAGTACTTTTATAAAGTTCTGGAGTTCCTGAAAAGGAGAAAAAAGTTCTGCAAATTTACGCCCAATATTCACATTTTTGCAAAAGTCAAATTTAAAAAAAAATGTTCAAAAACAAAAAAAAATCGGTGTTCTGAGTACCTTTTAAAAAGTTTTGGAGTTTCTGAAAAGAAGAAACAAAGTTCTGCTAATTTACGCCCAATATTCACATTTTTTCGAAGACAAATTTTTAAAAAAATGTTCACAATCAAAGAAATTGGTGTTCTGAGTAGCTTTTAAAAAGTTCTGGAGTTTCTGAAAAGGAGAAAAAAGTTCTGTAAATTTACGCCTAATATTCAATTATTTCCAAAAGTCAAATTAAAAAAAAAACTGTTCAAATCAAAAAAAAAAAAAATTGGTGTTCTGAGTAGCTTTTAAAAACTTCTGGAGTTGCTGAAAAGGAGAAAAAAAATAAAAGGAGAAAAAAGTTCTGTAAATTTACGCCCAATTTTCAAATTTTTCAGAAAGTCAAATGTTTTAAAAAATGTTCAAAATCAAAAAAAAATGGATGTTCTGAATAGATTTTAAAATGTTCTGGAGTTCCTGAGAAGGAGAAAAAAGTTCTGCAAATTTACGACCAATATTCGCAATATTCCAAAAGTCAAATTTTTAAAAAAAAATTTCAAAATCGAAAAATTTGTTGCTCTGAGTAACTTGTGAAAAGTTCTGGAGTTCCTGAAAAGGACAAAAAAGTTCTGCAAATTTACGTCCAATATTCACATTTTTTCAAAAGTCAAATTTCTAAAAAAATGTTCAAAATAAAAAAAATGGTGTTCTGAGCAGCTTTTAAAAAGCTCTGGAGCTCCTGAAAAGGACAAAAAAATGTCTGCAAATTTACGCCCAATATTTACATTTTTCCAAAAGTCAATTTTTTTTAAAAATGTTCAAAATCAAAAAAGTTGGTGTTATGACTACCTTTTAAAAATTTCTGGAGTTCCTGAAAAGGAGAAAAAAGTTCTGCAAATTTACGCCCAATATCCACATTTTTCTAAAAGTCAAATTTCTAAAAAAATGTTCAAAATAAAAAAATAAAAAAAGTGGTGTCCTGAGTAGCTTTTAAAATGTTATGGAGTTCCTGAAAGGAAGAAAAAAAGTTCTGCAAATTTACGCCCAATATTCACATTTTTCCCAAAGTAAAGTTTTTTAAAAAATGTTCAAAATCAAAAAAAAATTGGTGTTCTGAGTAGGTTTTAAAAATTTCTGGAGTTCGTGAAAAGGAAAAAAAAGTTCTGCAAATTTACGCCCAATATCCACATTTTTCTAAAAGTCAAATTTCTAAAAAAATGTTCAAAATAAAAAAATAAAAAAAGTGGTGTTCTGAGTAGCTTTTAAAATGTTATGGAGGTCCTGAAAGGAAGAAAAAAAGTTCTGCAAATTTACGCCCAATATTCACATATTTCCCAAAGTAAAGTTTTTAAAAAATGTTCAAAATCAAAAAAAAAATTGGTGTTCTGAGTAGCTTTTAAAAATTTCTGGAGTTCGTGAAAAGGAAAAAAAAGTTCTGCAAATTTGCGCCCAATATTCACATTTTTCCAAAAGAAAATTTTTTTAAAAGACTTTAAAAAACAAAAAAAAGGTTTTCTGAGTAGCTTTTAAAAAGTTCTGGAGTTCCTGAAAAGGAAAATTTTTTAAAAAATGTTCAAAATCAAAAAAATTGGTGTTCTGAGTAGCTTTTAAAAAGTTCTGGAGCTCCTGAAAAGGAGAAAATAAGTTCTGCAAATTTACGCCCAATATTCACATTTTCCCAATAGTCAAATTTTTAAAAAAATGTTCAAAATCAAAACAAAAAATTGGTGTTCTGAGTAGCTTTTAAAAAGTTCTGGAGTTCCTGAAAAGGAGAAAAAAAGTTCTGCTAATTTACGCCCAATTTTCACATTTTACCAAAAGTCAAATTTTTTAAAAAATGTTCAAAATCAAAAAAATTGGTGTTCTGAGTAGCTTTTAAAATGTGCCGGAGTTCCTGAGAAGGAGAAAAAATTTCTGAAACTTTACGCCCAATATTCACATTTTTCCAAAAGTCTAATTTTTTAAAAAATGTTCAAAATCAAAAAATTGGTGTTGTGAGTAGCTTTTAAAAAGTTCTGGAGTTCCTGGATAGGAGAAAAAAATTTCTGCAAATTTACGCCCAATATTCACCTTTTACCAAAAGTCAAATTTTTTAAAAAATTACCATAATCAAAAAAACTGGTGTTCTCAGTATCTTTTAAAAAGTTCTGGAGTTCCTGAAAAAATGTTCGAAAATCAAAAAAAAAATTGGTGTCCCAATATTCACATTTTTCCAAAAGTCAAATTTAAAAAAAAAAATGGTGTTCTGAGTAGCATTTAAAAAGTTCTGGAGTTCCTGAAAAGGAGAAAAAAGTTCTGCAAATTTACGCCCAATATTCACATTTTTCCAAAAGTCAAATTTTTTACAAAATGTTCAAAATCCAAAAAAAAATGGTGTTCTGACTACCTTTTAAAAAGTTCTGGAGTTCCTGAAAAGGAGTAAAAAAGTTTTGCAAGTTTTCGCCCAATAATCACATTTTCCCAAAAGTCAAATTTTTAAAAAATTTTTCAAAATTAAAAAAATTGGTGTAGCTTTTAAAAAGTTCTGGAGTTCCTGAAAAGGGGGAAAAAAAACTCTGCAAATTTAAGCCCAATATTCAAAATTTTCCAAAAGTCAAATTTTTTCAAAATGTTCAAATTCAAAAAAAAATTGGTGTTGTGAGGAGCTTTTAGAAAGTTCTGGAGTTCCTGAAAAGGTTGAAAAAAGCTCAGCAAATTTAAGCCCAATATTCAACATTTTCCAAAAGTCAAATTTTTTCAAAAATGTTCAAAATAAAAAAAAAATGGTGTTCTGAGGAGCTTTTAAAAAGTTCTGCAGTTCCTGAAAACGAGAAAAAAGTTCGCAAATTTACGCCGAATATGTATTCACATCTTTTCAAAAGTCAAAATTAAAAAAAAAAATGTTCAAAATCAAAAAAAAAAAAATCGGTGTTCTAAATAGCTTTTAAAAAGTTTTGGAGTTCCTGAAAAGGGGAAACAAAGTTCTGCAAATTTACTCCCAATATTCACATTTTTCTAAAAGTAAATTTTTTTAAAAAATGTTCTGGAGTTCCTGGAAACGAGAAAAAAAGTTGTGCAAATCTACGCCCAATATTCACATTTTTCCAAAAGTCAAATTAAAAAAAAACTGTTCAAAATAAAAAAAAATTGGTGTTCTGAGTGGCTTTTAAAAAGTTCTGGATTTCCTGAAAAGGAGAAAAAAGTTCCGCAAATTTACGCCCAATATTTATATTTTTCCAAAAGTCAAATTTTTTAAAAAATGTTCAAAATCAAAAAAAAAAATTGGTGTTCTGAGTAGCTTTTAAAATGTTCTGGAGTTCCTGAGCAGGAGAAAAAGTTCTGCATATTTACGTCCTATAATCACATTTCAAAATAAAAAAAATGGTGTTCTGAGTAGCTTTTAAAAATTTCTGGAGTTCCTGAAAAGGAGAAAAAAAGTTCTGCAAATTTGCGCCCAATATTCACATTTTTCCAAAAGTCAAATTTTTTACAAAATGTTCAAAATCAAAAAAAATTGGTGTTCTGAATACCTTTTAAAAAGTTCTGGGGTTCCTGAAAAGGAGAAAAAAAGTTCTGCAAGTTTACGCCCAATAATCACATTTTCCCAAAAGTCAAACTTTTAAAAAACTGTTCAAAATCAAAAAAATTGGTGTAGCTTTTAAAAAGTTCTGGAGTTCCTGAAAAGGGGAAAAAACTCTGCAAATTTAATCCCAATATTCAAAATTTTCCAAAAGTCATATTTTTTCAAAAATTTTCAAAATAAAAAAAAAATGGTGTTCTGAGGAGCTTTTAAAAATTTCTGGAGTTCCTGAAAACGAGAAAAAAGTTCGCAAATTTACGCCCAATATGTATTCACATCTTTGCCAAGGTTAAAATTAAAAAAAATGTTCAAAATCAAAAAAAAAATTTCGATGTTCTAAATAGCTTTTAAAAAGTTTTGGAGTTCCTGAAAAGGGGAAACAAAGTTCTGCAAATTTACTCCCAATATTCACATTTTTCTAAAAGTCAAATTTTTCAAAAAATGTTCTGGAGTTCCTGGAAAGGAGAAAAAGGTTCTGCAAATCTACGCCCAATATTCACATTTTTCCAAAAGACAAATTTTTAAAAAATTTTTCACACAAAAAAAAATGGTGTTCTGTGGAGCTTTTAAATAGTTCTGGAGTTCCTGAAAAGGAGAAAAAAAGTTCCGAAAATTTACGCCCAATATTTACATTTTTCCAAAAGTCAAAATTTTAAAATAATGTTAAAAATCAAAAGAAAAATTGGTGTTCTGAGTAGCTTTTAAAATGTTCTGGAGTTCCTGAGCAGGAGAAAAAAGTTCTGCATATTTACGCCCGATATTCACATTTTTCCAATAGTCAAATTTTTTAAAAAATGTTTAAAATCAAAAAAAATTGGTGTTCTGAGTAGCTTTTAAAATGTTCTGTAATTCCTGAAAAGAAGAAAAAAGTTCTGCAAATTTACGCCCAATATTCACATTTTTCCCAGAGTAAAATTTATTAAAAAATGTTCAAAATCAAAAAAAAAATTGGTGTTCTGAGTAGCTTTTAAAAATTTCTAGAGTTCCTGAAAAGGAAAAAAAAGTTCTGCAAATTTACGCCCAATATTCAAATTTTTTCCAAAACCAAATTTTTTAAAAAATGTTCAAATCAAAAAGATTGGTGTTCTGAGTAGCTTTTAAAAAGTTCTGGAGTTCCTGAAAAGGAGAAAAAAGTTGTGCAAATTTGCGCCCAATATTCACATTTTTCCAAAAGTCAAATTTTTAAAAAAATGTTCAAAATCAAAAAGATTGGTGTTCAGAGTAGCTTTTAAAATGTTCTGGAGTTCGTGAAAAGGAGAAAAAAGTTGTGCAAATTTGCGCCCAATATTCACATTTTTCCAAAAGTCAAATTTTTTAAAAAATTTTCAAAATCAAAAAGAGATTGGTGTTCTGAGTGGCTTTTAAAAAGTTCTGGAGCTCCTGAAAAGGAGGTAAAACGTTCTGCAAATTTACGCCCAATATTCACATTTTTCCAAAAGTCAAATTTAAAAAAAATGTTCAAAATCAAAAGAAATTGGTGTTCTGAGTACTTTTATAAAGTTCTGGAGTTTCTGAAAAGAAGAAAAAGTTCTGCAAATTTACGCCCAATAATCACATCTTTTCCAAAGTCAACATTTTTAAAAAATGTTCAAAATCAAAAAAAATCGTGTTCTGAGTAGCTTTTAAAATGATCTGGAGTTCCTTAAAAGGAAAAAAATTTCTGCAAATTTACGCCCAATATTCACATTTTTCCAAAAGTCAAATTTAAAAAAAATGTTCAAAATCAAAAGAAATTGGTGTTCTGAGTACTTTTATAAAGTTCTGGAGTTTCTGAAAAGAAGAAAAAGTTCTGCAAATTTACGCCCAATAATCACATCTTTTCCAAAGTCAACATTTTTAAAAAATGTTCAAAATCAAAAAAAATCGTGTTCTGAGTAGCTTTTAAAATGATCTGGAGTTCCTTAAAAGGAAAAAAATTTCTGCAAATTTACGCCCAATATTCACATTTTCCAAAAGTCAAATTTAAAAAAAAATTTTCAAAATCAAAAAAAAAATTGGTGTTCTTAGTAGCTTTTAAAAAGTTCTGGAGTTCCTGAAAAGAAGAAAAATGATCTGCAAATTTGCCCCCAATATTAGCATTTTTTCCAAAGTCAAATTTTTTAAAAAAGCAAAAAAAAATTAGTGTTTTGATTAGCTTTTAAAAAGTTCTGGAGTTCCAGATAAGGAGAAAAAAGTTCTGCAAATTTACGCCCAATATTCACATTTTTTCCAAAATCAAATTTTTTAAAAAATGTTCAAAATCAAAAAGATTGGTATTCTGAGTAGCTTTTTAAAAGTTCTGGAGTTCCTGAAAAGGAGAAAAAAGTTGTGCAAATTTGCGCCCAATATTCACATTTTTCCAAAAGTCAAATTTTTTTTAAAAAATGTTCAAAATCAAAAACAAAATTGGTATTCTGAGTACCTTTTAAAATTTTCTGGAGTTCCTGAGAGGGAGAAAAAGGCTCTGCAAATTTACGCCCAATATTGAAATTTTTCCAAAAGTCAAATTTTTAAAAAATGTTCAAAATCAAAAAAATTGGTGTTATGAGTAGCTTTTAAAAAGTTCTGTAATTCCTGAAAAGAAGA
Organism: Eurosta solidaginis; assembly: GCF_040869045.1. Classification (NCBI taxonomy): domain Eukaryota; kingdom Metazoa; phylum Arthropoda; class Insecta; order Diptera; family Tephritidae; genus Eurosta; species Eurosta solidaginis. Next base: position 108,000,364 of record NC_090320.1, on the reverse strand, counting down.
AAAAAAGTTCTGCAAATTTACGCCCAATATTCGCATTTCTCAAAAAGTCGAATTTTTTAAAAAATGTTCAAAATCAAAAAAAAAATTGGTGTTCTGAGTAGCTTTTAAAATTTTCTGGAGTTCCTGAGAAGGAGAAAAAAGTTCTGCAAATTTACGCCCAATATTCACATTTTTCCAAAAGTAAAATTTCTATAAAAAGGAGAAAAAAGTAATGCAAATTTACGCCCAATATTCACATTTTTCCCAAAGTCAAATTTTTTAAAAAATGTTCAAAATCAAAAAAAAAATTGGTGTTCTGAGTAGCTTTTAAAAAGTTCTGTAGTTCCTGAGAAGGAGAAAAAAGTTCTGCCAATTTTCGCCCAATATTCACATTTTTCCAAAAGTCAAATTTTCTACAAAATGTTTAAAATCAAAAAAATTGGTGTTCTGACTACCTTTTATAAAGTTCTGGAGTTCTTGAAAAGGAGAAAAAAGTTCTGCAAATTTACGCCCAAAATTCACATTTTTCCAAAAGTTAAATTGCTAAAAAAAGGAGAAAAAAAGTTCTGCAAATTTACGCCCAATATTCACATTTTTCCCAGTCAAGTTTTTTAAAAAATGTTCAAAATCAAAAAAAAAAATTGTGTTCTGAGTAGCTTTTAAAAAGTTCTGGAGTTCCTGAAAAGGAAAAAAAAGTTCTGAAAATTTACGCCCAATATTCACATTTTTGCAAAAGTCAAATTTTTAAAAAAATATTCAAAATCAAAAAATTGGTGTTCTGACTACCTTGTAAAAAGTTCTGGAGTTCCTGAAAAGGAGAAAAAAGTTCTGCAAATTTACGCCCAAAATTCACATTTTTCCAAAAGTTAAATTGCTAAAAAAAGGAGAAAAAAAGTTCTGCAAATTTACGCCCAATATTCACATTTTTCCCAAAGTCAAATTTTTTAAAAAATGTTCAAAATCCAAAAAAAAATTGGTGTTCTGAGTGGCTTTTAAAAAGTTCTGGATTTCCTGAAAAGGAAAAGAAAGTTCCGCAAATTTACGCCCAATATTTATATTTTTCCAAAAGTCAAATTTTTTAAAAAATGTTCAAAATCAAAAAAAAAAAATTGGTGTTCTGAGTAGCTTTTAAAATGTTCTGGAGTTCCTGAGCAGGAGAAAAAGTTCTGCATATTTACGTCCTATAATCACATTTCAAAATAAAAAAAATGGTGTTCTGAGTAGCTTTTAAAAATTTCTGGAGTTCCTGAAAAGGAGAAAAAAAGTTCTGCAAATTTGCGCCCAATATTCACATTTTTCCAAAAGTTAAATTTTTTACAAAATGTTCAAAATCAAAAAAATTGGTGTAGCTTTTAAAAAGTTCTGGAGTTCCTGAAAAGGGGAAAAAACTCTGCAAATTTAATCCCAATATTCAAAATTTTCCAAAAGTCAAATTTTTTCAAAAATTTTCAAAATAAAAAAAAATGGTGTTCTGAGGAGCTTTTAAAAAGTTCTGGAGTTCCTGAGAACGAGAAAAAAGTTCGCAAATTTACGCCCAATATGTATTCACATCTTTGCCAAGGTTAAAATTAAAAAAAATGTTCAAAATCAAAAAAAAAATTTCGATGTTCTAAATAGCTTTTAAAAAGTTTTGGAGTTCCTGAAAAGGGGAAACAAAGTTCTGCAAATTTACTCCCAATATTCACATTTTTCTAAAAGTCAAACTTTTCAAAAAATGTTCTGGAGTTCCTGGAAAGGAGAAAAAGGTTCTGCAAATCTACGCCCAATATTCACATTTTTCCAAAAGACAAATTTTTAAAAAATTTTTCACAAAAAAAAAAAAAATGGTGTTCTGTGGAGCTTTTAAATAGTTCTGGAGTTCCTGAAAGGGAGAAAAAAAGTTCTGAAAATTTACGCCCAATATTTACATTTTTCCAAAAGTCAAAATTTTAAAATAATGTTCAAAATCAAAAGAAAAATTGGTGTTCTGAGTAGCTTTTAAAATGTTCTGGAGTTCCTGAGCAGGAGAAAAAAGTTCTGCATATTTACGCCCGATATTCACATTTTTCCAATAGTCAAATTTTTTAAAAAATGTTTAAAATCAAAAAAAATTGGTGTTCTGAGTAGCTTTTAAAATGTTCTGGAGTTCCTGAAAAGGAGAAAAAAATGTTCTGCAAATTTACGCCCAATATTCACATTTTTCCCAGAGTAAAATTTTTTAAAAAATGTTCAAAATCAAAAAAAAAAAATTGGTGTTCTGAGTAGCTTTTAAAAATTTCTAGAGTTCCTGAAAAGGAAAAAAAAGTTCTGCAAATTTACGCCCAATATTCACATTTTTTCCAAAACCAAATTTTTTAAAAAATGTTCAAATCAAAAAGATTGGTGTTCTGAGTAGCTTTTAAAAAGTTCTGGAGTTCCTGAAAAGGAGAAAAAAGTTGTGCAAATTTGCGCCCAATATTCACATTTTTCCAAAAGTCAAATTTTTTAAAAAATGTTCAAAATCAAAAAGATTGGTGTTCAGAGTAGCTTTTAAAATGTTCTGGAGTTCGTGAAAAGGAGAAAAAAGTTGTGCAAATTTGCGCCCAATATTCACATTTTTCCAAAAGTCAAATTTTTTAAAAAATTTTCAAAATCAAAAAGAGATTGGTATTCTGAGTGGCTTTTAAAAAGTTCTGGAGCTCCTGAAAAGGAGGAAAAAAGTTCTGCAAATTTACGCCCAATATTCACATTTTTCCAAAAGTCAAATTTAAAAAAAATGTTCAAAATCAAAAGAAATTGGTGTTCTGAGTACTTTTATAAAGTTCTGGAGTTTCTGAAAAGAAGAAAAAGTTCTGCAAATTTACGCCCAATAATCACATCTTTTCCAAAGTCAACATTTTTAAAAAATGTTCAAAATCAAAAAAAATCGTGTTCTGAGTAGCTTTTAAAATGATCTGGAGTTCCTGAAAAGGAAAAAAATTTCTGCAAATTTACGCCCAATATTCACATTTTCTAAAAGTCAAATTTAAAAAAAAATTTTCAAAATCAAAAAAAAAATTGGTGTTCTTAGTAGCTTTTAAAAAGTTCTGGAGTTCCTGAAAAGAAGAAAAATGATCTGCAAATTTGCCCCCAATATTAGCATTTTTTCCAAAGTCAAATTTTTTAAAAAAGCAAAAAAAAATTAGTGTTTTGATTAGCTTTTAAAAAGTTCTGGAGTTCCAGATAAGGAGAAAAAAGTTCTGCAAATTTACGCCCAATATTCACATTTTTTCCAAAATCAAATTTTTTAAAAAATGTTCAAAATCAAAAAGATTGGTATTCTGAGTAGCTTTTTAAAAGTTCTGGAGTTCCTGAAAAGGAGAAAAAAGTTGTGCAAATTTGTGCCCAATATTCACATTTTTCCAAAAGTCAAATTTTTAAAAAAATGTTCAAAATCAAAAAGATTGGTATTCTGAGTAGCTTTTTAAAAGTTCTGGAGTTCCTGAAAAGGAGAAAAAAGTTGTGCAAATTTGCGCCCAATATTCACATTTTTCCAAAAGTCAAATTTTTAAAAAAATGTTCAAAATCAAAAAGATTGGTATTCTGAGTAGCTTTTAAAAAGTTCTCCAGTTCCTGAAAAGGAGAAAAAAATTTTGCAAATTTGCGCCCAATATTCACATTTTTCCAAAAGTCAAATTTTTGAAAAAAAGTTCAAAATTAAAAAAAAAATTAGTGTTCTGAATAGATTCTAAAAAGTTCTGGAGTTCATGAAAAGGAGAAAAAAGTTCTGCAAATTTACGTCCAATATTCACATTTTCCCAATAGTAAAATTTTTTAAAAAATGTTCAAAATCAAAACAAAAAATTGGTGTTCTGAGTAGCTTTTAAAAAGTTCTGGAGTTCCTGAAAAGGAGAAAAAAGGCTCTGCAAATTTACGCCCAATATTCAAATTTTTCCAAAAGTCAAATTTTTAAAAAATGTTCAAAATCAAAAAAATTGGTGTTCTGAGTAGCTTTTAAAAAGTTCTGTAATTCCTGAAAAGAAGAAAAAAAGTTCTGCAAATTTACGGCCAATATTCGCATTTCTCAAAAAGTCGAATTTTTTAAAAAATGTTCAAAATCAAAAAAAAAATTGGTGTTCTGAGTAGCTTTTAAAATTTTCTGGAGTTCCTGAGAAGGAGAAAAAAGTTCTGCAAATTTACGCCCAATATTCAAATTTTTCCAAAAGTCAAATTTCTATAAAAAGGAGAAAAAATTAATGCAAATTTACGCCCAATATTCACATTTTTCCCAAAGTCAAATTTTTTAAAAAATGTTCAAAATCAAAAAAAAAAATTGGTGTTCTGAGTAGCTTTTAAAAAGTTCTGTAGTTCCTGAAAAGGAGAAAAAAGTTCTGCCAATTTTCGCCCAATATTCACATTTTTCCAAAAGTCAAATTTTCTACAAAATGTTTAAAATCAAAAAAATTGGTGTTCTGACTACCTTTTATAAAGTTCTGGAGTTCTTGAAAAGGAGAAAAAAGTTCTGCAAATTTACGCCCAAAATTCACATTTTTCCAAGAGTTAAATTGCTAAAAAAAGGAGAAAAAAAGTTCTGCAAATTTACGCCCAATATTCACATTTTTCCCAAAGTCAAATTTTTTAAAAAATGTTCAAAATCAAAAAAAAAATTTGTGTTCTGAGTAGCTTTTAAAAAGTTCTGGAGTTCCTGAAAAGGAAAAAAAAGTTCTGAAAATTTACGCCCAATATTCACATTTTTGCAAAAGTCAAATTTTTAAAAAAATATTCAAAATCAAAAAATTGGTGTTCTGACTACCTTGTAAAAAGTTCTGGAGTTCCTGAAAAGGAGAAAAAAGTTCTGCAAATTTACGCCCAATATTCACATTTTTCCATAAGTTAAATTTCTAAAAAAAGGAGAAAAAAGTTCTGCAAATTTACGCCCAATATTCACATTTTTCCCAAAGTCAAATTTTTTAAAAAATGTTCAAAATCCAAAAAAAAAATTGGTGTTCTGAGTAGCTTTTAAAAAGTTATGGAGTTCCTGAAAAGGGGGAAAAAATCTCTGCAAATTTACGCATTCAAATTTTTCCAAAAGGCAAATTTTTTAAAAATGCTCAAAATCAAAAAAATTGGTGTCCTGAGTAGCTTTTAAAAAGTTCTGGAGTTCCTGAAAAGGAGAAAAAAGTTCTGCAAATTTACGCCCAATATTCACATTTTTCCAAAAGTTAAATTGCTAAAAAAAGGAGAAAAAAAGTTCTGCAAATTTACGCCCAATATTCACATTTTTCCCAAAGTCAAATTTTTTAAAAAACGTTCAAAATCAAAAAAAATAAAATTGGTGTTGTGAGTAGCTTTTAAAAAGTTCTGGAGTTCCTGGATAGGAGAAAAAAATTTCTGCAAATTTACGCCCAATATTCACCTTTTACCAAAAGTCAAATTTTTTAAAAAATTACCATAATCAAAAAAACTGGTGTTCTCAGTATCTTTTAAAAAGTTCTGGAGTTCCTGAAAAAATGTTCGAAAATCAAAAAAAAAATTGGTGTCCCAATATTCACATTTTTCCAAAAGTCAAATTTAAAAAAAAAAATGGTGTTCTGAGTAGCATTTAAAAAGTTCTGGAGTTCCTGAAAAGGAGAAAAAAGTTCTGCAAATTTACGCCCAATATTCACATTTTTCCAAAAGTCAAATTTTTTACAAAATGTTCAAAATCCAAAAAAAAATGGTGTTCTGACTACCTTTTAAAAAGTTCTGGAGTTCCTGAAAAGGAGTAAAAAAGTTTTGCAAGTTTTCGCCCAATAATCACATTTTCCCAAAAGTCAAATTTTTAAAAAATTTTTCAAAATTAAAAAAATTGGTGTAGCTTTTAAAAAGTTCTGGAGTTCCTGAAAAGGGGGAAAAAAAACTCTGCAAATTTAAGCCCAATATTCAAAATTTTCCAAAAGTCAAATTTTTTCAAAATGTTCAAATTCAAAAAAAAATTGGTGTTGTGATGAGCTTTTAGAAAGTTCTGGAGTTCCTGAAAAGGTTGAAAAAAGCTCAGCAAATTTAAGCCTAATATTCAACATTTTCCAAAAGTCAAATTTTTTCAAAAATGTTCAAAATAAAAAAAAAATGGTGTTCTGAGGAGCTTTTAAAAAGTTCTGCAGTTCCTGAAAACGAGAAAAAAGTTGGCAAATTTACGCCGAATATGTATTCACATCTTTTCAAAAGTCAAAATTAAAAAAAAAAATGTTCAAAATCAAAAAAAAAAAAATCGGTGTTCTAAATAGCTTTTAAAAAGTTTTGGAGTTCCTGAAAAGGGGAAACAAAGTTCTGCAAATTTACTCCCAATATTCACATTTTTCTAAAAGTAAATTTTTTTAAAAAATGTTCTGGAGTTCCTGGAAACGAGAAAAAAAGTTGTGCAAATCTACGCCCAATATTCACATTTTTCCAAAAGTCAAATTAAAAAAAAACTGTTCAAAATAAAAAAAAATTGATGTTCTGAGTGGCTTTTAAAAAGTTCTGGATTTCCTGAAAAGGAGAAAAAAGTTCCGCAAATTTACGCCCAATATTTATATTTTTCCAAAAGTCAAATTTTTTAAAAAATGTTCAAAATCAAAAAAAAAAAATTGGTGTTCTGAGTAGCTTTTAAAATGTTCTGGAGTTCCTGAGCAGGAGAAAAAGTTCTGCATATTTACGTCCTATAATCACATTTCAAAATAAAAAAAATGGTGTTCTGAGTAGCTTTTAAAAATTTCTGGAGTTCCTGAAAAGGAGAAAAAAAGTTCTGCAAATTTGCGCCCAATATTCACATTTTTCCAAAAGTCAAATTTTTTACAAAATGTTCAAAATCAAAAAAAATTGGTGTTCTGAATACCTTTTAAAAAGTTCGGGGGTTCCTGAAAAGGAGAAAAAAAGTTCTGCAAGTTTACGCCCAATAATCACATTTTCCCAAAAGTCAAACTTTTAAAAAACTGTTCAAAATCAAAAAAATTGGTGTAGCTTTTAAAAAGTTCTGGAGTTCCTGAAAAGGGGAAAAAACTCTGCAAATTTAATCCCAATATTCAAAATTTTCCAAAAGTCATATTTTTTCAAAAATTTTCAAAATAAAAAAAAAATGGTGTTCTGAGGAGCTTTTAAAAATTTCTGGAGTTCCTGAAAACGAGAAAAAAGTTCGCAAATTTACGCCCAATATGTATTCACATCTTTGCCAAGGTTAAAATTAAAAAAAATGTTCAAAATCAAAAAAAAAATTTCGATGTTCTAAATAGCTTTTAAAAAGTTTTGGAGTTCCTGAAAAGGGGAAACAAAGTTCTGCAAATTTACTCCCAATATTCACATTTTTCTAAAAGTCAAATTTTTCAAAAAATGTTCTGGAGTTCCTGGAAAGGAGAAAAAGGTTCTGCAAATCTACGCCCAATATTCACATTTTTCCAAAAGACAAATTTTTAAAAAATTTTTCACACAAAAAAAAATGGTGTTCTGTGGAGCTTTTAAATAGTTCTGGAGTTCCTGAAAAGGAGAAAAAAAGTTCCGAAAATTTACGCCCAATATTTACATTTTTCCAAAAGTCAAAATTTTAAAATAATGTTCAAAATCAAAAGAAAAATTGGTGTTCTGAGTAGCTTTTAAAATGTTCTGGAGTTCCTGAGCAGGAGAAAAAAGTTCTGCATATTTACGCCCGATATTCACATTTTTCCAATAGTCAAATTTTTTAAAAAATGTTTAAAATCAAAAAAAATTGGTGTTCTGAGTAGCTTTTAAAATGTTCTGTAATTCCTGAAAAGAAGAAAAAAGTTCTGCAAATTTACGCCCAATATTCACATTTTTCCCAGAGTAAAATTTTTTAAAAAATGTTCAAAATCAAAAAAAAAATTGGTGTTCTGAGTAGCTTTTAAAAATTTCTAGAGTTCCTGAAAAGGAAAAAAAAGTTCTGCAAATTTACGCCCAATATTCAAATTTTTTCCAAAACCAAATTTTTTAAAAAATGTTCAAATCAAAAAGATTGGTGTTCTGAGTAGCTTTTAAAAAGTTCTGGAGTTCCTGAAAAGGAGAAAAAAGTTGTGCAAATTTGCGCCCAATATTCACATTTTTCCAAAAGTCAAATTTTTTAAAAAAATTTCAAAATCAAAAAGAGATTGGTGTTCTGAGTGGCTTTTAAAAAGTTCTGGAGCTCCTGAAAAGGAGGTAAAACGTTCTGCAAATTTACGCCCAATATTCACATTTTTCCAAAAGTCAAATTTAAAAAAAATGTTCAAAATCAAAAGAAATTGGTGTTCTGAGTACTTTTATAAAGTTCTGGAGTTTCTGAAAAGAAGAAAAAGTTCTGCAAATTTACGCCCAATAATCACATCTTTTCCAAAGTCAACATTTTTAAAAAATGTTCAAAATCAAAAAAAATCGTGTTCTGAGTAGCTTTTAAAATGATCTGGAGTTCCTTAAAAGGAAAAAAATTTCTGCAAATTTACGCCCAATATTCACATTTTTCCAAAAGTCAAATTTAAAAAAAATGTTCAAAATCAAAAGAAATTGGTGTTCTGAGTACTTTTATAAAGTTCTGGAGTTTCTGAAAAGAAGAAAAAGTTCTGCAAATTTACGCCCAATAATCACATCTTTTCCAAAGTCAACATTTTTAAAAAATGTTCAAAATCAAAAAAAATCGTGTTCTGAGTAGCTTTTAAAATGATCTGGAGTTCCTTGAAAGGAAAAAAATTTCTGCAAATTTACGCCCAATATTCACATTTTCCAAAAGTCAAATTTAAAAAAAAATTTTCAAAATCAAAAAAAAAATTGGTGTTCTTAGTAGCTTTTAAAAAGTTCTGGAGTTCCTGAAAAGAAGAAAAATGATCTGCAAATTTGCCCCCAATATTAGCATTTTTTCCAAAGTCAAATTTTTTAAAAAAGCAAAAAAAAATTAGTGTTTTGATTAGCTTTTAAAAAGTTCTGGAGTTCCAGATAAGGAGAAAAAAGTTCTGCAAATTTACGCCCAATATTCACATTTTTTCCAAAATCAAATTTTTTAAAAAATGTTCAAAATCAAAAAGATTGGTATTCTGAGTAGCTTTTTAAAAGTTCTGGAGTTCCTGAAAAGGAGAAAAAAGTTGTGCAAATTTGCGCCCAATATTCACATTTTTCCAAAAGTCAAATTTTTTTTAAAAAATGTTCAAAATCAAAAACAAAATTGGTATTCTGAGTACCTTTTAAAATTTTCTGGAGTTCCTGAGAGGGAGAAAAAGCTCTGCAAATTTACGCCCAATATTGAAATTTTTCCAAAAGTCAAATTTTTAAAAAATGTTCAAAATCAAAAAAATTGGTGTTCTGAGTAGCTTTTAAAAAGTTCTGTAATTCCTGAAAAGAAGAAAAAAAGTTCTGCAAATTTACGCCCAATATTCGCATTTCTCAAAAAGTCGAATTTTTTAAAAAATGTTCAAAATCAAAAAAAAAATTGGTGTTCTGAGTAGCTTTTAAAATTTTCTGGAGTTCCTGAGAAGGAGAAAAAAGTTCTGCAAATTTACGCCCAATATTCACATTTTTCCAAAAGTAAAATTTCTATAAAAAGGAGAAAAAAGTAATGCAAATTTACGCCCAATATTCACATTTTTCCCAAAGTCAAATTTTTTAAAAAATGTTCAAAATCAAAAAAAAAATTGGTGTTCTGAGTAGCTTTTAAAAAGTTCTGTAGTTCCTGAGAAGGAGAAAAAAGTTCTGCCAATTTTCGCCCAATATTCACATTTTTCCAAAAGTCAAATTTTCTACAAAATGTTTAAAATCAAAAAAATTGGTGTTCTGACTACCTTTTATAAAGTTCTGGAGTTCTTGAAAAGGAGAAAAAAGTTCTGCAAATTTACGCCCAAAATTCACATTTTTCCAAAAGTTAAATTGCTAAAAAAAGGAGAAAAAAAGTTCTGCAAATTTACGCCCAATATTCACATTTTTCCCAAAGTCAAATTTTTTAAAAAATGTTCAAAATCAAAAAAAAAAATTGTGTTCTGAGTAGCTTTTAAAAAGTTCTGGAGTTCCTGAGAAGGAAAAAAAAGTTCTGAAAATTTACGCCCAATATTCACATTTTTGCAAAAGTCAAATTTTTAAAAAAATATTCAAAATCAAAAAATTGGTGTTCTGACTACCTTGTAAAAAGTTCTGGAGTTCCTGAAAAGGAGAAAAAAGTTCTGCAAATTTACGCCCAATATTCACATTTTTCCATAAGTTAAATTTCTAAAAAAAGGAGAAAAAAGTTCTGCAAATTTACGCCCAAAATTCACATTTTTCCAAAAGTTAAATTGCTAAAAAAAGGAGAAAAAAAGTTCTGCAAATTTACGCCCAATATTCACATTTTTCCCAAAGTCAAATTTTTTAAAAAATGTTCAAAATCCAAAAAAAAATTGGTGTTCTGAGTGGCTTTTAAAAAGTTCTGGATTTCCTGAAAAGGAGAAGAAAGTTCCGCAAATTTACGCCCAATATTTATATTTTTCCAAAAGTCAAATTTTTTAAAAAATGTTCAAAATCAAAAAAAAAAAATTGGTGTTCTGAGTAGCTTTTAAAATGTTCTGGAGTTCCTGAGCAGGAGAAAAAGTTCTGCATATTTACGTCCTATAATCACATTTCAAAATAAAAAAAATGGTGTTCTGAGTAGCTTTTAAAAATTTCTGGAGTTCCTGAAAAGGAGAAAAAAAGTTCTGCAAATTTGCGCCCAATATTCACATTTTTCCAAAAGTTAAATTTTTTACAAAATGTTCAAAATCAAAAAAAATTGGTGTTCTGAATACCTTTTAAAAAGTTCTGGGGTTCCTGAAAAGGAGAAAAAAAGTTCTGCAAGTTTACGCCCAATAATCACATTTTCCCAAAAGTCAAACTTTTAAAAAACTGTTCAAAATCAAAAAAATTGGTGTAGCATTTAAAAAGTTCTGGAGTTCCTGAAAAGGGGAAAAAACTCTGCAAATTTAATCCCAATATTCAAAATTTTCCAAAAGTCAAATTTTTTCAAAAATTTTCAAAATAAAAAAAAATGGTGTTCTGAGGAGCTTTTAAAAAGTTCTGGAGTTCCTGAGAACGAGAAAAAAGTTCGCAAATTTACGCCCAATATGTATTCACATCTTTGCCAAGGTTAAAATTAAAAAAAATGTTCAAAATCAAAAAAAAAATTTCGATGTTCTAAATAGCTTTTAAAAAGTTTTGGAGTTCCTGAAAAGGGGAAACAAAGTTCTGCAAATTTACTCCCAATATTCACATTTTTCTAAAAGTCAAATTTTTCAAAAAATGTTCTGGAGTTCCTGGAAAGGAGAAAAAGGTTCTGCAAATCTACGACCAATATTCACATTTTTCCAAAAGACAAATTTTTAAAAAATTTTTCACAAAAAAAAAAAAATGGTGTTCTGTGGAGCTTTTAAATAGTTCTGGAGTTCCTGAAAGGGAGAAAAAAAGTTCTGAAAATTTACGCCCAATATTTACATTTTTCCAAAAGTCAAAATTTTAAAATAATGTTCAAAATCAAAAGAAAAATTGGTGTTCTGAGTAGCTTTTAAAATGTTCTGGAGTTCCTGAGCAGGAGAAAAAAGTTCTGCATATTTACGCCCGATATTCACATTTTTCCAATAGTCAAATTTTTTAAAAAATGTTTAAAATCAAAAAAAATTGGTGTTCTGAGTAGCTTTTAAAATGTTCTGGAGTTCCTGAAAAGGAGAAAAAAATGTTCTGCAAATTTACGCCCAATATTCACATTTTTCCCAGAGTAAAATTTTTTAAAAAATGTTCAAAATCAAAAAAAAAAAATTGGTGTTCTGAGTGCTTTTAAAAATTTCTAGAGTTCCTGAAAAGGAAAAAAAAGTTCTGCAAATTTACGCCCAATATTCACATTTTTTCCAAAACCAAATTTTTTAAAAAATGTTCAAATCAAAAAGATTGGTGTTCTGAGTAGCTTTTAAAAAGTTCTGGAGTTCCTGAAAAGGAGAAAAAAGTTGTGCAAATTTGCGCCCAATATTCACATTTTTCCAAAAGTCAAATTTTTTAAAAAATGTTCAAAATCAAAAAGATTGGTGTTCAGAGTAGCTTTTAAAATGTTCTGGAGTTCGTGAAAAGGAGAAAAAAGTTGTGCAAATTTGCGCCCAATATTCACATTTTTCCAAAAGTCAAATTTTTTAAAAAATTTTCAAAATCAAAAAGAGATTGGTATTCTGAGTGGCTTTTAAAAAGTTCTGGAGCTCCTGAAAAGGAGGAAAAAAGTTCTGCAAATTTACGCCCAATATTCACATTTTTCCAAAAGTCAAATTTAAAAAAAATGTTCAAAATCAAAAGAAATTGGTGTTCTGAGTACTTTTATAAAGTTCTGGAGTTTCTGAAAAGAAGAAAAAGTTCTGCAAATTTACGCCCAATAATCACATCTTTTCCAAAGTCAACATTTTTAAAAAATGTTCAAAATCAAAAAAAATCGTGTTCTGAGTAGCTTTTAAAATGATCTGGAGTTCCTGAAAAGGAAAAAAATTTCTGCAAATTTACGCCCAATATTCACATTTTCTAAAAGTCAAATTTAAAAAAAAATTTTCAAAATCAAAAAAAAAATTGGTGTTCTTAGTAGCTTTTAAAAAGTTCTGGAGTTCCTGAAAAGAAGAAAAATGATCTGCAAATTTGCCCCCAATATTAGCATTTTTTCCAAAGTCAAATTTTTTAAAAAAGCAAAAAAAAATTAGTGTTTTGATTAGCTTTTAAAAAGTTCTGGAGTTCCAGATAAGGAGAAAAAAGTTCTGCAAATTTACGCCCAATATTCACATTTTTTCCAAAATCAAATTTTTTAAAAAATGTTCAAAATCAAAAAGATTGGTATTCTGAGTAGCTTTTTAAAAGTTCTGGAGTTCCTGAAAAGGAGAAAAAAGTTGTGCAAATTTGCGCCCAATATTCACATTTTTCCAAAAGTCAAATTTTTAAAAAAATGTTCAAAATCAAAAAGATTGGTATTCTGAGTAGCTTTTTAAAAGTTCTGGAGTTCCTGAAAAGGAGAAAAAAGTTGTGCAAATTTGCGCCCAATATTCACATTTTTCCAAAAGTCAAATTTTTGAAAAAATGTTCAAAATCAAAAAGATTGGTATTCTGAGTAGCTTTTAAAAAGTTCTACAGTTCCTGAAAAGGAGAAAAAATTTTTGCAAATTTGCGCCCAATATTCACATTTTTCCAAAAGTCAAATTTTTGAAAAAAAGTTCAAAATTAAAAAAAAAATTAGTGTTCTGAATAGATTCTAAAAAGTTCTGGAGTTCATGAAAAGGAGAAAAAAGTTCTGCAAATTTACGTCCAATATTCACATTTTCCCAATAGTAAAATTTTTTAAAAAATGTTCAAAATCAAAACAAAAAATTGGTGTTCTGAGTAGCTTTTAAAAAGTTCTGGAGTTCCTGAAAAGGAGAAAAAAGGCTCTGCAAATTTACGCCCAATATTCAAATTTTTCCAAAAGTCAAATTTTTAAAAAATGTTCAAAATCAAAAAAATTGGTGTTCTGAGTAGCTTTTAAAAAGTTCTGTAATTCCTGAAAAGAAGAAAAAAAGTTCTGCAAATTTACGGCCAATATTCGCATTTCTAAAAAAGTCGAATTTTTTAAAAAATGTTCAAAATCAAAAAAAAAATTGGTGTTCTGAGTAGCTTTTAAAATTTTCTGGAGTTCCCGAGAAGGAGAAAAAAGTTCTGCAAATTTACGCCCAATATTCAAATTTTTCCAAAAGTCAAATTTCTATAAAAAGGAGAAAAAATTAATGCAAATTTACGCCCAATATTCACATTTTTCCCAAAGTCAAATTTTTTAAAAAATGTTCAAAATCAAAAAAAAAAATTTGGTGTTCTGAGTAGCTTTTAAAAAGTTCTGTAGTTCCTGAAAAGGAGAAAAAAGTTCTGCCAATTTTCGCCCAATATTCACATTTTTCCAAAAGTCAAATTTTCTACAAAATGTTTAAAATCAAAAAAATTGGTGTTCTGACTACCTTTTATAAAGTTCTGGAGTTCTTGAAAAGGAGAAAAAAGTTCTGCAAATTTACGCCCAAAATTCACATTTTTCCAAAAGTTAAATTGCTAAAAAAAGGAGAAAAAAAGTTCTGCAAATTTACGCCCAATATTCACATTTTTCCCAAAGTCAAATTTTTTAAAAAATGTTCAAAATCAAAAAAAAAATTTGTGTTCTGAGTAGCTTTTAAAAAGTTCTGGAGTTCCTGAAAAGGAAAAAAAAGTTCTGAAAATTTACGCCCAATATTCACATTTTTGCAAAAGTCAAATTTTTAAAAAAATATTCAAAATCAAAAAATTGGTGTTCTGACTACCTTGTAAAAAGTTCTGGAGTTCCTGAAAAGGAGAAAAAAGTTCTGCAAATTTACGCCCAATATTCACATTTTTCCATAAGTTAAATTTCTAAAAAAAGGAGAAAAAAGTTCTGCAAATTTACGCCCAATATTCACATTTTTCCCAAAGTCAAATTTTTTAAAAAATGTTCAAAATCCAAAAAAAAAATTGGTGTTCTGAGTAGCTTTTAAAAAGTTATGGAGTTCCTGAAAAGGGGGAAAAAATCTCTGCAAATTTACGCATTCACATTTTTCCCAAAGTCAAATTTTTTAAAAAATGTTCAAAATCCAAAAAAAAAATTGGTGTTCTGAGTAGCTTTTAAAAAGTTCTGGAGTTCCTGAAAAGGAGAAAAAAGTTCTGCAAATTTACGCCCAATATTCACATTTTTCCAAAAGTTAAATTTCTAAAAAAAGGAGAAAAAAAGTTCTGCAAATTTACGCCCAATATTCACATTTTTCCCAAAGTCAAATTTTTTAAAAAACGTTCAAAATCAAAAAAAAAAAACTTGGTGTTCTGAGTAGCTTTTAAAATTTTCTGGAGTTCCTGAGAAGGAGAAAAAATTTCTGAAAATTTACGCCCAATATTCACATTTTTCCAAAAGTCAAATTTTTTAAAAAATGTTCAAAACAAAAAAATTGGTGTTCTGAGCAGCTTTTAAAAAGTTATGGGGTTCCTGAAAAGGGGGAAAAAAGGTCTGCAAATTTACGCACAATATTCAAATTTTTCCAAAAGTCAAATTTTTTCAAAAATGTTCAGACTCCAAAAAAAATTGTTGTTCTGAATAGCTTTTAAAATGTTCTGGAATTCATGAAAAGGAGAAAAAAGTTCTGCAAATTTACGCCAAATATTCACATTTTTCCAAAAGTAAATTTTTTTTTAAAAATTTTGAAAATCAAAAAATTGGTGTTCTGAGTAGCTTTTAAAAAGTTCTGGGGAAAAAATCTCTGCAAATTTACGCACAATATTGAAATTTTTCCAAAAGTCAAATTTTTTCAAAAATGTTCAGACTCCAAAAAAAATTGGTGTTCTGAATAGCTTTTAAAATGTTCTGGAATTCATGAAAAGGAGAAAAAAGTTCTGCAAATTTACGCCCAATATTCACTTTTTTTGCAAAAGTAAATTTTTTAAAAAAATTTTGAAAATCAAAAAATTGGTGTTCTGAGTAGCTTTTAAAAAGTTCTGTAGTTCCTGAAAAGGAGAAAAAAGTTCTGCAAATATGCGCCCAATATTCATATTTTTCCAAAAGACAAATTTTTTAAAAGATTTTCAAAAACAAAAAAAAAAAATGGTTCCTGAGTAGCTTTTAAAAAGTTCTGGGGTTCCTGAAAAGGAAAAAAAAGTTCTGCAAATATGCGCCCAATATTCATATTTTTCCAAAAGACAAATTTTTTAAAAGATTTTCAAAAACAAAAAAAAAAAATGGTTCCTGAGTAGCTTTTAAAAAGTTCTGGGGTTCCTGAAAAGGAGAAAAAAAAGTTCTGCAAATTTACGCCCAATATTCACATTTTTCCAAAAGGCAAATTTTTTAAAAATGTTCAAACTCAAAAAAATTGGTGTTCTGAGTAGCTTTTAAAAAGTTCTGGGTTCCTGAAAAGGAGAAAAAAGTTCTGCAAATTTACGCCCAATATTCACTTTTTTTGCAAAAGTAAATTTTTTAAAAAAATTTTGAAAATCAAAAAATTGGTGTTCTGAGTAGCTTTTAAAAAGTTCTGTAGTTCCTGAAAAGGAGAAAAAAGTTCTGCAAATATGCGCCCAATATTCATATTTTTCCAAAAGACAAATTTTTTAAAAGATTTTCAAAAACAAAAAAAAAAAATGGTTCCTGAGTAGCTTTTAAAATTTTCTGGAATTCCTGAGAAGGAGAAAAAATTTCTGAAAATTTACGCCCAATATTCACATTCAATTGGTGTTCTGAGTAGCTTTTAAAAAGTTATGGAGTTCCTGAAAAGGGGGAAAAAAGCTCTGAAAATTTACGCACAATATTCAAATTTTTCCAAAAGTCAAATTTTTTCAAAAATGTTCAGACTCCAAAAAAAAATTGGTGTTCTGAATAGCTTTTAAAATGTTCTGGAATTCATGAAAAGGAGAAAAAAGTTCTGCAAATTTACGCCCAATATTCACATTTTTCCAAAAGTCAAATTTCTATAAAAAGGAGAAAAAAAGTTCTGCAAATTTACGCCCAATATTCACATTTTTCCCAAAGTCAAATTTTTTAAAAAATGTTCAAAATCAAAAAAAAATTGGTGTTCTGAGTAGCTTTTAAAAAGTTATGGAGTTCCTGAAAAGGGGGAAAAAATCTCTGCAAATTTACGCACAATATTCAAATTTTTCCAAAAGTCAAATTTTTTCAAAAATGTTCAGACTCCAAAAAAAATTGGTTTTCTGAAAAGCTTTTAAAATGTTCTGGAATTCATGAAAAGGAGAAAAAAGTTCTGCAAATTTACGCCCAATATTCACATTTTTCCAAAAGTAAATTTTTTTAAAAAATTTTGAAAATCAAAAAATTGGTGTTCTGAGTAGCTTTTAAAAAGTTCTGTAGTTCCTGAAAAGGAGAAAAAAGTTCTGCCAATTTTCGCCCAATATTCACATTTTACCAAAAGTCAAATTTTTAAAAAAATGTTCAAAATAAAACAAAAATGGTGTTCTGACTACCTTGTAAAAAGTTCTGGAGTTCCTGAAAAGGAGAAAAAAGTTCTGCAAATTTACGCCCAATATTCACATTTTTCCAAAAGTTAAATTTCTAAAAAAAGGAGAAAAAAGTTCTGCAAATTTACGCCCAATATTCACATTTTTCCAAAAGTCAAATTTCTATAAAAAGGAGAAAAAAAGTTCTGCAAATTTACGCCCAATATTCACATTTTTCCCAAAGTCAAATTTTTTAAAAAATGTTCAAAATCAAAAAAAAATTGGTGTTCTGAGTAGCTTTTAAAAAGTTATGGAGTTCCTGAAAAGGGGGAAAAAATCTCTGCAAATTTACGCACAATATTCAAATTTTTCCAAAAGTCAAATTTTTTCAAAAATGTTCAGACTCCAAAAAAAATTGGTTTTCTGAAAAGCTTTTAAAATGTTCTGGAATTCATGAAAAGGAGAAAAAAGTTCTGCAAATTTACGCCCAATATTCACATTTTTCCAAAAGTAAATTTTTTTAAAAAATTTTGAAAATCAAAAAATTGGTGTTCTGAGTAGCTTTTAAAAAGTTCTGTAGTTCCTGAAAAGGAGAAAAAAGTTCTGCCAATTTTCGCCCAATATTCACATTTTACCAAAAGTCAAATTTTTAAAAAAATGTTCAAAATAAAACAAAAATGGTGTTCTGACTACCTTGTAAAAAGTTCTGGAGTTCCTGAAAAGGAGAAAAAAGTTCTGCAAATTTACGCCCAATATTCACATTTTTCCAAAAGTTAAATTTCTAAAAAAAGGAGAAAAAAGTTCTGCAAATTTACGCCCAATATTCACATTTTTCCAAAAGTCAAATTTCTATAAAAAGGAGAAAAAAAGTTCTGCAAATTTACGCCCAATATTCACATTTTTCCCAAAGTCAAATTTTTTAAAAAATGTTCAAAATCAAAAAAAAATTGGTGTTCTGAGTAGCTTTTAAAAAGTTATGGAGTTCCTGAAAAGGGGGAAAAATCTCTGCAAATTTACGCACAATATTCAAATTTTTCCAAAAGTCAAATTTTTTCAAAAATGTTCAGACTCCAAAAAAAATTGGTTTTCTGAAAAGCTTTTAAAATGTTCTGGAATTCATGAAAAGGAGAAAAAAGTTCTGCAAATTTACGCCCAATATTCACATTTTTCCAAAAGTAAATTTTTTTAAAAAATTTTGAAAATTAAAAAATTTGTGTTCTGAGTAGCTTTTAAAAAGTTCTGGAGTTCCTGAAAAGGAAAAAAAAGTTCTGCAAATATGCGCCCAATATTCATATTTTTCCTAAAGACAAATTTTTTAAAAGATTTTCAAAATCAAAAAAATTGGTGTTCTGAGTAGCTTTTAAAATTTTCTGGAGTTCCTGAGAAGGAGAAAAAATTTCTGAAAATTTACGCCCAATATTCACATTCAATTGGTGTTCTGAGTAGCTTTTAAAAAGTTATGGAGTTCCTGAAAAGGGGGAAAAAAGCTCTGCAAATTTACGCACAATATTCAAATTTTTCCAAAAGTCAAATTTTTTCAAAAATGTTCAAACTCCAAAAAAATTGGTGTTCTGAATAGCTTTTAAAATGTTCTGGAATTCATGAAAAGGAGAAAAAAGTTCTGCAAATTTACGCCCAATATTCACATTTTTCCAAAAGTAAATTTTTTTAAAAAATTTTGATAATCAAAAAATTGGTGTTCTGAGTAGCTTTTAAAAAGTTCTGGAGTTCCTGAAAAGGAAAAAAAAGTTCTGCAAATTTACGCACAATATCCACTATTCACATTTTTTCAAAAGTCAAATTTAAAAAAAAATGTTCAAAATAAAAAATAAATGGACTTCTGAGTAGCTTCTAAAAAGTTCTGGAGTTCCTGAAAAGGAGAAAAAAAGCTCTGCAAATTTACGCCCAATATTCACATTTTTCCCAAAGTCAAATTTTTTAAAAAATGTTCAAAATCAAAAAAAAATTGGTGTTCTGAGTAGCTTTTAAAAAGTTATGGAGTTCCTGAAAAGGGGGAAAAAATCTCTGCAAATTTACGCACAATATTCAAATTTTTCCAAAAGTCAAATTTTTTCAAAAATGTTCAGACTCCAAAAAAAATTGGTTTTCTGAAAAGCTTTTAAAATGTTCTGGAATTCATGAAAAGGAGAAACAAGTTCTGCAAATTTACGCCCAATATTCACATTTTTCCAAAAGTAAATTTTTTTAAAAAATTTTGAAAATTAAAAAATTTGTGTTCTGAGTAGCTTTTAAAAAGTTCTGGAGTTCCTGAAAAGGAAAAAAAAGTTCTGCAAATATGCGCCCAATATTCATATTTTTCCTAAAGGCAAATTTTTTAAAAGATTTTCAAAATCAAAAAAATTGGTGTTCTGAGTAGCTTTTAAAAAGTTCTGGGTTCCTGAAAAGGAGAAAAAAGTTCTGCAAATTTACGCCCAATATTCACATTTCCCCAAAAGTTAAATTTTTTAAAAAATGTTCAAAATCAAAAAAATTGGTGTTCTGAGTAGCTTTTAAAATTTTCTGGAGTTCCTGAGAAGGAGAAAAAATTTCTGAAAATTTACGCCCAATATTCACATTCAATTGGTGTTCTGAGTAGCTTTTAAAAAGTTATGGAGTTCCTGAAAAGGGGGAAAAAAGCTCTGCAAATTTACGCAAAATATTCAAATTTTTCCAAAAGTCCAATTTTTTCAAAAATGTTCAAACTCCAAAAAAATTGGTGATCTGAATAGCTTTTAAAATGTTCTGGAATTCATGAAAAGGAGAAAAAAGTTCAGCAAATTTACGCCCAATATTCACATTTTTCCAAAAGTAAATTTTTTTAAAAAATTTTGATAATCAAAAAATTGGTGTTCTGAGTAACTTTTAAAAAGTTCTGGAGTTCCTGAAAAGGAAAAAAAAGTTCTGCAAATTTACGCACAATATCCACTATTCACATTTTTTCAAAAGTCAAATTTAAAAAAAAATTTTCAAAATCAAAAAAAAAATGGACTTCTGAGTAGCTTCTAAAAAGTTCTGGAGTTCCTGAAAAGGAGAAAAAAAGCTCTGCCAATTTACGCCAAATATTAAAATTTTTCCAAAAGTCAAATTTTTAAAAAATGTTCAAAATCAAAAAAAAATTGGAGTTATAAGTAGCTTTTAAAATGTTCTGTAGTGCCTGAGAAGGAGAAAAAAAGTGTTCCAAATTTGCGCGAAATATTCACATTTTTCCAAAAGTCAAATTTAAAAAAAAATGTTCAAAATCAAAAAAATTGGTGTTCTGACTACCTTGTAAAAATTTCTAGAGTTCCTGAAAAGGAGAAAAAAGTTCTGCAAATTTACGCCCAATATTCACATTTTTGCAAAAGGCAAATTTAAAAAAAAAATGTTCAAAATCAAAAAAATTGGTGTTCTGAGTAGCTTTTAAAAAGTTTTGGAGTTCACGAAAAGGAGAAACAAAGTTCTGCAAATTTACGCCCAATATTCACATTTTTCCAAAAGTCAAATTTCTATAAAAAGGAGAAAAAAAGTTCTGCAAATTTACGCCCAATATTCACATTTTTCCAAAAGTCAAATTTTTTAAAAAATGTTCAAAACAAAAAAATTGGTGTTCTGAGCAGCTTTTAAAAAGTTATGGAGTTCCTGAAAAGGGGGAAAAAAGCTCTGCAAATTTACGCACAATATTAAAATTTTTCCAAAAGTCAAATTTTTTCAAAAATGTTCAGACTCCAAAAAAAATTGGTGTTCTGAATAGCTTTTAAAATGTTCTGGAATTCATGAAAAGGAGAAAAAAGTTCTGCAAATTTACGCCCAATATTCACATTTTTCCAAAAGTAAATTTTTTTTAAAAATTTTGAAAATCAAAAACTGGTGTTCTGAGTAGCTTTTAAAAAGTTCTGTAGTTTTTGAAAAGGAGAAAAAAGTTCTGCCAATTTTCGCCCAACATTCACATTTTACCAAAAGTCAAATTTTTAAAAAAATGTTCAAAATCAAAAAAAATGGTGTTCTGAGTAGCTTTTAAAAAGTTCTGGAGTTCCTGAAAAGGAGAAAAAAGTTCCGCAAATTTACGCCCAATATTCACATTTTTCCAAAAGTTAAATATCTAAAAAATGTTCAAAACAAAAAACTGGTGTTCTGAGTAGCTTTTAAAAAGTTCTGGAGTTCCTGAAAAGGAGAAAAAAGTTCCGCAAATTTACGCCCAATATTCACATTTTTCCAAAAGTTAAATTTCTAAAAAAAGGAGAAAAAAAGTTCTGCAAATTTACGCCCAATATTCACATTTTTCCCAAAGTCAAATTTTTTAAAAAATGTTCAAAATCAAAAAAAAAATTTGTGTTCTGAGTAGCTTTTAAAAAGTTCTGTAGTTCCTGAAAAGGAAAAAAAAGTTCTGCAAATATGCGCCCAATATTCATATTTTTCCAAAAGACAAATTTTTTAAAAGATTTTCCAAAACAAAAAAAAAAAAAATGGTTCCTGAGTAGCTTTTAAAAAGTTCTGGGGTTCCTGAAAAGGAGAAAAAAAGTTCTGCAAATTTACGCCCAATATTCACATTTTTCCAAAAGGCAAATTTTTTAAAAATGTTCAAACTCAAAAAAATTGGTGTTCTGAGTAGCTTTTAAAAAGTTCTGGGTTCCTGAAAAGGAGAAAAAAGTTCTGCAAATTTACGCCCAATATTCACATTTCCCCAAAAGTCAAATTTTTTAAACAATGTTCAAAATCAAAAAAATTGGTGTTCTGAGTAGCTTTTAAAATTTTCTGGAGTTCCTGAGAAGGAGAAAAAATTTCTGAAAATTTACGCCCAATATTCACATTTTTCCATAAGTTAAATTTCTAAAAAAAGGAGAAAAAAAGTTCTGCAAATTTACGCCCAATATTCACATTTTTCCCAAAGTCAAATTTTTTAAAAAATGTTCAAAATCAAAAAAAAAATTTGTGTTCTGAGTAGCTTTTAAAAAGTTCTGGAGTTCCTGAAAAGGAAAAAAAAGTTCTGCAAATATGCGCCCAATATTCATATTTTTCCAAAAGACAAATTTTTTAAAAGATTTTCAAAAACAAAAAAAAAAAAATGGTTCCTGAGTAGCTTTTAATAAGTTCTGGGGTTCCTGAAAAGGAGAAAAAAAAGTTCTATTCACATTTTTCCCAAAGTCAAATTTTTTAAAAAATGTTCAAAATCCAAAAAAAAATTGGTGTTCTGAGTAGCATTTAAAAAGTTCTGCAGTTCCTGAAACGGAAAAAAAAGTTCTGCAAATTTGCGCCCAATATTCATATTTTTCCAAAAGACAAATTTTTTAAAAGATTTTCAAAAACAAAAAAAATATGGTGTTCTGAGTAGCTTTTAAAAAGTTCTGGAGTTCCTGAAAAGGAGAACAAAAAGTTCTGCAAATTTACGCACAATATTCAAATTTTTCCAAAAGTCAAATTTTTTCAAAAATGTTCAGACTCCAAAAAAAATTGGTTTTCTGAAAAGCTTTTAAAATGTTCTGGAATTCATGAAAAGGAGAAAAAAGTTCTGCAAATTTACGCCCAATATTCACATTTTTCCAAAAGTAAATTTTTTTAAAAAGTTTTGAAAATCAAAAAATTGGTGTTCTGAGTAGCTTTTAAAAAGTTCTGTAGTTCCTGAAAAGGAGAAAAAAGTTCTGCCAATTTTCGCCCAATATTCACATTTTACCAAAAGTCAAATTTTTAAAAAAATGTTCAAAATAAAAAAAAAATGGTGTTCTGACTACCTTGTAAAAAGTTCTGGAGTTCCTGAAAAGGAGAAAAAAGTTCTGCAAATTTACGCCCAATATCCACATTTTTCCAAAAGTTAAATTTCTAAAAAAAGGAGAAAAAAAGTTCTGCAAATTTACGCCCAATATTCACATTTTTCCCAAAGTCAAATTTTTTAAAAAATGTTCAAAATCAAAAAAAAAATTTGTGTTCTGAGTAGCTTTTAAAAAGTTCTGGAGTTCCTGAAAAGGAAAAAAAAGTTCTGCAAATATGCGCCCAATATTCATATTTTTCCTAAAGACAAATTTTTTAAAAGATTTTCAAAATCAAAAAAATTGGTGTTCTGAGTAGCTTTTAAAAAGTTCTGGGTTCCTGAAAAGGAGAAAAAAGTTCTGCAAATTTACGCCCAATATTCACATTTCCCCAAAAGTCAAATTTTTTAAAAAATGTTCAAAATCAAAAAAATTGGTGTTCTGAGTAGCTTTTAAAATTTTCTGGAGTTCCTGAGAAGGAGAAAAAATTTCTGAAAATTTACGCCCAATATTCACATTCAATTGGTGTTCTGAGTAGCTTTTAAAAAGTTATGCAGTTCCTGAAAAGGGGGAAAAAAGCTCTGCAAATTTACGCACAATATTCAAATTTTTCCAAAAGTCAAATTTTTTCAAAAATGTTCAAACTCCAAAAAAATTGGTGTTCTGAATAGCTTTTAAAATGTTCTGGAATTCATGAAAAGGAGAAAAAAGTTCAGCAAATTTACGCCCAATATTCACATTTTTCCAAAAGTAAATTTTTTTAAAAAATTTTGATAATCAAAAAATTGGTGTTCTGAGTAGCTTTTAAAAAGTTCTGGAGTTCCTGAAAAAGAAAAAAAAGTTCTGCAAATTTACGCACAATATCCACTATTCACATTTTTTCAAAAGTCAAATTTAAAAAAAAATTTTCAAAATCAAAAAAAAAATGGACTTCTGAGTAGCTTCTAAAAAGTTCTGGAGTCCTGAAAAGGAGAAAAAAAGCTCTGCCAATTTACGCCAAATATTAAAATTTTTCCAAAAGTCAAATTTTTAAAAAATGTTCAAAATCAAAAAAAATTGGAGTTATAAGTAGCTTTTAAAATGCTCTGTAGTGCCTGAGAAGGAGAAAAAAAGTGTTGCAAATTTGCGCGAAATATTCACATTTTTCCAAAAGTCAAATTTAAAAAAAAATTTTCAAAATCAAAAAAATTGGTGTTCTGAGTAGTTTTTAAAAAGTTCTGGAGTTCCTGAAAAGGAAAAAAAAAGTTCTGCAAATTTGCGCCCAACATTCACAATTTTCCAAAAGTTTAATTTTTTAAAAAATGTTCAAAATCAAAAAGAAATTGGTGTTCTGAGTAGCTTTTAAAATGTTCTGGAGTTCCTGAAAAGGAGAAAAAAGTTTTGCAAATTTACGCCCAATATTCACATTTTTGCAAAAGGCAAATTTTTAAAAAATGTTCAAAATCAAAAAAATTGGTGTTCTGATTACCTTGTAAAAATTTCTAGAGTTCCTGAAAAGGAGAAAAAAGTTCTGCAAATTTACGCCCAATATTCACATTTTTGCAAAAGGCAAATTTTAAAAAAAAAATGTTCAAAATCAAAAAAATTGGTTTTCTGAGTAGCTTTTAAAAAGTTTTGGAGTTCGCGAAGAGGAGAAACAAAGTTCTGCAAATTTACGCCCAATATTCACATTTTTCCAAAAGTCAAATTAAAAAAAAAATGTTTAAAATCAAAAAAAAAAAAAATTGGTTTTCTGAGTAGCTTCTAAAAAGTTCTGGAGTTCCTGAAAAGGAGCAAAAAAGTTCTGCAAATTTACGCCCAATATTCACATTTTTGCAAAAGGCAAATTTTTAAAAAAAATGTTCAAAATCAAAAAAATTGGTGTCCTGACTACCTTGTAAAAATTTCTGGAGTTCCTGAAATGGAGAAAAAAGTTCAGCAAATGTACGCCCAATATTCACATTTTTGCAAAAGTCAAATTTAAAAAAAAATGTTCAAAATCAAAAAAAAAATTTGTGTTCTGAGTAGCTTTTAAAAAGTTCTGGAGTTCCTGAAAAGGAAAAAAAAGGTTCTGCAAATATGCGCCAATATTCATATTTTTCCTAAAGACAAATTTTTTAAAAGATTTTCAAAATCAAAAAAATTGGTGTTCTGAGTAGCTTTTAAAAAGTTCTGGGTTCCTGAAAAGGAGAAAAAAGTTCTGCAAATTTACGCCCAATATTCACATTTTTCCCAAAGTCAAATTTTTTAAAAAATGTTCAAAATCAAAAAAAAAATTGGTGTTCTGAGTAGCTTTTAAAAAGTTATGGAGTTCCTGAAAAGGGGGAAAAAATCTCTGCAAATTTACGCACAATATTCAAATTTTTCCAAAAGTCAAATTTTTTCAAAAATGTTCAGACTCCAAAAAAAATTGGTTTTCTGAAAAGCTTTTAAAATGTTCTGGAATTCATGAAAAGGAGAAAAAAGTTCTGCAAATTTACGCCCAATATTCACATTTTTCCAAAAGTAAATTTTTTTAAAAAATTTTGAAAATTAAAAAATTTGTGTTCTGAGTAGCTTTTAAAAAGTTCTGGAGTTCCTGAAAAGGAAAAAAAAGTTCTGCAAATATGCGCCCAATATTCATATTTTTCCTAAAGACAAATTTTTTAAAAGATTTTCAAAATCAAAAAAATTGGTGTTCTGAGTAGTTTTGAAAAAGTTCTGGGTTCCTGAAAAGGAGAAAAAAGTTCTGCAAATTTACGCCCAATATTCACATTTCCCCAAAAGTTAAATTTTTTAAAAAATGTTCAAAATCAAAAAAATTGGTGTTCTGAGTAGCTTTTAAAATTTTCTGGAGTTCCTGAGAAGGAGAAAAAATTTCTGAAAATTTACGCCCAATATTCACATTCAATTGGTGTTCTGAGTAGCTTTTAAAAAGTTATGGAGTTCCTGAAAAGGGGGAAAAAAGCTCTGCAAATTTACGCACAATATTCAAATTTTTCCAAAAGTCCAATTTTTTCAAAAATGTTCAAACTCCAAAAAAATTGGTGGTCTGAATAGCTTTTAAAATGTTCTGGAATTCATGAAAAGGAGAAAAAAGTTCAGCTAATTTACGCCCAATATTCACATTTTTCCAAAAGTAAATTTTTTTAAAAAATTTTGATAATCAAAAAATTGGTGTTCTGAGTAACTTTTAAAAAGTTCTGGAGTTCCTGAAAAGGAAAAAAAAGTTCTGCAAATTTACGCACAATATCCACTATTCACATTTTTTCAAAAGTCAAATTTAAAAAAAAATTTTCAAAATCAAAAAAAAAATGGACTTCTGAGTAGCTTCTAAAAAGTTCTTGAGTTCCTGAAAAGGAGAAAAAAAGCTCTGCCAATTTACGCCAAATATTAAAATTTTTCCAAAAGTCAAATTTTTAAAAAATGTTCAAAATCAAAAAAAAATTGGAGTTATAAGTAGCTTTTAAAATGTTCTGTAGTGCCTGAGAAGGAGAAAAAAAGTGTTGCAAATTTGCGCGAAATATTCACATTTTTCCAAAAGTCAAATTTAAAAAAAAATGTTCAAAATCAAAAAAAATGGTGTTCTGACTACCTTGTAAAAAGTTCTGGAGTTCCTGAAAAGGAGAAAAAAGTTCCGCAAATTTACGCCCAATATTCACATTTTTCCAAAAGTTAAATTTCTAAAAAAAGGAGAAAAAAAGTTCTGCAAATTTACGCCCAATATTCACATTTTTCCCAAAATCAAATTTTTTAAAAAATGTTCAAAATCAAAAAAAAAATGTGTATTCTGAGTAGCTTTTAAAAAGTTCTGTAGTTCCTGAAAAGGAAAAAAAAGTTCTGCAAATATGCGCCCAATATTCATATTTTTCCAAAAGACAAATTTTTTGAAAGATTTTCAAAAACAAAAAAAAAAAAAAAATGGTTCCTGAGTAGCTTTTAAAAAGTTCTGGGGTTCCTGAAAAGGAGAAAAAAAGTTCTGCAAATTTACGCCCAATATTCACATTTTTGCAAAAGGCAAATTTAAAAAAAAAATGTTCAAAATCAAAAAAATTGGTGTTCTGAGTAGCTTTTAAAAAGTTTTGGAGTTCGCGAAAAGGAGAAACAAAGTTCTGCAAATTTACGCCCAATATTCACATTTTTCCAAAAGTCAAATTTTTTAAAAAATGTTCAAAACAAAAAAATTGGTGTTCTGAGCAGCTTTTAAAAAGTTATGGAGTTCCTGAAAAGGGGGAAAAAAGCTCTGCTAATTATGCCCAATATTCACATTTTTTCGAAAGTCAAATTTTTAAAAAAATGTTCACAATCAAAGAAATTGGTGTTCTGAGTAGCTTTTAAAAAGTTCTGGAGTTTCTGAAAAGGAGAAAAAATTTCTGAAAATTTACGCCCAATATTCACATTCAATTGGTGTTCTGAGTAGCTTTTAAAAAGTTATGGAGTTCCTGAAAAGGGGGAAAAAAGCTCTGCAAATTTACGCACAATATTAAAATTTTTCCAAAAGTCAAATTTTTTCAAAAATGTTCAGACTCCAAAAAGAATTGGTGTTCTGAATAGCTTTTAAAATGTTCTGGAATTCATGAAAAGGAGAAAAAAGTTCTGCAAATTTACGCCCAATATTAACATTTTTCCAAAAGTAAATTTTTTTAAAACATTTTGAAAATCAAAAACTCGTGTTCTGAGTAGCTTTTAAAAAGTTCTGTAGTTCCTGAAAAGGAGAAAAAAGTTCTGCCAATTTTCGCCCAACATTCACATTTTACCAAAAGTCAAATTTTTAAAAAAATGTTCAAAATCAAAAAAAATGGTGTTCTGACTACCTTGTAAAAAGTTCTGGAGTTCCTGAAAAGGAGAAAAAAGTTCCGCAAATTTACGCCCAATATTCACATTTTTCCCAAAGTCAAATTTTTTAAAAAATGTTCAAAATCAAAAAAAAAATTTGTATTCTGAGTAGCTTTTAAAAAGTTCTGTAGTTCCTGAAAAGGAAAAAAAAGTTCTGCAAATATGCGCCCAATATTCATATTTTTCCAAAAGACAAATTTTTTGAAAGATTTTCAAAAACAAAAAAAAAAAAAAAATGGTTCCTGAGTAGCTTTTAAAAAGTTCTGGGGTTCCTGAAAAGGAGAAAAAAAGTTCTGCAAATTTACGCCCAATATTCACATTTTTCCAAAAGGCAAATTTTTTAAAAATGTTCAAACTCAAAAAAATTGGTGTTCTGAGTAGCTTTTAAAAAGTTCTGGGTTCCTGAAAAGGAGAAAAAAGTTCTGCAAATTTACGCCCAATATTCACATTTCCCCAAAAGTCAAATTTTTTAAACAATGTTCAAAATCAAAAAAATTGGTGTTCTGAGTAGCTTTTAAAATTTTCTGGAGTTCCTGAGAAGGAGAAAAAATTTCTGAAAATTTACGCCCAATATTCACATTTTTCCATAAGTTAAATTTCTAAAAAAAGGAGAAAAAAAGTTCTGCAAATTTACGCCCAATATTCACATTTTTCCCAAAGTCAAATTTTTTAAAAAATGTTCAAAATCAAAAAAAAAATTTGTGTTCTGAGTAGCTTTTAAAAAGTTCTGGAGTTCCTGAAAAGGAAAAAAAAGTTCTGCAAATATGCGCCCAATATTCATATTTTTCCAAAAGACAAATTTTTTAAAAGATTTTCAAAAACAAAAAAAAAAAAATGGTTCCTGAGTAGCTTTTAAAAAGTTCTGGGGTTCCTGAAAAGGAGAAAAAAAAGTTCTGCAAATTTACGCCCAATATTCACATTTTTCCCAAAGTCAAATTTTTTAAAAAATGTTCAAAATCCAAAAAAAAATTGGTGTTCTGAGTAGCATTTAAAAAGTTCTGCAGTTCCTGAAACGGAAAAAAAAGTTCTGCAAATTTGCGCCCAATATTCATATTTTTCCAAAAGACTAATTTTTTAAAAGATTTTCAAAAACAAAAAAAATATGGTGTTCTGAGTAGCTTTTAAAAAGTTCTGGAGTTCCTGAAAAGGAGAACAAAAAGTTCTGCAAATTTACGCACAATATTCAAATTTTTCCAAAAGTCAAATTTTTTCAAAAATGTTCAGACTCCAAAAAAAATTGGTTTTCTGAAAAGCTTTTAAAATGTTCTGGAATTCATGAAAAGGAGAAAAAAGTTCTGCAAATTTACGCCCAATATTCACATTTTTCCAAAAGTAAATTTTTTTTAAAAAATTTTGAAAATCAAAAAATTGGTGTTCTGAGTAGCTTTTAAAAAGTTCTGTAGTTCCTGAAAAGGAGAAAAAAGTTCTGCCAATTTTCGCCCAATATTCACATTTTACCAAAAGTCAAATTTTTAAAAAAATGTTCAAAATAAAAAAAAAATGGTGTTCTGACTACCTCGTAAAAAGTTCTGGAGTTCCTGAAAAGGAGAAAAAAGTTCTGCAAATTTACGCCCAATATTCACATTTTTCCAAAAGTTAAATTTCTAAAAAAAGGAGAAAAAAAGTTCTGCAAATTTACGCCCAATATTCACATTTTTCCCAAAGTCAAATTTTTTAAAAAATGTTCAAAATCAAAAAAAAAATTTGTGTTCTGAGTAGCTTTTAAAAAGTTCTGGAGTTCCTGAAAAGGAAAAAAAAGTTCTGCAAATATGCGCCCAATATTCATATTTTTCCTAAAGACAAATTTTTTAAAAGATTTTCAAAATCAAAAAAATTGGTGTTCTGAGTAGCTTTTAAAAAGTTCTGGGTTCCTGAAAAGGAGAAAAAAGTTCTGCAAATTTACGCCCAATATTCACATTTCCCCAAAAGTCAAATTTTTTAAAAAATGTTCAAAATCAAAAAAATTGGTGTTCTGAGTAGCTTTTAAAATTTTCTGGAGTTCCTGAGAAGGAGAAAAAATTTCTGAAAATTTACGCCCAATATTCACATTCAATTGGTGTTCTGAGTAGCTTTTAAAAAGTTATGGAGTTCCTGAAAAGGGGGAAAAAAGCTCTGCAAATTTACGCACAATATTCAAATTTTTCCAAAAGTAAAATTTTTTCAAAAATGTTCAAACTCCAAAAAAATTGGTGTTCTGAATAGCTTTTAAAATGTTCTGGAATTCATGAAAAGGAGAAAAAAGTTCAGCAAATTTACGCCCAATATTCACATTTTTCCAAAAGTACATTTTTTTAAAAAATTTTGATAATCAAAAAATTGGTGTTCTGAGTAGCTTTTAAAAAGTTCTGGAATTCCTGAAAAAGAAAAAAAAGTTCTGCAAATTTACGCCAAATATTAAAATTTTTCCAAAAGTCAAATTTTTAAAAAATGTTCAAAATCAAAAAAAATTGGAGTTATAAGTAGCTTTTAAAATGCTCTGTAGTGCCTGAGAAGGAGAAAAAAAGTGTTGCAAATTTGCGCGAAATATTCACATTTTTCCAAAAGTCTAATTTAAAAAAAAATGTTCAAAATCAAAAAAATCGGTGTTCTGAGTAGTTTTTAAAAAGTTCTGGAGTTCCTGAAAAGGAAAAAAAAAGTTCTGCAAATTTGCGCCCAACATTCACAATTTTCCAAAAGTTTAATTTTTTAAAAAATGTTCAAAATCAAAAAGAAATTGGTGTTCTGAGTAGCTTTTAAAATGTTCTGGAGTTCCTGAAAAGGAGAAAAAAAGTTTTGCAAATTTACGCCCAATATTCACATTTTTGCAAAAGGCAAATTTTTAAAAAATGTTCAAAATCAAAAAAATTGGTGTTCTGATTACCTTGTAAAAATTTCTAGAGTTCCTGAAAAGGAGAAAAAAGTTCTGCAAATTTACGCCCAATATTCACATTTTTGCAAAAGGCAAATTTTAAAAAAAAAATGTTCAAAATCAAAAAAATTGGTGTTCTGAGTAGCTTTTAAAAAGTTTTGGAGTTCGCGAAGAGGAGAAACAAAGTTCTGCAAATTTACGCCCAATATTCACATTTTTCCAAAAGTCAAATTAAAAAAAAAATGTTTAAAATCAAAAAAAAAAAAAAAGGTTTTCTGAGTAGCTTCTAAAAAGTTCTGGAGTTCCTGAAAAGGAGCAAAAAAGTTCTGCACATTTACGCCCAATATTCACATTTTTGCAAAAGGCAAATTTTTAAAAAAAATGTTCAAAATCAAAAAAATTGGTGTCCTGGCTACCTTGTAAAAATTTCTGGAGTTCCTGAAAAGGAGAAAAAAGTTCAGCAAATTTACGCCCAATATTCACATTTTTGCAAAAGTCAAATTTAAAAAAAAAATGTTCAAAATCAAAAAAAAAATTTGTGTTCTGAGTAGCTTTTAAAAAGTTCTGGAGTTCCTGAAAAGGAAAAAAAGGTTCTGCAAATATGCGCCAATATTCATATTTTTCCTAAAGACAAATTTTTTAAAAGATTTTCAAAATCAAAAAAATTGGTGTTCTGAGTAGCTTTTAAAAAGTTCTGGGTTCCTGAAAAGGAGAAAAAAGTTCTGCAAATTTACGCCCAATATTCACATTTCCCCAAAAGTCAAATTTTTTAAAAAATGTTCAAAATCAAAAAAGTTGGTGTTCTGAGTAGCTTTTAAAATTTTCTGGAGTTCCTGAGAAGGAGAAAAAATTTCTGAAAATTTACGCCCAATATTTACATTCAATTGGTGTTCTGAGTAGCTTTTAAAAAGTTATGGAGTTCCTGAAAAGGGGGGAAAAAACTCTGCAAATTTACGCACAATATTCAAATTTTTCCAAAAGTCAAATTTTTTCAAAAATGTTCAAACTCCAAAAAAATTGGTGTTCTGAATAGCTTTTAAAATGTTCTGGAATTCATCAAAAGGAGAAAAAAGTTCTGCAAATTTACGCCCAATATTCACATTTTTCCAAAAGGAAATTTTTTTAAAAAATTTTGATAATCAAAAAATTGGTGTTCTGAGTAGCTTTTAAAAAGTTCTGGAGTTCCTGAAAAGGAAAAAAAAGTTCTGCAAATTTACGCACAATATCCACTATTCACATTTTTTCAAAAGTCAAATTTAAAAAAAAATTTTCAAAATCAAAAAAAAATGGACTTCTGAGTAGCTTCTAAAAAGTTCTGGAGTTCCTGAAAAGGAGAAAAAAGCTCTGCCAATTTACGCCAAATATTAAAATTTTTCCAAAATTCAAATTTTTAAAAAATGTTCAAAATCAAAAAAAAATTGGAGTTATAAGTAGCTTTTAAAATGTTCTGTAGTGCCTGAGAAGGAGAAAAAAAGTGTTGCAAATTTGCGCGAAATATTCACATTTTTCCAAAAGTCAAATTTAAAAAAAAATGTTCAAAATCAAAAAAATTGGTGTTCTGAGTAGTTTTTAAAAAGTTCTGGAGTTCCTGAAAAGGAAAAAAAAAGTTCTGCAAATTTGCGCCCAACATTCACAATTTTCCAAAAGTTTAATTTTTTAAAAAATGTTCAAAATCAAAAAGAAATTGGTGTTCTGAGTAGCTTT
The DNA here is from genome assembly GCF_040869045.1 of Eurosta solidaginis. Taxonomy (NCBI): domain Eukaryota; kingdom Metazoa; phylum Arthropoda; class Insecta; order Diptera; family Tephritidae; genus Eurosta; species Eurosta solidaginis. The sequence continues at coordinate 107,968,468 of NC_090320.1, read as the reverse complement.
TAAAATGTTCTGGAGTTCCTGAAAAGGAGAAAAAAAGTTTTGCAAATTTACGCCCAATATTCACAATTTTGCAAAAGGCAAATTTTTAAAAAAATGTTCAAAATCAAAAAAATTGGTGTTCTGACTACCTTGTAAAAATTTCTAGAGTTCCTGAAAAGGAGAAAAAAGTTCTGCAAATTTACGCCCAATATTCACATTTTTGCAAAAGGCAAATTTAAAAAAAAAATGTTCAAAATCAAAAAAATTGGTGTTCTGAGTAGCTTTTAAAAAGTTTTGGAGTTAGCGAAAAGGAGAAACAAAGTTCTGCAAATTTACGCCCAATATTCACATTTTGCCAAAAGTCAAATTGAAAAAAAATTTTTAAAATCAAAAAAAAAAAAATTTGTTTTCTGAGTAGCTTCTAAAAAGTTCTGGAGTTCCTGAAAAGGGGAGCAAAAAAGTTCTGCAAATTTACGCCCAATATTCACATTTTTGCAAAAGGCAAATTTTTAAAAAAAATGTTCAAAATCAAAAAAATTGGTGTCCTGACTACCTTGTAAAAATTTCTGGAGTTCCTGAAAAGGAGAAAAAAGTTCAGCAAATTTACGCCCAATATTCACATTTTTGCAAAAGTCAAATTTAAAAAAAAAATGTTCAAAATCAAAAAAACTCGGTGTTCTGAGCAGCTTTTAAAAAGTTTTGGAGATCGTGAAAAGGACAAAAAAAGTTTTGCAAATTTACGCCCAATATTCACATTTTTCCAAAAGTCAAATTTAAAAACAAATGTTCCAAATCAAAAAAAAAAATCGTTTTCTGAGTAGTTTCTAAAAAGTTCTGGAGATGGAGAAATAATGTTTTGCAAATTTGGGCCCAATATTCACATTTTTGCAAAAGGCAAATTTTTAAAAAAATGTTCAAAATCAATAAAAATCGGTGTTCTGAGTAGCTTTTAAACAGTTTTTTAGTTCGTGAAAATGTGAAACAAAGTTCTGCAAATTTACGCCCAATATTCACATTTTTCCAAAAGTCAAATTTAAAAACAAGTGTTCAAAATCAAAATAATTGTTGTTCTGAGTAGCTTTTAAAAAGTTCTGCAAATTTACGCCCAATATTCACATTTTTGCAAAAGTCAAATTTTTTAAGAATGTTCAAAATCAAAATAATTGGTGTTCTGAGTAGCTTTTAAAAAGTTTTTCAGTTCGTGGAAACGAGAAACAAAGTTCTGCAAATTTACGCCCAATATTCACATTTTTCCAAAAGTAAATTTTTTTTTAAAATGTTCTTAATCAAAATAATTGGTGTTCTGAGTAGCTTTTAAAAAGTTCTGGAGTTCCTGAAAAGGAGAAAAAAAGTTCTGCAAATTTACGCCCAATATTCACATATTTCCAAAAGTCAAACTTAAAAAAACCGTTCAAAGTCAAAAAAATTGGTGTTCTGAATAGCTTTTAAAAAGTTCTGGAGTACCTGAAAAGGAGAAAAAAGTTCTGCAAATTTACGCCCAATATTCACATTTTTCCAAAAGTCAAATTTTTTACAAAATGTTCAAAGTCAAAAAAATTGGTGTTCTGACTACCTTTTATAAAGTTCTGGAGTGTCTGAAAAGGGGAAAAAAGTTCTGCAAAATTACGCCCAATATTCGCATTTTTGCAAAAGTCAAATTTTTAAAAAAATGTTCAAAATCAAAAAATTGGTGTTCTGACTACCTTGTAAAAAGTTCTGGAGTTCCTGAAAAGGAGAAAAAAGTTCTGCAAATTTTCGCCCAATATTCACATTTTACCAAAAGTCAAATTTTTTACAAAATATTTAAAATCAAAAAAATTGGTGTTCTGACTACCTTTTATAAAGTTCTGGAGTTTATGAAAAGGAGAAAAAAGTTCTGCAAATTTACGCCCAATATTCACATTTTTGCAAAAGTCAAATTTTTAAGAAAATGTTCAAAATCAAAAAAATTGGTGTTCTAACTACCTTGTAAAAAGTTCTGAAGTTCCTGAAAAGGAGAAAAAAGTTCTGCCAATTTTCGCCCAATATTCACATTTTACCAAAAGTCAAATTTTTTACAAAATGTTTAAAATCAAAAAAATTGGTGCTCTGACTACCTTTTATAAATTTCTGGAGTTTATGAAAAGGAGAAAAAAGTTCTGCAAATTTACGCCCAATATTCACATTTTTGCAAAAGTCAAATTTTTAAAAAAATTTTCAAAATCAAAAAATTGGTGTTCTGACTAACTTGTAAAAAGTTCTGGAGTTCCTGAAAAGGAGAAAAAAGTTCTGCAAATTTACGCCCAATATTCACATTTTTGCAAAAGTCAAATTTTTTAAAAAATGTTCAAAATCAAAAAAAATCGGTGTTCTGAGTAGCTTTTAAAAAGTTTTTTAGTTCGTGAAAACGAGAAACAAAGTTCTGCAAATTTACGCCCAATATTCACATTTTTGCAAAAGTCAAATTTTTAAAAAAATGTTCAAAATCAAAAAAATTGGTGTTCTAACTAAATTGTAAAAAGTTCTGCAGTTCCTGAAAAGGAGAAAAAAGTTCTGCAAATTTACGCCCAATATTCACATTTTTCCAAAAGTCAAATTTCTATAAAAAGGAGAAAACAAGTTCTGCAAATTTACGCCCAATATTCACATTTTTCACAAAGTCAAATTTTTTAAAAAATGTTCAATATCAAAAAAAAAATATTGGTGTTCTGAGTAGCTTTTAAAAAGTTCTGGAGTTCCTGAAAAGGAAAAAAAATTTCTGCAAATTTGCGCCCAATATTCATATTTTTCCAAAAGACAAATTGTTTAAAAGATTTTCAAAAACAAAAAAAATGGTGTTCTGAGTAGCTTTTAAAAAGTTCTGGACTTCCTGAAAATTAGAAAAAAAAAGTTCTGCAAATTTACGCCCAATATTCACATTTTTCCAAAAACAAATTTTTTAAAAATGTTCAAAAAGGAGAAAGAAAAGTTCTGCAAATTTGCGCCCATCATTCACAATATTCCAAAAGTTTAATTTTTTAAAAAATGTTCAAAATCAAAAAGAAATTGGTGTTCTGAGTAGCTTTTGAAATGTTCTGGAGTTCCTGAAAAGGAGAAAAAAAGCTTTGCAAATTTACGCCCAATATCACATTTTTGCAAAAGGCAAATTTTTTAAAAAATGTTCAAAATCAAAAAAATTGGTGTTCTGACTACCTTGTAAAAATTTCTAGAGTTCCTGAAAAGGAGAAAAAAGTTCTGCAAATTTACGCCTAATATTCACATTTTTGCAAAAGGCAAATTAAAAAAAATGTTCAAAATCAAAAAAAATTGGTGTTCTGAATAGCTTTTAAAATTTTCTGTAGTGCCTGCGAAGGAGAAAAAAAGTGTTGCAAATTTGCGCCAAATATTCACATTTTCCAAAAGTCAAATTTAAAAAAAAATGTTCAAAATCAAAAAAATTGGTGTTCTGACTACCTTGTAAAAATTTCTAGAGTTCCTGAAAAGGAGAAAAAAGTTCTGCAAATTTACGCCCAATATTCACATTTTTGCAAAAGTAAAATTTTTTACAAAATGTTCAAAATCCAAATAATTGGTGTTCTGAGTAGCTTTTAAAAAGTTCTGGAGTTTTGAAAAGGAGAAAAAAAGTGTTGCAAATTTGCGCCAAATATTCACATTTTCCAAAAGTCAAATTTAAAAAAGAATGTTCAAAATCAAAAAAATTGGTGTTCTGACTACCTTGTAAAAATTTCTAGAGTTCCTGAAAAGGAGAAAAAAGTTCTGCAAATTTGCGCCCAATATTCACATTTTTGCAAAAGTCAATTTTTTTTAAAAATGTTCAAAATCCAAATAATTGGTGTTCTGAGTAGCTTTTAAAAAGTTCTGGAGTTTTGAAAAGGAGAAAAAAAGCTTTGCAAATTTACGCCCAATATCACATTTTTGCAAAAGGCAAATTTTTAAAAAAATGTTCAAAATCAAAAAAATTGGTGTTCTGACTACCTTGTAAAAATGTCTAGAGTTCCTGAAAAGGAGAAAAAAGTTCTGCAAATTTACGCCCAATATTCACATTTTTGCAAAAGTAAAATTTTTTACAAAATGTTCAAAATCAAAAAAATTGGTGTTCTGACTACCGTTTAAAAATTTCTGGAGTTCCTGAGAAGGAGAAACAAAGTTCTGCAAATTTGCGCCCAATATTCACATTTTTGCAAAAGTCAATTTTTTTTAAAAATGTTCAAAATCCAAATAATTGGTGTTCTGAGTAGCTTTTAAAAAGTTCTGGAGTTTTGAAAAGGAGAAAAAAAGTTCTGCAAATTTAGGCCCAATATTCACATATTTCCAAAAGTCAAATATAAAAAAAACCGTTCAAAATCAAAAAAATTGGTGGTTTGAGTAGCTTTTAAAAAGATCTGGAGTTCCTGAAAAGGAGAAAAAAGCTCTGCAAATTTACGCCCAATATTCACATTTTTCCAAAAGTCAAATTTTTCAAAATGTTCAAAGTCAAAAAAATTGGTGTTCTGACTACCTTTTATAAAGTTCTGGAGTATCTGAAAAGGAGAAAAAAGTTCTGCAAATTTACGCCCAATATTCACATTTTTGCAAAAGTCAAATTTTTTAAAAAATGTTCAAAATCAAAAAAATAAATCAGTGTTCTGAGTAGCTTTTAAAAAGTTCTGGAGTTCCTGAAAAGGAGAAAAAAAGTGTTGCAAATTTGCGCAAATATTCACATTTTTCCAAAAGTCAAATTTAAAAAAAAAATTTCAAAATTAAAAAAAAAATCGTGTTCTGAGTAGTTTTAAAAAGATTTGGAGTTCCTTAAAAGGACAAAAAAAGTTCAGCAAATTTGCGCCCAACATTCACAATTTTCCAAAAGTATTTATATTCACATTTTTCCAAAAGTCAAATTTAAAAAAAAATGTTTAAAATCAAAAAAAAAAAATTGGTTTTCTGAGTAGCTTCTAAAAAGTTCTGGAGTTCCTGAAAAGGAGAAAAAAATCTTTGAAAATTTACGCCCAATATTCAAATTTTTCCAAAAGTCAAATTTTAAAAAATGTTCAAAATCAAAAAAAAAATTGGAGTTATGAGTAGCTTTTAAAATTTTCTGTAGTGCCTGAGAAGGAGAAAAAAAGTGTTGCAAATTTGCGCAAATATTCACATTTTTCCAAAAGTCAAATTTAAAAAAAAAATTTCAAAATTAAAAAAAATTCGTGTTCTGAGTAGTTTTAAAAAGATCTGTAGTTCCTGAAAAGGACAAAAAAAGTTCTGCAAATTTGCGCCCAACATTCACAATTTTCCAAAAGTATTTATATTCACATTTTTCCAAAAGTCAAATTTAAAAAAAGATGTTTAAAATCAAAAAAAAAAAATTGGTTTTCTGAGTAGCTTCTAAAAAGTTCTGGAGTTCCTGAGAAGGAGAAAAAAGTTTCGCAAATCTGCGCCCAATATTCACATTTTTCCAAAAGTCAAAATTTTAAAAAAAATTTCAAAAGCAACAAAAAAAATTGGAGTTCTGAGTAGCTTTTAAAATGTTCTGGAGTTCATGAAAAGGAGAAAAAAAGCTTTGCGAATTTACGCCCAATATCACATTTTTGCAAAAGGCAAATTTTTAAAAAAATGTTCAAAATCAAAAAATTGGTGTTCTGACTACCTTGTAAAAATTTCTAGAGTTCCTGAAAAGGAGAAAAAAGTTCTGCAAATTTACACCTAATATTCACATTTTTGCAAAAGGCAAACTAAAAAAAAATGTTCAAAATCAAAAAAAAATTGGTGTTCTGAATAGCTTTTAAAAAGTTTTGGAGTTCGTGAAAAGGAGAAACAAAGTTCTGCAAATTTACGCCGAATATTCACATTTTTCCAAAAGTCAAATTAAAAAAAAAAAAAAATGTTTAAAATCAAAAAAAAAAAAATTGGTTTTCTGAGTAGCTTCTAAAAAGTTCTGGAGTTCCTGAAAAGGAGAAAGAAAGTTTTGCAAATTTACGCCCAATATTCACATTTTTGCAAAAGGCAAATTTTTAAAAAAATCTTCAAAATCAAAAAAAAAATTGGAGTCCTGGGTAGCTTTTAAAATGTTCTGGAGTGTCTGCGAAGGAGAAAAAAGTTCTGCAAATTTACGCCCAATATTCACATTTTTCAAAAGTCAAATTTAAAAAAAAATGTTCAAAATAAAAAAAAATTGTTTTCTGAGTAGCTTCTAAAAAGTTCTAGAGTTCCTGAGAAGGAGAAAAAAGTTCTCCAAATTTACGCCCAATATTCACATTTTTGCAAGTCAGATTTTTTAAAAAATGTTCAAAAGCAAAAAAAAATCGGTGTTCTGAGTAGCTTTTAAACAGTTTTTCAGTTCGTGAAAACGAGAAACAAAGTTCTGCAAATTTACGCCCAATATTCACATTTTTTCAAAAGTTACATTTAAAAAAATGTTCAAAATCAAAAAAAAAAAAAAAAAATCGGTGTTCTGCCTAGCTTTTAAAAAGTTTTTCATTTCGTGAAAACGAGAAACAAAGTTCTGTAAATTCACGCCCAATATTCACATTTTTCCAAAAGCCAAATTTTTTAAAAATGTTCAAAATCAAAATAATTGGTGTTCTGAGTAGCTTTTAAAATGTTTTTCAGTTCGTGAAAAGGAGAAACAAAGTTCTGCAAATTTACGCCCAATATTCACATTTTTGCAAAAGTCAATTTTTTTTTAAAATGTTCAAAATCAAAATAATTGGTGTTCTGAGTAGCTTTTAAAAAGTTCTGGAGTTCCTGAAAAGAAGAAAAAAGTTCTGCAAATTTACGCCCAATATTCACATTTTTCCAAATGTCAAATTTTTTACAAAATGTTCAAAGTCAAAAAAATTGGTGTTCTGACTACCTTTTATAAAGATCTGGAGTATCTGAAAATGAGAAAAAAGTTCTGCAAATTTACGCCCAATATTCACATTTTTGCAAAAGTCAAATTTTTTAAAATATGTTCAAAATCAAAAAAATAAATCAGTGTTCTGAGTAGCTTTTATAAAGTTTTGGAGTTCCTGAAAAGGAGAAAAAAAGTTCTGCAAATTTAGGCCCATTATTCACATTTTTTCAAAAGTCACATTTAAAAAAAATGTTCAAAATCAAAAAAAAAAATTGTGTTCTGAGTAGCTTTTAAAAAGTTCTGGAGTTCCTGAAAAGGAGAAAAAGTTCTGCCAATTTTCGCCCAATATTCACATTTTACCAATAGTCAAATTTTTTACAAAATGTTTAAAATCAAAAAAATTGGTGTTCTGACTACCTTTTATAAAGTTCTAGAGTTTATGAAAAGGAGAAAAAATTTGTGCAAATTTACGCCCAATATTCACATTTTTGAAAATGTCAAATTTTTAAAAAATGTTCAAAATCAAAAAAAAAAAGATTGGTGTTCTGAGTAGCTTTTAAAATTTTCTGGAGTTCCTGAGAAGGAGAAAAAATTTCTGAAAATTTACGCCCAATATTCACATTTTTCCAAAAGTCAAATTTTTTAAAAAATGATGAAAATCAAAAAACTTGGTGTTCTGAGTAGCTTTTAAAAAGTCATGAAGTGGGACGGGGAAAAAAAGCTCTGCAAATTTACGCGCAATATTCAAATTTTTCCAAAAGTCAAATTTTTTCAAAAATGTTCAAACTCAAAAAAAAAATGGTGTTCTGAATAGCTTTTAAAATTTCTGGAATTCCTGAAAAGGAGAAAAAGTTCTGCAAATTTACGCCCAATATTCACATTTTTCCAAAAGTAAATTTTTAAAAAATGTGTGTTCAGAGTAGCTTTTAAAAAGTTCTGGAGTTCCTGAAAAGGAAAAAAAAGTTCTGCAAATTTACGCACAATATTCACTATTCACATTTTTTCAAAAGTCAAATTTAAAAAAAAAATTTCAAAATCAAAAAAAAATTGGAGTTATGAGTAGCTTTTAAGATGTTCTATAGTGCCTGAGAAGGAGAAAAAAAGTGTTGCAAATTTGCGCCAAATATTCACATTTTTCCAAAAGTCAAATTTAAAAAAAAATGTCCAAAATCAAAAAAATTGGTGTTCTGAGTAGTTTTTAAAAAGTTCTGGAGTTCCTGAAAAGGACAAAAAAAGTTCTGCAAATTTACGCCCAATATTCAAATTTTTCCAAAAGTCAAATTTTTAAAAAATGTTCAAAATCAAAAAAAAAATTGGAGTTATGAGAAGCTTTTAAAATGTTCTATAGTGCCTGAGAAGGAGAAAAAAAGTGTTGCAAATTTGCGCCAAATATTCACATTTTTCCAAAAGTCAAATTTAAAAAAAAAAATGTTCAAAATCAAAAAAATTGGTGTTCTGAGTAGTTTTTAAAAAGTTCTGGAGTTCCTGAAAAGGACAAAAAAAGTTCTGCAAATTTGCGCCCAACATTCACAATTTTCCAAAAGTTTAATTTTTTAAAAAATGTTCAAAATCAAAAAGAAATTGGTGTTCTAACTACCTTGTAAAAATTTCTAGAGTTCCTGAAAAGGAGAACGAAGTTCTGCAAATTTACGCCTAATATTCACAAAGTTCTGCAAATTTACGCCCAATAATCACATTTTTCCAAAAGCCAAATTAAAAAAAAATGTTTAAAATCAAAAAAATTGGTTTTCTGAGTAGCTTCTAAAAAGTTCTGGAGTTCCTGAAAAGGAGAAAAAAGTTTTGCAAATTTACGCCCAATATTCATATTTTTGCAAAAGGCAAATTTTTAAAAAATGTTCAAAATCAAAAAAATTGGTGTTCTGACTACCTTGTAAAAGTTCTGGAGTTCCTGAAAAGGAGAAAAAAGTTCTGCAAATTTACGCCCAATATTCACATTTTTGCAAAAGTCAAATTTTTTAAAAAATGTTCAAAATCAAAAATAATCGGTGTTCTGAGTAGCCTTTAAAAAGTTTTGGAAATCGTGAAAAGGACCAAAAAAGTTCTGTAAATTTACGCCCAATACTCACATTTTTCCAAAAGGCAAATTTTTTAAAAATGTTCAAAATCAAAAAAATTGGTGTTCTGCATAGCTTTTAAAAAGTTCTGGAGTTCCTGAAAAGGAGAAAAAAAGTTCTGCAAATTTACGCCCAATATTCACATTTCCCCAAAAGTCAAATTTTTTAAAAAATTTTCAAAATTAAAAAAAACAAACTGGTGTTCTGAGTAGCTTTTAAAATTTTCTTGCGTTCCTAAGAAGGAGAAAAAATTTCTGAAAATTTACGCCCAATATTCACATTTTTCCAAAAGGCAAATTTTTTAAAAATGTTCAAAATCAAAAAAATTGGTGTTCTGCGTAGCTTTTAAAAATTTTTGGAGTTCCTGAAAAGGAGAAAAAAAGTTCTGCAAATTTACGCCCAATATTCACATTTCCCCAAAAGTCAAATTTTTTAAAAAATGTTCAAAATTAAAAAAAAAAAACTGGTGTTCTGAGTAGCTTTTAAAATTTTCTGGAGTTCCTGAGAAGGAGAAAAAATTTCTGAAAATTTACGCCCAATATTCACATTTTTCCAAAAGTAAATTTAAAAAAAAAATGTTTAAAATCAAAAAAAAATTGGTTTTCTGAGTAGCTTTTAAAAAGTTTTGGCGATCGTGAAAAGTACCAAAAAAGTTCTGCAAATATACGCCCAATATTCACATTTTTCCAAAAGTCAAGTTTAAAAAAAATGTTTAAACTCAAAAAAAAAAAAAAAAATAGGTTTTCTGAGTAGCTTTTAAAAAGTTTTGGTAGATCGTGAAATGACCAAAAAAGTTCTGCAAATTTTCGCCCAATACTCACATTTTTCCAAAAGGCAAATTTTTTAAAAATGTTAAAAATCAAAAAAATTGGTGTTCTGCGTAGCTTTTAAAAAGTTTTGGAGCTCGTGAAAAGGAGAAACAAAGTTCAGCAAATTTACGCCCAGTATTCACATTTTTCCAAAAGTCAATTATTTTAAAAAATGTTCAAAATCAAAAAAATTGGTGTTCTGAGTAGCTTTTAAAAAACTATGGAGTTCCTGAAAAGGGGGAAAAAAGCTCTGCAAATTTGCGCCCAACATTCACAATTTTCCAAAATTTTAATTTTTTAAAAAATTTTCAAAATCAAAAAGAAATTGGTGTTCTGAGTAGCTTTTAAAAAGTTTTGGAGTTCTTGAAAAGGAGAAACAAAGTTCTGCAAATTTACGCCCAATATTCACATTTTTTCAAAAGTCAAATTTAAAAAAAAAATATTCAAAATCAAAAAAAAAATGGTCTTCTGAGAAGCTTCTAAAATGTTCTGGAGTTCCTGAAAAGGAGAAAAAAGTTCTGCAAATTAACGCCCAATATTCAAAATTTACCAAAAGTCAAATTTTTAAAAAATGTTCAAAATCAAAAAAAAAATTGGAGTTATGAGTAGCTTTTAAAATGTTCTGTAGTGCCTGAGAAGGAGAAAAAAGTGTTGCAAATTTGCGCCAAATATTCACATTTTTCCAAAAGTCAAATTTAAAAAAATGTTCAAAATCAAAAAAATTGGTGTTCTGTGTAGTTTTTAAAAAGTTCTGCAGTTCCTGAAAAGGACAAAAAAGTTCTGCAGATTTGCGCCCAACATTCACAATTTTCCAAAAGTTTAATTTTTTAAAAAATGTTCAAAATCAAAAATAAATTGGTGTTCTGAGTAGCTTTTAAAAAGTTTTGGAGTTCGTGAAAAGGAGAAACAAAGTTCTGCAAATTTACGCCCAATATTCACATTTTTCCAAAAGTCAAATTTAAAACAAATGTTTAAAATCAAAAAAAAACTTCGAGTTCTGAGTAGCTTTTAAAAAGTTCTAGAGTTCCTGAAAAGGAGAAAAAAGTTCTGCAAATTTACGCCTAATATTCACATTTTTACAAAAGGCAAATTTTAAGAAAAATGTTCAAAATTAAAAAAAAAATGGTGTTCTGAGTAGCTTTTAAAAAGTTTTGGAGTTCGTGAAAAGGAGAAATAAAGTTCTGCAAATTTACGCCCATTATTCACATTTTTCCAAAAGTCAAATTTAAAAAAAAAAATTTTAAAATCAAAAAAAAAATTGTTTTCTGAGTAGCTTCTAAAAAGTTCTGGAGTTCCTGAGAAGGAGAAAAAAAGTTTTGCAAATTTACGCCCAATATTCACATTTTTGCAAAAGGAAAATTTTTAAAAAAATTTTCTAAATCAAAAAAATTGGTGTTCTGACTACCTTGTAAAAAGTTCTAGAGTTTTTGAAAAGGAGAAAGAAGTTCTGCAAATTTACGCCTAATATTCACATTTTTGCCAAAGGCAAATTTTAAGAAAAATGTTCAAAATCAAAAAAAAATGGTGTTCTGAGTAGCTTTTAAAAAGTTTTGGAGTTCGTGAAAAGGAGAAACAAAGTTCTGCAAATTTACGCCCATTATTCACATTTTTCCAAAAGTCAAATTTAAAAAAAAAAAAAATTTTAAATCAAAAAAAAAAAAAATTGGTTTTCTGAGTAGCTTCTAAAAAGTTCTGGAGTTCCTGAAAAGGAGAAAAAAGTTTTGCAAATTTACGCCCAATATTCACATTTTTGCAAAAGGCAAATTTTTAAAAAAATTTTCAAAATCAAAAAAATTGGCGTTCTGACTACCTTGTAAAAAGTTCTAGAGTTCCTGAAAAGGAGAAAAAAGTTCTGCAAATTTACGCCCAATATTCACATTTTTGCAAAAGTCAAATTTTTTAAAAAATGGCCAAAATCAAAAAAATTGGTGTTCTGCGTAGCTTTTAAAAAGTTCTGGAGTTCCTGAAAAGGAGAAAAAAAGTTCTGCAAATTTAAGCCCAATATTCACATTTCCCCAAAAGTCAAATTTTTTAAAAAATGTTCAAAATTAAAAAAAAAATTGGTGTTCTGAGTAGCTTTTAAAAATTTTTGGAGTTCGTGAAAAGGAGAAACAAATTTCTGCAAATTTACGCCCAATATTCACAATTTTACAAAAGTCAAATTTAAGAAATATGTTTAAAATCAAAAAAAAAAAAATTGGTTTTCTGAGTAGCTTCTAAAATGTTCTGGAGTTCCTGAAAAGGAGAAAAAAAGTTGTGCAAATTTGCGCCCAATATTCACATTTTTCCAAAAGTCAAATTTAAAAAAAAATGTTTAAAATCAAAAAAAAAAAATTGGAGTTCTGAGTAGCTTTTAAAAAGTTCTAGAGTTCCTAAAAAGAGAAAAAAGTTCTGCAAATTTACGCCTAATATTCACATTTTTGCAAAAGGCAAATTTTAAGAAAAATGTTCAAAATCAAAAAAAAATTGGTGTTCTGAGTAGCTTTTAAAAAGTTTTGGAGTTCGTGAAAAGGAGAAACAAAGTTCTGCAAATTTACGCCCAATATTCACATTTTTCCAAAAGACAAATTTAAAAAAAAATTTTTTTTAATAAAAAAAAAATAGGTTTTCTGAGTAGCTTCTAAAAAGTTCTGGAGTTTCTGAAAAGGAGAAAAAAAGTTTTGCAAATTTACGCCCAATATTCACATTTTTGCAAAAGGCAAATTTTTAAAAAAATGTTCAAAATCAAAAAAATTAGTGTTCTGAGTAGGTTTTAAAAAGTTATGGAATTCCTGAAAAGGGGGAGAAAAGCTCTGCAAATTTACGCCCAATAATCAAATTTTTCCAAAAGTAAAATTTTTTCAAAAATGTTCAAACTCAAAAAAAAAAAATTGGTGTTCTGAATAGCTTTTAAAATGTTCTGGAATTCCTGAAAAGGAGAAAAAGAATCCCTGAAAAGAAAAAAGTTCTGCAAAAAGTAAATTTTTTAAAAAAATGTTGAAAATCAAAAAAATGGAGTTCTGAGAAGCTTTTAAAAGGTTCTGGAGTTCCTGAAAAGGAAAAAAAAAGTTCTGCAAATTTACGCCCAATATTCACATTTTTGCAAAAGTCAAATTTTTTAAAAAATGTTCAAAATCAAAAAAGTCGGTGTTCTGAGTAGCTTTTAAAAAGTTTTGGGGATCTTGAAAAAGTCCAAAAAAGTTCTGCAAATTTACGCCCAATACTCACACTTTTCCAAAAGGCAAATTTTTTAAAAATGTTCAAAATCAAAAAAATTGGTGTTCTGCGTAGCTTTTAAAAAGTTCTGGAGTTCCTGAAAAGGAGAAAAAAAGTTCTGCGAATTTACGCCCAATATTCACATTTCCCCAAAAGTCAAATTTTTTAAAAAATGTTCAAAATTTAAAAAAAAAGTGGTGTTCTGAGTAGCTTTTAAAATTTTCTGGAGTTCCTGAGAAGGAGAAAAAGTTTCTGAAAATTTACGCCCAATATTCACATTTTTCCAAAAGTCAAATTTTTTAAAAAATGTTCAAACTCAAAAAAAAAATTGGTGTTCTGAATAGCTTTTAAAATGTTCTGGAATTCCTGAAAAGGAGAAAAAAGTTCTGCAAATTTACGCCCAATATTCACATTTTTCCAAAAGTCAAATTTAAAAAAAAATGTTTAAACTCAAAAAAAAAAATTGGTTTTCTGAGTAGCTTTTAAAAAGTTTTGGAGATCGTGAAAAGGTCCAAAAAAGTACTGCAAATTTACGCCCAATACTCACATTTTTGCAAATGGGAAATTTTTAAAAAATGTTCAAAATCAAAAAAATTGGTGTTCTGACTACCTTGTAAAAAGTTCTGGAGTTCCTGAAAAGGAGAAAAAAGTTCTGAAAATTTACGCCCAATATTCACATTTTTGCAAAAGTCAAATTTTTTAAAAAATTTTCAAAATCAAAAAGAAATTGGTGTTCTGAGTAGCTTTTAAAAAGTTTTGGAGTTCGTGAAAAGGAGAAACAAAGTTGTGCAAATTTATGCCCAATATTCACATTTTTTCAAAAGTCAAATTTAAAAAAAAATATTCAAAATCAAAAAAAATGGTCTTCTGAGTAGATTCTAAAATGTTCTGGAGTTCCTGAAAAGGAGAAAAAAAGTTCTGCAAATTTAAGCCCAATATTCACATTTCCCCAAAAGTCAAATTTTTTAAAAAATGTTCAAAATTAAAAAAAAAATTGGTGTTCTGAGTAGCTTTTAAAAATTTTTGGAGTTCGTGAAAAGGAGAAACAAATTTCTGCAAATTTACGCCCAATATTCACAATTTTACAAAAGTCAAATTTAAGAAATATGTTTAAAATCAAAAAAAAAAAAATTGGTTTTCTGAGTAGCTTCTAAAATGTTCTGGAGTTCCTGAAAAGGAGAAAAAAAGTTGTGCAAATTTGCGCCCAATATTCACATTTTTCCAAAAGTCAAATTTAAAAAAAAATGTTTAAAATCAAAAAAAAAAAATTGGAGTTCTGAGTAGCTTTTAAAAAGTTCTAGAGTTCCTAAAAAGAGAAAAAAGTTCTGCAAATTTACGCCTAATATTCACATTTTTGCAAAAGGCAAATTTTAAGAAAAATGTTCAAAATCAAAAAAAAATTGGTGTTCTGAGTAGCTTTTAAAAAGTTTTGGAGTTCGTGAAAAGGAGAAACAAAGTTCTGCAAATTTACGCCCAATATTCACATTTTTCCAAAAGACAAATTTAAAAAAAAATTTTTTTTAATAAAAAAAAAATAGGTTTTCTGAGTAGCTTCTAAAAAGTTCTGGAGTTTCTGAAAAGGAGAAAAAAAGTTTTGCAAATTTACGCCCAATATTCACATTTTTGCAAAAGGCAAATTTTTAAAAAAATGTTCAAAATCAAAAAAATTAGTGTTCTGAGTAGGTTTTAAAAAGTTATGGAATTCCTGAAAAGGGGGAGAAAAGCTCTGCAAATTTACGCCCAATAATCAAATTTTTCCAAAAGTAAAATTTTTTCAAAAATGTTCAAACTCAAAAAAAAAAAAATTGGTGTTCTGAATAGCTTTTAAAATGTTCTGGAATTCCTGAAAAGGAGAAAAAGAATCCCTGAAAAGAAAAAAGTTCTGCAAAAAGTAAATTTTTTAAAAAAATGTTGAAAATCAAAAAAATGGAGTTCTGAGAAGCTTTTAAAAGGTTCTGGAGTTCCTGAAAAGGAAAAAAAAAGTTCTGCAAATTTACGCCCAATATTCACATTTTTGCAAAAGTCAAATTTTTTAAAAAATGTTCAAAATCAAAAAAGTCGGTGTTCTGAGTAGCTTTTAAAAAGTTTTGGGGATCTTGAAAAAGTCCAAAAAAGTTCTGCAAATTTACGCCCAATACTCACACTTTTCCAAAAGGCAAATTTTTTAAAAATGTTCAAAATCAAAAAAATTGGTGTTCTGCGTAGCTTTTAAAAAGTTCTGGAGTTCCTGAAAAGGAGAAAAAAAGTTCTGCGAATTTACGCCCAATATTCACATTTCCCCAAAAGTCAAATTTTTTAAAAAATGTTCAAAATTTAAAAAAAAAGTGGTGTTCTGAGTAGCTTTTAAAATTTTCTGGAGTTCCTGAGAAGGAGAAAAAGTTTCTGAAAATTTACGCCCAATATTCACATTTTTCCAAAAGTCAAATTTTTTAAAAAATGTTCAAACTCAAAAAAAAAATTGGTGTTCTGAATAGCTTTTAAAATGTTCTGGAATTCCTGAAAAGGAGAAAAAAGTTCTGCAAATTTACGCCCAATATTCACATTTTTCCAAAAGTCAAATTTAAAAAAAAATGTTTAAACTCAAAAAAAAAAATTGGTTTTCTGAGTAGCTTTTAAAAAGTTTTGGAGATCGTGAAAAGGTCCAAAAAAGTACTGCAAATTTACGCCCAATACTCACATTTTTGCAAATGGGAAATTTTTAAAAAATGTTCAAAATCAAAAAAATTGGTGTTCTGACTACCTTGTAAAAAGTTCTGGAGTTCCTGAAAAGGAGAAAAAAGTTCTGAAAATTTACGCCCAATATTCACATTTTTGCAAAAGTCAAATTTTTTAAAAAATTTTCAAAATCAAAAAGAAATTGGTGTTCTGAGTAGCTTTTAAAAAGTTTTGGAGTTCGTGAAAAGGAGAAACAAAGTTGTGCAAATTTATGCCCAATATTCACATTTTTTCAAAAGTCAAATTTAAAAAAAAATATTCAAAATCAAAAAAAATGGTCTTCTGAGTAGATTCTAAAATGTTCTGGAGTTCCTGAAAAGGAGAAAAAAAGTTCTGCAAATTTACGCCCAATATTCAAATTTTTTCAAAAGTCAAATTTAAAAAAATGTTCAAAATCAAAAAAAATGGTGTTCTGTGTAACTTTTAAAAAGTTCTAGAGATCCTGAAAAGGAGAAAAAAGTTCTGCAAATATACGCCTAATATTCACATTTTTGCAAAAGGCAAATTTTAAGAAAAATGTTCAAAATCAAAAAAAAATGGTGTTCTGAGTAGCTTTTAAAAAGTTTTGGAGTTCGTGAAAAGGAGAAACAAAGTTCTGCAAATTTACGCCCATTATTCACATTTTTCCAAAAGTCAAATTTAAAAAAAAAAAAATTTTAAATCAAAAAAAAAATTAGTTTTCTGAGTAGCTTCTAAAAAGTTCTGGAGTTCCTGAAAAGGAGAAAAAAGTTTTGCAAATTTACGCCCAATATTCACATTTTTGCAAAAGGCAAATTTTTAAAAAAAATTTCAAAATCAAAAAAATTGGTGTTCTGACTACCTTGTAAAAAGTTCTAGAGTTCCTGAAAAGGAGAAAGAAGTTCTGCAAATTTACGCCTAATATTCACATTTTTGCAAAAGGCAAATTTTTAAAAAAATGTTCAAAATCAAAAAAATTGGTGTTCTGAGTAGCTTTTAAAAAGTTTTGGAGTTCCTGAAAAGGAGAAACAAAGTTCTGCAAATTTACGCCCAATATTCACATTTTTCCAAAAGTCAAATTTAAAAAAAAATGTTTAAAATCAAAAAAAAAAATTGGTTTTCTGAGTAGCTTCTAAAAAGTTCTGCAGTTCCTGAAAAGTAGAAAAAAGTTTTGCAAATTTACGCCCAATATTCACATTTTTGCAAAAGGCAAATTTTTAAAAAAATGTTCAAAATCAAAAAAATTGGTGTTCTGACTACCTTGTAAAAAGTTCTGGAGTTCCTGAAAAGGAGAAAAAAGTTCTGCAAATTTACGCCCAATATTCACATTTTTGCAAAAGTCAAATTTTTTAAAAAATGTCCAAAATCAAAAAAAAATCGGTGTTCTGAGTAGCTTTTAAAAAGTTTTGGAGATCGTGAAAAGGACCAAAAAAGTTCTGCAAATTTACGCCCAATACTCACATTTTTCCAAAAGGCAAATTTTTTAAAAATGTTCAAAATCAAAAAAATTGGTGTTCTGCGTAGCTTTTAAAAAGTTCTGGAGTTCCTGAAAAGGAGAAAAAAAGTTCTGCAAATTTAAGCCCAATATTCACATTTCCCCAAAAGTCAAATTTTTTAAAAAATGTTCAAAATTAAAAAAAAATTGGTGTTCTGTGTAGCTTTTAAAAAGTTTTGGAGTTCGTGAAAAGGAGAAACAAAATTCTGCAAATTTACGCCCAATATTCACATTTTTCCAAAAGTCAAATTTAAGAAAAAATGTTTAAAATCAAAAAAAAAAATTGGTTTTCTGAGTAGCTTCTAAAATGTTCTGGAGTTCCTGAAAAGGAGAAAAAAAGTTGTGCAAATTTGCGCCCAATATTCACATTTTTCCAAAAGTCAAATTTAAAAAAAAATGTTTAAAATCAAAAAAAAAAATTGGAGTTCTGAGCAGCTTTTAAAAAGTTCTAGAGTTCCTGAAAAGGAGAAAAAAGTTCTGCAAATTTACGCCTAATATTCACATTTTTGCAAAAGGCAAATTTTAAGAAAAATGTTCAAAATCAAAAAAAATTGGTGTTCTGAGTAGCTTTTAAAAAGTTTTGGAGTTCGTGAAAAGGAGAAACAACGTTCTGCAAATTTACGCCCAATATTCACATTTTTCCAAAAGTCAAATTTAAAAAAAATTTTTTTAAATCAAAAAAAAAATTGGTTTTCTGAGTAGCTTCTAAAAAGTTCTGGAGTTCCTGAAAAGGAGAAAAAAGGTTTTGCAAATTTACGCCCAATATTCACATTTTTGCAAAAGGCAAATTTTAAAAAAAATTAGTGTTCTGACTACCTTGTAAAAAGTTCTAGAGTTCCTGAAAATGAGAAAGAAGTTCTGCAAATTAACGCCAAATATTCACATATTTGCAAAAGGCAAATTTTTAAAAAAATGTTCAAAATCAAAAAAATTGGTGTTCTGAGTAGCTTTTAAAAAGTTTTGGAGTTCGTGAAAAGGAGAAACAAAGTTCTGCAAATTTACGCCCAATATTCACATTTTTCCAAAAGTCAAATTTAAAAAAAAATGTTTAAAATCAAAAAAAAAATTGCTTTCTGAGTAGCTTCTAAAAAGTTCTGGAGTTCCTGAAAAGGAGAAAAAAGTTTTGCAAATTTCCCCCAATATTCACATTTTTGCAAAAGGCAAATTTTAAAAAAAATTTTCAAAATCAAGAAAATTGTTGTTCTGACTACCTTGTAAAAAGTTCTGGAGTTCCTGAAAAGGAGAAAAAAGTTCTGCAAATTTACGCCCAATATTCACATTTTTGCAAAAGTCAAATTTTTTAAAAAATGTTCAAAATCAAAAAAAAAATCGGTGTTCTGAGTAGCTTTTAAAAAATTTTGGAGATCGTGAAAAGGACCAAAAAAGTTCTGCAAATTTACGCCCAATACTCACATTTTTCCAAAAGGCAAATTTTTTTAAAGGTTCAAAATCAAAAAAATTGGTGTTCTGCGTAGCTTTTAAAAAGTTCTGGAGT
The DNA here is from genome assembly GCF_040869045.1 of Eurosta solidaginis. Taxonomy (NCBI): domain Eukaryota; kingdom Metazoa; phylum Arthropoda; class Insecta; order Diptera; family Tephritidae; genus Eurosta; species Eurosta solidaginis. Next base: position 107,949,960 of record NC_090320.1, on the reverse strand, counting down.
TCCTGAAAAGGAGAAAAAAATTTCTGCAAATTTACGCCCAATATTCACATTTCCCCAAAAGTCAATTTTTTTAAAAAATGTTCAAAATTAAAAAAAACTGGTGTTCTGAGTAGCTTTTAAAATTTTCTGGAGTTCCTGAGAAGGAGAAAAAATTTCTGAAAATTTACGCCCAAAATTCATATTTTTCCAAAAGTCAAATTTTTTAAAAAATGTTCAAATTCAAAAAAATTTGTGTTCTGAGTAGGTTTTAAAAAGTTATGGAATTCCTGTAAAGGGGGAAAAAAGCTCTGCAAATTTACGCCCAATATTCACATTTTTCCAAAGTAAAATTTTTTCAAAAATGTTCAAACTCAAAAAAAAAATTGGTGTTCTGAATAGCTTTTAAAATGTTCTGGAATTCCTGAAAAGGAGAAAAAAGTTCTGCAAATTTACGCATAATATTCACATTTTTCCAAAAGTAAATTTTTTAAAAAAATGTTGAAAATCAAAAAAATGGAGTTCTGAGAAGCTTTTAAAAAGTTGTGGAGTTCCTGAAAAGGAAAAAAAAGTTCTGCAAATTTACGCACAATATTCACTATTCACATTTTTTCAAAAGTCAAATTAAAAAAAAATTTTAAAATCAAAAAAAAAATTGGTTTTCTGAGTAGCTTTTAAAAAGTTTTGGAGATCGTGAAAAGGACCAAAAAAGTTCTGCAAATTTACGCCCAATATTCACATTTTTCCAAAAGTCAAATTTAAAAAAAAATGTTTAAAATTAAAAAAAAAATTCGTTTTCTGAGTAGTTTTTAAAAAGTTTTGGAGATCGTGAAAAGGACCAAAAAAGTTGTGCAAATTTGCGCCCAACATTCACAATTTTCCAAAAGTTTAATTTTTAAAAAAATGTTCAAAATCAAAAAGAAATTGGTGTTCTGAGTAGCTTTTAAAAAGTTTTGGAGTTCGTGAAAAGGAGAAAGAAAGTTCTGCAAATTTACGCCCAATATTCACATTTTTTCAAAAGTCAAATTAAAAAAAAATTTTCAAAATCAAAAAAAAAATGGTCTTTTGAGTAGCTTCTAAAATTTTCTGGAGTTCCTGAAAAGGAGAAAAAAAGTTCTGCAAATTTACGCCCAATATTCACATTTTCCAAAAGTCAAATTTTTTAAAAAATGTTGAAAATCAAAAAAAAAGGTCTTTTGAGTAGCTTCTAAAATTTTCTGGAGTTCCTGAAAAGGAGAAAAAAATTTCTGCAAATTTACGCCCAATACTCACATTTTTCCAAGACGCAAATTTTTTAAAAATGTTAAAAATCAAAAAAAAATTGGTGTTCTGCGTAGCTTTTAAAAAGTTTTGGAGTTCCTGAAAAGGAGAAACAAAGTTCTGCAAATTTACGCCCAATATTCACATTTTTCCAAAAGTAAATTTTTTTTTTTAAATGTTCAAAATCAAAAAAATTGTGTTCTGAGTAGCTTTTAAAGAGTTATGGAGTTCCTGAAAAGGAGGAAAAAATCTCTGCAAATTTGCGCCCAACATTCACAATTTTCCAAAAGTTTAATTTTTAAAAAAATTTTCAAAATCAAAAAGAAATTAGTGTTCTGAGTAGCTTTTAAAAAGTTTTGGAGTTTGTGAAAAGGAGAAACAAAGTCCTGCAAATTTACGCCCAATATTCACATTTTTTCAAAAGTCAAATTAAAAAAAAATTTTCAAAATCAAAAAAAAAATGGTCTTTTGAGTAGCTTCTAAAATTTTCTGGAGTTCCTGAAAAGGAGAAAAAAAGTTCTGCAAATTTACGCCCAATATTCACATTTTCCAAAAGTCAAATTTTTTAAAAAATGTTGAAAATCAAAAAAAAAAAGGTCTTTTGAGTAGCTTCTAAAATTTTCTGGAGTTCCTGAAAAGGAGAAAAAAATTTCTGCAAATTTACGCCCAATAATCACATTTTCCAAAAGTCAAATTTTTTAAAAAATGTTCAAAATCAAAAAAAAAAATTGGAGTTAAGAGTAGCTTTTAAAATTTTCTGTAGTGCCTGAGAAGGAGAAAAAAAGTGTTGCAAATTTGCGCCAAATATTCACATTTTTCCAAAAGTCAAATTTAAAAAAAATGTTCAAAATCATTTGATTTGATTGAATTGGTGTTCTGAGTAGTTTTTAAAAAGTTCTGGAGTTCCTGAAAAGGACAAAAAAATTTCTGCAAATTTGCGCCCAACATTCACAATTTTCCAAAAGTTTAATTTTTAAAAAAATGTTCAAAATCAAAAAGAAATTGGTGTTCTGAGTAGCTTTTAAAAAGTTTTGGAGTTCGTGAAAAGGAGAAAGAAAGTTCTGTAAATTTACGCCCAATATTCACACTTTTCCAAAAGCCAAATTTAAAAAAAAATGTTTAAAATCAAAAAAAAAAAATTGGTTTTCTGAGTAGCTTCTAAAAAGTTCTGGAGTTCCTGAAAAGGAGAAAAAAAGTTGTGCAAATTTGCGCCCAATATTCAAATTTTTGCAAAAGGCAAATTTTAAGAAAAATGTTCAAAATCAACAAAAATTGGTGTTCTGAGTAGCTTTTAAAAAGTTTTGGAGTTCGTGAAAAGGAGAAACAAAGTTCTGCATTTTTCCAAAAGTCAAATTTAAAAAAAAATGATTAAAATCAAAAAAAAAAAATTGGTTTTCTGAGTAGCTTCTAAAAAGTTCTGGAGTTTCTGAAAAAAAGAAACAAAGTTCTGCAAATTTACGCCCAATATTCACATTTTTCCAAAAGTCAATTTTTTTTAAAAATGTTCAAAATCAAAAAAGTTGGTGTTCTGAGTAGCTTTTAAAAAGTTATGGAGTTCCTGAGAAGGGGGAAAAAAGCTCTGCAAATTTGCGCCCAACATTCACAATTTTCCAAAAGTTTAATTTTTTAAAAAATTTTCAAAATCAAAAAAAATTGGTGTTCTGAGTAGCTTTTAAAAAGTTATGGAGTTCCTGAAAAGGTGGAAAAAAGCTCTGCAAATTTATGCGCAATATTCAAATTTTTCCAAAAGTCAAATTTTTTCAAAAATGTTCAAAATCAAAAAAATTGGTGTTGTGACTACCGTTTAAAAAGTTCTGGAGTTCCTGAGAAAGAGAAAAAAGTTCTCCAAATTTACGCACAATATTCACATTTTTGCAAGTCAAATTTTTTAAAAAATGTTCAAAATAAAAAAAAATCGGTGTTCTGAGTAGCTTTTAAAAAGTTCTGGAGTTCCCGAGAAGCAAAAAAAAAGTTCTGCAAATTTACGCCCAATATTCACATTTTTGCAAAAGTCAAATTTTTTAAAAAATGTTCAAAATCAAAAAAATCGGTGTTCTGCGTAGCTTTTAAAAAGTTTTTCAGTTCGTCAAAACGAGAAACAAAGTTCTGCAAATTCACGCCCAATATTCACATTTTTCCAAAAGTCAAACTTTTTAAAAATGTTCAAAAACAAAATAATTCGTTTTCTGAGTAGCTTTTAAAAAGTTTTTCAGTTCGTGAAAAGGAGAAACAAAGTTCTGCAAATTTACGCCCAATATTCACATTTTTCCAAAAGTCAATTTTTTTTAAAAATGTTCAAAATCAAAATAATTGGTGTTCTGAGTAGCTTTTAAAAAGTTCTGGACTTCCTGAAAAGAAGAAAAAAAGTTCTGCAAATTTACGCCCAATATTCATATATTTTCAAAAGTCAAATTTAAAAAAAACCGTTCAAAATCAAAAAAAAATTGGTGTTCTGAGTAGCTTTTAAAAAGTTCTGGAGTTCCTGAAAAGGAGAAAAAAGTTCTGCAAATTTACGCCCAATATTCACATTTTTCCAAAAGTCAAATTTTTTGCAAAATGTTCAAAGTCAAAAAAATTGGTGTTCTGACTACCTTTTATAAAGTTCTGGAGTATCTGAAAAGGAGAAAAGAGTTCTGCAAATTTACGCCCAATATTCACATTTTTGCAAAAGTCAAATTTTTTAAAAAATGCTCAAAATAAAAAATAAATCAGTGTTCTGAGTAGCTTTTAAAAAGTTCTGGAGTTCCTGAAAAGGAGAAAAAAGTTCTACAAATTTACGCCCAATATTCACATTTTTCCAAAAGTCGAATTTTTTACAAAATGTTCAGAATCAAAAAAAATTGGTGTTCTGAGTAGCTTTTAAAAAGTTATGGAGTTCCTGAAAAGGTGGAAAAAAGCTCTGCAAATTTACGCGCAATATTCAAATTTTTCCAAAAGTCAAATTTTTTCAAAAATGTTCAAACTCAAAAAAAATTGGTGTTCTGAATAGCTTTTAAAATGTTTTGGAATTCCTGAATAGGAGAAAAAGTTCTGCAAATTTACGCCCAATATTCACATTTTTCCAAAAGTAAATTTTTTTAAAAAATGTTGAAAATCAAAAAATTGGTGTTCTGAGTAGCTTTTGAAAAGTTCAGGAGTTCCTGAAAAGGAAAAAAAAAGTTCTGCAAATTTACGCACAATATTCACTATTCACATTTTTTCAAAAGTCAAATTTAAAAAAAAAATTTCAAAATAAAAAAAAATGGTCTTCTGAGTAGCTTCTAAAAAGTTCTGGAGTTCCTGAAAAGGAGAAAAAAAGTTCTGCAAATTTGCGCCCAACATTCACAAATTCCCAAAAGTTTAATTTTTTAAAAAATGTTCAAAATCAAAAAGAATTTGGTGTTCTGAGTAGCTTTTAAAAAGTTTTGGAGTTCGTGAAAAGGAGAAACAAAGTTCTGCAAATTTACGCCCAATATTCACATTTTTGCAAAAGTCAAATTTTTTACAAAATGTTCAAAATCAAAAAAATTGGTGTTGTGACTACCGTTTAAAAAGTTCTGGAGTTCCTGAGAAAGAGAAAAAAGTTCTCCAAATTTACGCCCAATATTCACATCTTTGCAAGTAAAATTTTTTAAAAAATGTTCAAAATAAAAAAAAATCGGTGTTCTGAGTAGCTTTTAAAAAGTTCTGGAGTTCCCGAGAAGCAAAAAAAAAGTTCTGCAAATTTACGCCCAATATTCACATTTTTGCAAAAGTCAAATTTTTTAAAAAATGTTCAAAATCAAAAAAATCGGTGTTCTGCGTAGCTTTTAAAAAGTTTTTCAGTTCGTCAAAACGAGAAACAAAGTTCTGCAAATTCACGCCCAATATTCACATTTTTCCAAAAGTCAAATTTTTTAAAAATGTTCAAAAACAAAATAATTCGTTTTCTGAGTAGCTTTTAAAAAGTTTTTCAGTTCGTGAAAAGGAGAAACAAAGTTCTGCAAATTTACGCCCAATATTCACATTTTTCCAAAAGTCAATTTTTTTTAAAAATGTTCAAAATCAAAATAATTGGTGTTCTGAGTAGCTTTTAAAAAGTTCTGGACTTCCTGAAAAGAAGAAAAAAAGTTCTGCAAATTTACGCCCAATATTCATATATTTTCAAAAGTCAAATTTAAAAAAAAAACCGTTCAAAATAAAAAAAAAATTGGTGTTCTGAGTAGCTTTTAAAAAGTTCTGGAGTTCCTGAAAAGGAGAAAAAAGTTCTGCAAATTTACGCCCAATATTCACGTTTTTCCAAAAGTCAAATTTTTTGCAAAATGTTCAAAGTCAAAAAAATTGGTGTTCTGACTACCTTTTATAAAGTTCTGGAGTATCTGAAAAGGAGAAAAGAGTTCTGCAAATTTACGCCCAATATTCACATTTTTGCAAAAGTAAAATTTTTTAAAAAATGCTCAAAATAAAAAATAAATCAGTGTTCTGAGTAGCTTTTAAAAAGTTCTGGAGTTCCTGAAAAGGAGAAAAAAGTTCTACAAATTTACGCCCAATATTCACATTTTTCCAAAAGTCGAATTTTTTACAAAATGTTCAGAATCAAAAAAAATTGGTGTTCTGAGTAGCTTTTAAAAAGTTATGGAGTTCCTGAAAAGGTGGAAAAAAGCTCTGCAAATTTACGCGCAATATTCAAATTTTTCCAAAAGTCAAATTTTTTCAAAAATGTTCAAACTAAAAAAAAATTGGTGTTCTGAATAGCTTTTAAAATGTTTTGGAGTTCCTGAATAGGAGAAAAAGTTCTGCAAATTTACGCCCAATATTCACATTTTTCCAAAAGTAAATTTTTTTTAAAAAATGTTGAAAATCAAAAAATTGGTGTTCTGAGTAGCTTTTGAAAAGTTCTGGAGTTCCTGAAAAGGAAAAAAAAAGTTCTGCAAATTTACGCACAATATTCACTATTCACATTTTTTCAAAAGTCAAATTTAAAAAAAAAATTTCAAAATAAAAAAAAATGGTCTTCTGAGTAGCTTCTAAAAAGTTCTGGAGTTCCTGAAAAGGAGAAAAAAAGTTCTGCAAATTTGCGCCCAACATTCACAAATTCCCAAAAGTTTAATTTTTTAAAAAATGTTCAAAATCAAAAAGAATTTGGTGTTCTGAGTAGCTTTTAAAAAGTTTTGGAGTTCGTGAAAAGGAGAAACAAAGTTCTGCAAATTTACGCCCAATATTCACATTTTTCCAAAAGTCAAATTTAAAAAAAAAAATTTAAAATCAAAAAAAAAAATTGGTTATCTGAGTAGCTTCTAAAAAGTTCTGGAGTTCCTGAAAAGGAGAAAAAAAGTTGTGCAAATTTGCGCCCAATATTCACATTTTTCCAAAAGTCAAAATAAAAAAAAAAATTTCAAAATCAACAAAAAAAAATTGGAGTTCTGAGTAGCTTTTAAAATGTTCTGGAGTTCCTGAGAAGGAGAAAAAAAGTTTTGCAAATTTACGCCCAATATTCACATATTTGCAAAAGGAAAATTTTTAAAAAAATGTTCAAAATCAAAAAAATTGGTGTTCTGACTACCTTGTAAAAAGTTCTAGAGTTCCTGAAAAGGAGAAAGAAGTTCTGCAAATTTACGCCTATTATTCACATTTTTGCAAAAGGCAAATTTTAAAAAAAATGTTCAAAATCAAAAAAATTGGTGTTCTGAATAGTTTTAAAAATGTTCTGGAGTTCGTGAAAAGGAGAAACAAAGTTCTGCAAATTTACGCCCAATATTCACATTTTTCCAAAAGTCAAATTTAAAAAAAAATGTTTAAAATCACAAAAAAAAATTGGTTTTCTGAGTAGCTTCTAAAAAGTTCTGGAGTTCCTGAAAAGGAGAAAAAAATTTTGCAAATTTACGCCCAATATTCACATTTTTGCAAAAGGCAAATTTTTTAAAAGTTCTGCAAATTTGAGCCCAACATTCACAAATTCCCAAAAGTTTAATTTTTTAAAAAATGTTCAAAATCAAAAAAATTGGTGAAAAGGAGAAACAAAGTTCTGCAAATTTACGCCCAATATACACATTTTTCCAAAAGTCAATTTAAAAAAAATGTTTAAAATCAAAAAAAAAAAAAATTGGTTTTCTGAGTAGATTCTAAAAAGTTCTGGAGTTCCTGAGAAGGAGAAAAAATTTTTGCAAATCTGCGCCCAATATTCACATTTTTCCAAAAGTCAAAATTTTAAAAAAATTTTCAAAATCAACAAAAAAAAATTGGAGTTCTGAGTAGCTTTTAAAATGTTCTGGAGTTCCTGAAAAGGAGAAAAAAGCTTTGCAAATTTACGCCCAATATTCACATTTTTGCAAAAGGCAAATTTTTAAAAAAATGGTTAAAAATCAAAAAAATTGGTCTTCTGACTACCTTGTAAAAATTTCTAGAGTTCCTGAAAAGGAGAAAAAAGTTCTGCAAATTTACGCCTAATATTCAGATTTTTGCAAAAGGCAAATTTAAAAAAAAGTGTTCAAAATCAAAAAAAATTGGTGTTCTGAATAGCTTTTAAAAAGTTTTGGAGTTCGTGAAAAGGAGAAACAAAGTTCTGCAAATTTACGCGCAATAATCACATTTTTCCAAAAGTCAAATTTAAAAAAAAAAAAATTTTAAAATCAAAAAAAAAAAATGGTTTTCTGAGTAGCTTCTAAAAAGTTCTGGAGTTCCTGAAAAGGAGAAAAAAGTTTTGCAAATTTACGCCCAATATTCACATTTTTGCAAAAGGCAAATTTTAAAAAAAATCTTCAAAATCAAAAAAAAAAAAAAATGGAGTCCTGGGTAGCTTTTAAAAGTGTCTGGAGTGCCTGCGAAGGAGAAAAAAGTTCTGCAAATTTACGCCCAATATTCACATTTTTCCAAAAGTCAAATTTAAAAAAAAATGTTCAAAATAAAAAAAAAATTGGTTTTCTGAGTAGCTTCTAAAAAGTTCTAGAGTTCCTGAAAAGGAGAAAAAGTTTTGCAAATTTGCGCCCAATATTCACATTTTTGCAAAAGTCAAATTTTTTACAAAATGTTCAAAATCAAAAAAATTGGTGTTCTGACTACCATTTAAAAAGTTCTGGAGTTCCTGAGGAGAAAAAAGTTCTCCAAATTTACGCCCAATATTCACATTTTTGCAAGTCAGATTTTTTAAAAAATGTTCAAAATCAAAAAAAATCGGTGTTCTGAGTAGCTTTTAAACAGTTTTTCAGTTCGTGAAAACGAGAAACAAAGTTCTGCAAATTTACGCCCAATATTCACATTTTTTCAAAAGTCACATTTAAAAAAATGTTCAAAATCAAAAAAAAAAAATCGGTGTTCTGCGTAGCTTTTAAAAAGTTTGTCAGTTCGTGAAAACGAGAAACAAAGTTCTGTAAATTCACGCCCAATATTCACATTTTTCCAAAAGCCAAATTTTTTAAAAATGTTCAAAATCAAAATAATTGGTGTTCTGAGTAGCTTTTAAAATGTTTTTCAGTTCGTGAAAAGGAGAAACAAAGTTCTGCAAATTTACGCCCAATATTCACATTTTTGCAAAAGTCAATTTTTTTTAAAAATGTTCAAAATCAAAATAATTGGTGTTCTGAGTAGCTTTTAAAAAGTTCTGGAGTTCCTAAAAAGGAGAAAAGAAGTTCTGCAAATTTACGCCCAATATTCACATATTTCCAAAAGTCAAATTTAAAAAAAACCGTTCAAAATCAAAAAAATTGGTGTTCTGAGTAGCTTTTAAAAAGTTCTGGAGTTCCTGAAAAGGAGAAAAAAGTTCTGCAAATTTACGCCCAATATTCACATATTTTCAAAAGTCAAATTTAAAAAAAACCGTTCAAAATCAAAAAAATTGGTGTTCTGAGTAGCTTTTAAAAAGTTCTGGAGTTCCTGAAAAGGAGAAAAAAGTTCTGCAAATTTACGCCTAATATTCACATTTTTGCAAAAGGCAAATTTTAAGAAAAATGTTCAAAATCAACAAAAATTGGTGTTCTGAGTAGCTTTTAAAAAGTTTTGGAGTTCGTGACAAGGAGAAACAAAGTTCTGCATTTTTCCAAAAGTCAAATTTAAAAAAAAATTATTAAAATCAAAAAAAAAAAAATTGGTTTTCTGAGTAGCTTCTAAAAAGTTCTGGAGTTTCTGAAAAGGAGAAACAAAGTTCTGCAAATTTACGCCCAATATTCACATTTTTCCAAAAGTCAATTTTTTTTAAAAATGTTCAAAATCAAAAAAATTGGTGTTCTGAGTAGCTTTTATAAAGTTATGGAGTTCCTGAAAAGGGGGAAAAAAGCTCTGCAAATTTGCGCCCAACATTCACAATTTTCCAAAAGTTTAATTTCGTAAAAAAATTTTCAAAATCAAAAAGAAATTGGTGTTCTGAGTAGCTTTTAAAAAGTTTTGGAGTTTGTGAAAAGGAGAAACAAAGCTCTGCAAATTTACGCCCAATATTCACATTTTTTCAAAAGTCAAATTTAAAAAAAAATTTCAAAATCAAAAAAAATGGTCTTCTGAGTAGCTTCTAAAATGCTCTGAAGTTCCTGAAAAGGAGAAAAAAAGTTCTGCAAATTTACGCCCAATATTCAAATTTTTCCAAAAGTCAAATTTTTAAAAAATGTTCAAAATCAAAAAAAAAAATTGGAGTTAAGAGTAGCTTTTAAAATGTTCTGTAGTGCCTGAGAAGGAGAAAAAAAGTGTTGCAAATTTGCGCCAAATATTCACATTTTTCCAAAAGTTAAATTTAAAAAAAATGTTCAAAATCAAAAAAATTGGCGTTCTGAGTAGTTTTTAAAAAGTTCTGGAGTTCCTGAAAAGGACAAAAAAAGTTGTGCAAATTTGCGCCAAACATTCACAATTTTCCAAAAGTTTAATTTTTTAAAAAATGTTCAAAATCAAAAAGAAATTGGTGTTCTGAGTAGCTTTTAAAAAGTTTTGGAGGTCGTGAAAAGGAGAAAGAAAGTTCTGCAAATTTACGCCCAATAATCACACTTTTCCAAAAGCCAAATTTAAAAAAAAATGTTTAAAATCAAAAAAAAAAAATTGGTTTTCTGAGTAGCTTCTAAAAACTTCTGGAGTTCCTGAAAAGGAGAAAAAAAGTTGTGCAAATTTGCGCCCAATATTCACATTTTTCCAAAAGTCAAATTTAAAAAAAATGTTTAAAATCAAAAAAAAAAAAAAAAAAATGGAGTTCTGAGTAGCTTTTAAAAAGTTCTAGAGTTCCTGAAAAGGAGAAAAAAGTTCTGCAAATTTACGCCTAATATTCACATTTTTGCAAAAGGCAAATTTTAAGAAAAATGTTCAAAATCAACAAAAATTGGTGTTCTGAGTAGCTTTTAAAAAGTTTTGGAGTTCGTGGCAAGGAGAAACAAAGTTCTGCATTTTTCCAAAAGTCAAATTTAAACAAAAAAATTATTAAAATCAAAAAAATAAATTGGTTTTCTGAGTAGCTTCTAAAAAGTTCTGGAGTTTCTGAAAAAAAGAAACAAAGTTCTGCAAATTTACGCCCAATATTCACATTTTTCCAAAAGTCAATTTTTTTTAAAAATGTTCAAAATCAAAAAAATTGGTGTTCTGAGTAGCTTTTAAAAAGTTATGGAGTTCCTGAGAAGGGGGAAAAAAGCTCTGCAAATTTGCGCCCAACATTCACAATTTTCCAAAAGTTTAATTTTTTTAAAAATTTTCAAAATCAAAAAGAAATTGGTGTTCTGAGTAGCTTTTAAAAAGTTTTGGAGTTTGTGAAAAGGAGAAACAAAGTTCTGCAAATTTACGCCCAATATTCACATTTTTTCAAAAGTCAAATTTAAAAAAAATTTTCAAAATCAAAAAAAAAATGGTCTTCCGAGTAGCTTCTAAAATTTTCTGGAGTTCCTGAAAAGGAGAAAAAAAGTTTTGCAAATTTACGCCCAATATTAAAAATTTTCCAAAAGTCAAATTTTTAAAAAATGTCCAAAATCAAAAAAAAAATTGGAGTTAAGAGTAGCTTTTAAAATGTTCTGTAGTGCCTGAGAAGGAGAAAAAAAGTGTTGCAAATTTGCGCCAAATATTCACATTTTTCCAAAAGTCAAATTTAAAAAAAATGTTCAAAATCAAAAAAATTGGTGTTCTGAGTATTTTTAAAAAGTTCTGGAGTTCCTGTAAAGGACAAAAAAAGTTGTGCAAATTTGCGCCCAACATTCACAATTTTCCAAAAGTTTAATTTTTTAAAAAATGTTCAAAATCAAAAAGAAATTGGTGTTCTGAGTAGCTTTTAAAAAGCTTTGGAGATCGTGAAAAGGACAAAAAAATTCTGCAAATTTACGCTCAATATTCACATTTTTCCAAAAGTCAAATTTAAAAACAAATGTTCGAAATCAAAAAATAAATTCGTTTTCTGAGTAGTTTCTAAAAAGTTCTGGAGTTCCTGAAATGGAGAAAAAATATTTTGCAAATTTGGGCCCAATATTCACATTTTCCAAAAGTCAAATTTAAAAACAAATGTTCAAAATCAAAAAAAAAATTGGTTTTCTGAGTAGTTTCTAAAAATTTCTGGAGTTCCTGAAAAGGAGAAAAAAGTTTTGCAAATTTGCGCCCAATATTCACATTTTTCCAAAAGTCGAATTTTTTACAAAATGTTCAGAATCAAAAAAAATTGGTGTTCTGAGTAGCTTTTAAAAAGTTATGGAGTTCCTGAAAAGGTGGAAAAAAGCTCTGCAAATTTATGCGCAATATTCAAATTTTTCCAAAAGTCAAATTTTTTCAAAAATGTTCAAAATCAAAAAAATTGGTGTTGTGACTACCGTTTAAAAAGTTCTGGAGTTCCTGAGAAAGAGAAAAAAGTTCTCCAAATTTACGCCCAATATTCACATTTTTGCAAGTCAAATTTTTTAAAAAATGTTCAAAATAAAAAAAAATCGGTGTTCTGAGTAGCTTTTAAAAAGTTCTGGAGTTCCCGAGAAGCAAAAAAAAAGTTCTGCAAATTTACGCCCAATATTCACATTTTTGCAAAAGTCAAATTTTTTAAAAAATGTTCAAAATCAAAAAAATCGGTGTTCTGCGTAGCTTTTAAAAAGTTTTTCAGTTCGTCAAAACGAGAAACAAAGTTCTGCAAATTCACGCCCAATATTCACATTTTTCCAAAAGTCAATTTTTTTTAAAAATGTTCAAAATCAAAATAATTGGTGTTCTGAGTAGCTTTTAAAAAGTTCTGGACTTCCTGAAAAGAAGAAAAAAAGTTCTGCAAATTTACGCCCAATATTCATATATTTTCAAAAGTCAAATTTAAAAAAAAACCGTTCAAAATCAAAAAAAAATTGGTGTTCTGAGTAGCTTTTAAAAAGTTCTGGAGTTCCTGAAAAGGAGAAAAAAGTTCTGCAAGTTTACGCCCAATATTCACATTTTTCCAAAAGTCGAATTTTTTGCAAAATGTTCAAAGTCAAAAAAATTGGTGTTCTGACTACCTTTTATAAAGTTCTGGAGTATCTGAAAAGGAGAAAAGAGTTCTGCAAATTTACGCCCAATATTCACATTTTTGCAAAAGTCAAATTTTTTAAAAAATGCTCAAAATAAAAAATAAATCAGTGTTCTGAGTAGCTTTTAAAAAGTTCTGGAGTTCCTGAAAAGGAGAAAAAACTTCCACAAATTTACGCCCAATATTCACATTTTTCCAAAAGTCGAATTTTTTACAAAATGTTCAGAATCAAAAAAAATTGGTGTTCTGAGTAGCTTTTAAAAAGTTATGGAGTTCCTGAAAAGGTGGAAAAAAGCTCTGCAAATTTACGCGCAATATTCAAATTTTTCCAAAAGTCAAATTTTTTCAAAAATGTTCAAACTCAAAAAAAATTGGTGTTCTGAATAGCTTTTAAAATGTTTTGGAATTCCTCAATAGGAGAAAAAGTTCTGCAAATTTACGCCCAATATTCACATTTTTCCAAAAGTAAATTTTTTTAAAAAATGTTGAAAATCAAAAAATTGGTGTTCTGAGTAGCTTTTGAAAAGTTCTGGAGTTCCTGAAAAGGAAAAAAAAAGTTCTGCAAATTTACGCACAATATTCACTATTCACATTTTTTCAAAAGTCAAATTTAAAAAAAAAATTTCAAAATAAAAAAAAATGGTCTTCTGAGTAGCTTCTAAAAAGTTCTGGAGTTCCTGAAAAGGAGAAAAAAAGTTCTGCAAATTTGCGCCCAACATTCACAAATTCCCAAAAGTTTAATTTTTTAAAAAATGTTCAAAATCAAAAAGAATTTGGTGTTCTGAGTAGCTTTTAAAAAGTTTTGGAGTTCGTGAAAAGGAGAAACAAAGTTCTGCAAATTTACGCCCAATCACATTTTTTGCAAAAGTCAAATTTTTTACAAAATGTTCAAAATCAAAAAAATTGGTGTTGTGACTACCGTTTAAAAAGTTCTGGAGTTCCTGAGAAAGAGAAAAAAGTTCTCCAAATTTACGCCCAATATTCACATCTTTGCAAGTCAAATTTTTTAAAAAATGTTCAAAATAAAAAAAAATCGGTGTTCTGAGTAGCTTTTAAAAAGTTCTGGAGTTCCCGAGAAGCAAAAAAAAAGTTCTGCAAATTTACGCCCAATATTCACATTTTTGCAAAAGTCAAATTTTTTAAAAAATGTTCAAAATCAAAAAAATCGGTGTTCTGCGTAGCTTTTAAAAAGTTTTTCAGTTCGTCAAAACGAGAAACAAAGTTCTGCAAATTCACGCCCAATATTCACATTTTTCCAAAAGTCAAATTTTTTAAAAATGTTCAAAAAACAAAATAATTCGTTTTCTGAGTAGCTTTTAAAAAGTTTTTCAGTTCGTGAAAAGGAGAAAACAAAGTTCTGCAAATTTACGCCCAATATTCACATTTTTCCAAAAGTCAATTTTTTTTAAAAATGTTCAAAATCAAAATAATTGGTGTTCTGAGTAGCTTTTAAAAAGTTCTGGACTTCCTGAAAAGAAGAAAAAAAAGTTCTGCAAATTTACGCCCAATATTCATATATTTTCAAAAGTCAAATTTAAAAAAAAAACCGTTCAAAATCAAAAAAAAATTGGTGTTCTGAGTAGCTTTTAAAAAGTTCTGGAGTTCCTGAAAAGGAGAAAAAAGTTCTGCAAATTTACGCCCAATATTCACGTTTTTCCAAAAGTCAAATTTTTTGCAAAATGTTCAAAGTCAAAAAAATTGGTGTTCTGACTACCTTTTATAAAGTTCTGGAGTATCTGAAAAGGAGAAAAGAGTTCTGCAAATTTAAGCCCAATATTCACATTTTTGCAAAAGTCAAATTTTTTAAAAAATGCTCAAATAAAAAATAAATCAGTGTTCTGAGTAGCTTTTAAAAAGTTCTGGAGTTCCTGAAAAGGAGAAAAAAGTTCTACAAATTTACGCCCAATATTCACATTTTTCCAAAAGTCGAATTTTTTAAAAAATGTTCAGAATCAAAAAAAATTGGTGTTCTGAGTAGCTTTTAAAAAGTTATGGAGTTCCTGAAAAGGTGGAAAAAAGCTCTGCAAATTTACGCGCAATATTCAAATTTTTCCAAAAGTCAAATTTTTTCAAAAATGTTCAAACTCAAAAAAAATTGGTGTTCTGAATAGCTTTTAAAATGTTTTGGAGTTCCTGAATAGGAGAAAAAGTTCTGCAAATTTACGCCCAATATTCACATTTTTCCAAAAGTAAATTTTTTTTAAAAAATGTTGAAAATCAAAAAATTGGTGTTCTGAGTAGCTTTTGAAAAGTTCTGGAGTTCCTGAAAAGGAAAAAAAAAGTTCTGCAAATTTACGCACAATATTCACTATTCACATTTTTTCAAAAGTCAAATTTAAAAAAAAAAATTCAAAATAAAAAAAAATGGTCTTCTGAGTAGCTTCTAAAAAGTTCTGGAGTTCCTGAAAAGGAGAAAAAAAGTTCTGCAAATTTGCGCCCAACATTCACAAATTCCCAAAAGTTTAATTTTTTAAAAAATGTTCAAAATCAAAAAGAATTTGGTGTTCTGAGTAGCTTTTAAAAAGTTTTGGAGTTCGTGAAAAGGAGAAACAAAGTTCTGCAAATTTACGCCCAATATTCACATTTTTCCAAAAGTCAAATTTAAAAAAAAAAATTTAAAATCAAAAAAAAAATTGGTTATCTGAGTAGCTTCTAAAAAGTTCTGGAGTTCCTGAAAAGGAGAAAAAAAGTTGTGCAAATTTGCGCCCAATATTCACATTTTTCCAAAAGTCAAAATAAAAAAAAAAATTTCAAAATCAACAAAAAAAAATTGGAGTTCTGAGTAGCTTTTAAAATGTTCTGGAGTTCCTGAGAAGGGGAAAAAAAGTTTTGCAAATTTACGCCCAATATTCACATATTTGCAAAAGGAAAATTTTTAAAAAATGTTCAAAATCAAAAAAATTGGTGTTCTGACTACCTTGTAAAAAGTTCTAGAGTTCCTGAAAAGGAGAAAGAAGTTCTGCAAATTTACGCCTATTATTCACATTTTTGCAAAAGGCAAATTTTAAAAAAAATGTTCAAAATCAAAAAAAATTGGTGTTCTGAATAGTTTTAAAAATGTTCTGGAGTTCGTGAAAAGGAGAAACAAAGTTCTGCAAATTTACGCCCAATATTCACATTTTTCCAAAAGTCAAATTTAAAAAAAAATGTTTAAAATCACAAAAAAAAAATTGGTTTTCTGAGTAGCTTCTAAAAAGTTCTGGAGTTCCTGAAAAGGAGAAAAAAATTTTGCAAATTTACGCCCAATATTCACATTTTTGCAAAAGGCAAATTTTTTAAAAGTTCTGCAAATTTGAGCCCAACATTCACAAATTCCCAAAAGTTTAATTTTTTAAAAAATGTTCAAAATCAAAAAAATTGGTGAAAAGGAGAAACAAAGTTCTGCAAATTTACGCCCAATATACACATTTTTCCAAAAGTCAATTTAAAAAAAATGTTTAAAATCAAAAAAAAAATAATTGGTTTTCTGAGTAGCTTCTAAAAAGTTCTGGAGTTCCTGAGAAGGAGAAAAAATTTTTGGAAATCTGCGCCCAATATTCACATTTTTCCAAAAGTCAAAATTTTAAAAAAATTTTCAAAATCAACAAAAAAAAATTGGAGTTCTGAGTAGCTTTTAAAATGTTCTGGAGTTCCTGAAAAGGAGAAAAAAAGCTTTGCAAATTACGCCCAATATTCACATTTTTGCAAAAGACATTTTTGCAAAAGGCAAATTTTTAAAAAAATGGTTAAAAATCAAAAAAATTGGTCTTCTGACTACCTTGTAAAAATTTCTAGAGTTCCTGAAAAGGAGAAAAAAGTTCTGCAAATTTACGCCAAATATTCAGATTTTTGCAAAAGGCAAATTTAAAAAAAGTGTTCAAAATCAAAAAAAATTGTTGTTCTGAATAGCTTTTGAAAAGTTTTGGAGTTCGTGAAAAGGAGAAACAAAGTTCTGCAAATTTACGCCCAATATTCACATTTTTCCAAAAGTCAAATTTAAAAAAAAAAAATGTTTAAAATCAAAAAAAAAAAAATGGTTTTCTGAGTAGCTTCTAAAAAGTTCTGGAGTTCCTGAAAAGGAGAAAAAAAGTTTTGCAAATTTACGCCCAATATTCACATTTTTGCAAAAGGCAAATTTTTAAAAAAATCTTCAAAATCAAAATAAAAAAAAAATGGAGTCCTGGGTAGCTTTTAAAATGTTCTGGAGTGCCTGCGAAGGAGAAAAAAGTTCTGCAAATTTACGCCCAATATTCACATTTTTCCAAAAGTCAAATTTAAAAAAAAATGTTCAAAATAAAAAAAAATTGGTTTTCTGAGTAGCTTCTAAAAAGTTCTAGAGTTCCTGAAAAGGAGAAAAAGTTTTGCAAATTTGCGCCAATATTCACATTTTTGCAAAAGTCAAATTTTTTACAAAATGTTCAAAATCAAAAAAATTGGTGTTCTGACTACCATTTAAAAAGTTCTGGAGTTCCTGAGGAGAAAAAAGTTCTCCAAATTTACGCCCAATATTCACATTTTTGCAAGTCAGATTTTTTAAAAAATGTTCAAAATCAAAAAAAATCGGTGTTCTGAGTAGCTTTTAAACAGTTTTTCAGTTCGTGAAAACGAGAAACAAAGTTCTTCAAATTTACGCCCAATATTCACATTTTTTCAAAAGTCACATTTAAAAAAATGTTCAAAATCAAAAAAAAAAAATCGGTGTTCTGCGTAGCTTTTAAAAAGTTTTTCAGTTCGTGAAAACGAGAAACAAAGTTCTGTAAATTCACGCCCAATATTCACATTTTTCCAAAAGCCAAATTTTTTAAAAATGTTCAAAATCAAAATAATTGGTGTTCTGAGTAGCTTTTAAAATGTTTTTCAGTTCGTGAAAAGGAGAAACAAAGTTCTGCAAATTTACGCCCAATATTCACATTTTTGCAAAAGTCAATTTTTTTTAAAAATGTTCAAAATCAAAATAATTGGTGTTCTGAGTAGCTTTTAAAAAGTTCTGGAGTTCCTAAAAAGGAGAAAAGAAGTTCTGCAAATTTACGCCCAATATTCACATATTTCCAAAAGTCAAATTTAAAAAAAACCGTTCAAAATCAAAAAAATTGGTGTTCTGAGTAGCTTTTAAAAAGTTCTGGAGTTCCTGAAAAGGAGAAAAAAAGTTCTGCAAATTTACGCCCAATATTCACATATTTTCAAAAGTCAAATTTAAAAAAAACCGTTCAAAATCAAAAAAATTGGTGTTCTGAGTAGCTTTTAAAAAGTTCTGGAGTTCCTGAAAAGGAGAAAAAAGTTCTGCAAATTTACGCCTAATATTCACATTTTTGCAAAAGGCAAATTTTAAGAAAAATGTTCAAAATCAACAAAAATTGGTGTTCAGAGTAGCTTTTAAAAAGTTTTGGAGTTCGTGACAAGGAGAAACAAAGTTCTGCATTTTTCCAAAAGTCAAATTTAAAAAAAAAATTATTAAAATCAAAAAAAAAAATTGGTTTTCTGAGTAGCTTCTAAAAAGTTCTGGAGTTTCTGAAAAGGAGAAACAAAGTTCTGCAAATTTACGCCCAATATTCACATTTTTCCAAAAGTCAATTTTTTTAAAAATGTTCAAAATCAAAAAATTGGTGTTCTGAGTAGCTTTTAAAAAGTTATGGAGTTCCTGAAAAGGGGGAAAAAAGCTCTGCAAATTTGCGCTCAACATTCACAATTTTCCAAAAGTTTAATTTCGTAAAAAAATTTTCAAAATGAAAAAGAAATTGGTGTTCTGAGTAGCTTTTAAAAAGTTTTGGAGTTTGTGAAAAGGAGAAACAAAGCTCTGCAAATTTACGCCCAATATTCACATTTTTTCAAAAGTCAAATTTAAAAAAAAATTTCAAAATCAAAAAAAAATGGTCTTCTGAGTAGCTTCTAAAATGCTCTGAAGTTCCTGAAAAGGAGAAAAAAAGTTCTGCAAATTTACGCCCATATTCAAATTTTTCCAAAAGTCAAATTTTTAAAAAATGTTCAAAATCAAAAAAAAAAATTGGAGTTAAGAGTAGCTTTTAAAATGTTCTGTAGTGCCTGAGAAGGAGAAAAAAAGTGTTGCAAATTTGCGCCAAATATTCACATTTTTCCAAAAGTTAAATTTAAAAAAAATGTTCAAAATCAAAAAAATTGGCGTTCTGAGTAGTTTTTAAAAAGTTCTGGAGTTCCTGAAAAGGACAAAAAAAGTTGTGCAAATTTGCGCCAAACATTCACAATTTTCCAAAAGTTTAATTTTTTAAAAAATGTTCAAAATCAAAAAGAAATTGGTGTTCTGAGTAGCTTTTAAAAAGTTTTGGAGGTCGTGAAAAGGAGAAAGAAAGTTCTGCAAATTTACGCCCAATAATCACACTTTTCCAAAAGCCAAATTTAAAAAAAAATGTTTAAAATCAAAAAAAAAAAAATTGGTTTTCTGAGTAGCTTCTAAAAAGTTCTGGAGTTCCTGAAAAGGAGAAAAAAAGTTGTGCAAATTTGCGCCCAATATTCACATTTTTCCAAAAGTCAAATTTAAAAAAAATGTTTAAAATCAAAAAAAAAAAAAAAATGGAGTTCTGAGTAGCTTTTAAAAAGTTCTAGAGTTCCTGAAAAGGAGAAAAAAGTTCTGCAAATTTACGCCTAATATTCACATTTTTGCAAAAGGCAAATTTTAAGAAAAATGTTCAAAATCAACAAAAATTGGTGTTCTGAGTAGCTTTTAAAAAGTTTTGGAGTTCGTGGCAAGGAGAAACAAAGTTCTGCATTTTACCAAAAGTCAAATTAAAAAAAAAAATTATTAAAATCAAAAAAAAAAATTGGTTTTCTGAGTAGCTTCTAAAAAGTTCTGGAGTTTCTGAAAAGGAGAAACAAAGTTCTGAAAATTTACGCCCAATATTCACATTTTTGCAAAAGTCAAATTTTTTAAAAAATGTTCAAAATCAAAAAAATCGGTGTTCTGCGTAGCTTTTAAAAAGTTTTTCAGTTCGTGAAAACGAGAAACAAAGTTCTGCAAATTCACGCCCAATATTCACATTTTTCCAAAAGTCAAATTTTTTAAAAATGTTCAAAAACAAAATAATTCGTTTTCTGAGTAGCTTTTAAAAAGTTTTGGAGTTCGTGAAAAGGAGAAACAAAGTTCTGCAAATTTACGCCCAATATTCACATTTTTCCAAAAGTCAAATTTAAAACAAAAATGTTTAAAATCAAAAAAAAATTGGTTTTCTGAGTAGCTTCTAAAAAGTTCTGGAGTTCCTGAAAAGGAGAAAAAAAGTTTTGCGAATTTACGCCCAATATTCACATTTTTGCAAAAGGCAAATTTTTTAAAAAATGTTCAAAACCAAAAAAATTGGAGTTCTGACTACCTTGTAAAAAGTTCTGGAGCTCCTGAAAAGGGGAAAAAAGTTCTGCAAATTTACGCCCAATATTCACATTTTTGCAAAAGTCAAATTTTTTAAAAAATGTTCAAAATCAAAAAAAAATCGGTGTTCTGAGTAACTTTTAAAAAGTTTTGGAGATCGTGAAAAGGACAAAAAAAGTTCTGCAAATTTACGCCCAATATTCACATTTTTCCAAAAGTCAAATTTAAAAACAAATGTTCAAAATCAAAAAAAAAAATTCGTTTTCTGAGTAGTTTCTAAAGAGTTCTGGAGTTCCTGAAATGGAGAAAAAATGTTTTACTAATTTGGGCCCAATATTCACATTTTTCCAAAAGTCAAATTTAAAAACAAATGTTCAAAATCAAAAAAATTGGTGTTCTGAGTAGCTTTTAAAAAGTTCTGGAGTTCCTGAAAAGGAGAAAAAAAGTTCTGCAAATTTACGCCCAATATTCATATATTTTCAAAAGTCAAATTTAAAAAAAAACCGTTCAAAATCAAAAAAAATTGGTGTTCTGTGTAGCTTTTAAAAAGTCCTGGAGTTCCTGAAAAGGAGAAAAAAGTTCTGCAAATTTACGCCCAATATTCACATTTTTCCAAAAGTAAAATTTTTTGCAAAATGTTCAAAGTCAAAAAAATTGGTGTTCTGACTACCTTTTATAAAGTTCTGGAGTATCTGAAAAGGAGAAAAGAGTTCTGCAAATTTACGCTTAATATTCACATTTTTGCAAAAGTCAAATTTTTTTAAAAAATGCTCAAAATAAAAAAATAAATCAGTGTTCTGAGTAGCTTTTATAAAGTTCTGGAGTTCCTGAAAAGGACAAAAAAAGTTCTGCAAATTTGCGCCCAACATTCACAAATTCCCAAAAGTTTAATTTTTTAAAAAATGTTCAAAATCAAAAAGAATTTGGAGTTCTGATTAGCTTTTAAAAAGTTTTGGAGTTCGTGAAAAGGAGAAACAAAGTTAAAAAAAAAATTTTCAAAATCAAAAAAATTGGTGTTCTGAGTAGTTTTTAAAAAGTTCTGGAGTTCCTGAAAAGGACAAAAAAAGTTCTGCAAATTTGCGCCCAACATTCACAAATTCCCAAAAGTTTAATTTTTTAAAAAATGTTCAAAATCAAAAAGAATTTGGAGTTCTGATTAGCTTTTAAAAAGTTTTGGAGTTCGTGAAAAGGAGGAACAAAGTTCTGCAAATTTACGCCCAATATTCACATTTTTCCAAATTTTTTACAAAATGTTCATAGTCAAAAAAATTGGTGTTCTGACTACCTTTTATAAAGTTCTGGAGTTTCTGAAAAGGAGAAAAAAGTTCTGCAAATTTACGCCCAATATTCACATTTTTGCCAAAGTCAAATTTTTTAAAAAATGCTCAAAATAAAAAAATAAATCAGTGTCCTGAGTAGCTTTTAAAAAGTTCTGGAGTTCCTGAAAAGGAGAAAAAAGTTCTGCAAATTTACGCCCAATATTCACATTTTTCCAAAAGTCGAATTTTTTCCAAAATGTTCAAATTCAAAAAAATTGGTGTTCTGAGTAGCTTTTAAAAAGTTCTGGAGTTCCTGAAAAGGAGAAAGAAGCTCTGCAAATTTACGCGCAATATTCAAATTTTTCCAAAAGTCAAATTTTTTTCAAAAATGTTCAAACTCAAAAAAAAATTGGTGTTCTGAATAGCTTTTAAAATGTTCTGGAATTCCTGAAAAGGAGAAAAAAGTTCTGCAAATTTACGCCCAATATTCACATTTTTCCAAAAATAAATTTTTTTAAAAAATGTTGAAAATCAAAAAGAAATTGGTTTTCTGAGTAGCTTTTAAAAAGTTTTGGAGTTCGTGAAAAGGAGAAACAAAGTTCTGCAAATTTACGCCCAATATTCACATTTTTCCAAAAGTCAAATTTAAAAAAAAAAATGTTTAAAATCAAAAAAAAAATGGTTTTCTGAGTAGCTTCTAAAAAGTTCTGGAGTTCCTGAAAAGGAGAAAAAAAGTTTTGCAAATTTACGCCCAATATTCACATTTTTGCAAAAGGCAAATTTTTAAAAAAATCTTCAAAATCAAAAAAATTGGTGTTCTGACTACCTTGTAAAAAGTTCTAGAGTTCCTGAAAAGGAGAAAGAAGTTCTGCAAATTTACGCCTATTATTCACATTTTTGCAAAAGGTAAATTTAAAAAAAAATGTTCAAAATCAAAAAAATTGGTGTTCTGAATAGCTTTTAAAATGTTCTGGAGTGCCTGCGAAGGAGAAAAAAGTTCTGCAAATTTACGCCCAATATTCACATTTTTCCAAAAGTCAAATTTAAAAAAAAATGTTCAAAATAAAAAAAAATTGGTTTTCTGAGTAGCTTCTAAAAAGTTCTAGAGTTCCTGAAAAGGAGAAAAAGTTTTGCAAATTTGCGCCCAATATTCACATTTTTGCAAAAGTCAAATTTTTTACAAAATGTTCAAAATCAAAAAAATTGGTGTTCTGACTACCGTTTAAAAAGTTCTGGAGTTCCTGAGGAGAAAAAAGTTCTCCAAATTTACGCCCAATATTCACATTTTTGCAAGTCAGATTTTTTAAAAAATGTTCAAAATCAAAAAAAATCGGTGTTCTGAGTAGCTTTTAAACAGTTTTTCAGTTCGTGAAAACGAGAAACAAAGTTCTGCAAATTTACGCCCAATATTCACATTTTTTCAAAAGTCACATTTAAAACAAAAATGTTTAAAATCAAAAAAAAATTGGTTTTCTGAGTAGCTTCTAAAAAGTTCTGGAGTTCCTGAAAAGGAGAAAAAAAGTTTTGCGAATTTACGCCCAATATTCACATTTTTGCAAAAGGCAAATTTTTTAAAAAATGTTCAAAACCAAAAAAATTGGAGTTCTGACTACCTTGTAAAAAGTTCTGGAGCTCCTGAAAAGGAGAAAAGAGTTCTGCAAATTTACGCCCAATATTCACATTTTTGCAAAAGTCAAATTTTTTAAAAAATGTTCAAAATCAAAAAAAAATCGGTGTTCTGAGTAACTTTTAAAAAGTTTTGGAGATCGTGAAAAGGACAAAAAAAGTTCTGCAAATTTACGCCCAATATTCATATTTTTCCAAAAGTCAAATTTAAAAACAAATGTTCAAAATCAAAAAAAAAAATTCGTTTTCTGAGTAGTTTCTAAAGAGTTCTGGAGTTCCTGAAATGGAGAAAAAATGTTTTACTAATTTGGGCCCAATATTCACATTTTTCCAAAAGTCAAATTTAAAAACAAATGTTCAAAATCAAAAAAATTGGTGTTCTGAGTAGCTTTTAAAAAGTTCTGGAGTTCCTGAAAAGGAGAAAAAAAGTTCTGCAAATTTACGCCCAATATTCATATATTTTCAAAAGTCAAATTTAAAAAAAAACCGTTCAAAATCAAAAAAAATTGGTGTTCTGAGTAGCTTTTAAAAAGTTCTGGAGTTCCTGAAAAGGAGAAAAAAGTTCTGCAAATTTACGCCCAATATTCACATTTTTCCAAAAGTAAAATTTTTTGCAAAATGTTCAAAGTCAAAAAAATTGGTGTTCTGACTACCTTTTATAAAGTTCTGGAGTATCTGAAAAGGAGAAAAGAGTTCTGCAAATTTACGCCCAATATTCACATTTTTGCAAAAGTCAAATTTTTTTAAAAAATGCTCAAAATAAAAAAATAAATCAGTGTTCTGAGTAGCTTTTAAAAAGTTCTGGAGTTCCTGAAAAGGACAAAAAAAGTTCTGCAAATTTGCGCCCAACATTCACAAATTCCCAAAAGTTTAATTTTTTAAAAAATGTTCAAAATCAAAAAGAATTTGGAGTTCTGATTAGCTTTTAAAAAGTTTTGGAGTTCGTGAAAAGGAGAAACAAAGTTCTGCAAATTTACGCCCTATATTCACATTTTTCCAAAAGTCAAATTTAAAAAAAAAAATTTAAAATCAAAAAAAAAAATTAGTTTTCTGAGTAGCTTCTAAAAAGTTCTGGAGTTCCTGAAAAGGAGAAAAAAAGTTGTGCAAATTTGCGCCAATATTCACATTTTTCCAAAAATAAATGTTTTTAAAAAATGTTGAAAATCAAAAAGAAATTGGTGTTCTGAGTAGCTTTTAAAAAGTTTTGGAGTTCGTGAAAAGGAGAAACAAAGTTCTGCAAATTTACGCCCAATATTCACATTTTTCCAAATTTTTTACAAAATGTTCATAGTAAAAAAAATTGGTGTTCTGACTACCTTTTATAAAGTTCTGGAGTTTCTGAAAAGGAGAAAAAAGTTCTGCAAATTTACGCCCAATATTCACATTTTTGCAAAAGTCAAATTTTTTAAAAAATGCTCAAAATAAAAAAATAAATCAGTGTTCTGAGTAGCTTTTAAAAAGTTCTGGAGTTCCTGAAAAGGAGAAAAAAGTTCTGCAAATTTACGCCCAATATTCACATTTTTCCAAAAGTCGAATTTTTTCCAAAATGTTCAAATTCAAAAAAATTGGTGTTCTGAGTAGCTTTTAAAAAGTTCTGGAGTTCCTGAAAAGGAGAAAAAAGCTCTGCAAATTTACGCGCAATATTCAAATTTTTCCAAAAGTCAAATTTTTTTCAAAAATGTTCAAACTCAAAAAAAATTGGTGTTCTGAATAGCTTTTAAAATGTTCTGGAATTCCTGAAAAGGAGAAAAAAGTTCTGCAAATTTACGCCCAATATTCACATTTTTCCAAAAATAAATTTTTTTTAAAAATGTTGAAAATCAAAAAGAAATTGGTTTTCTGAGTAGCTTTTAAAAAGTTTTGGAGTTCGTGAAAAGGAGAAACAAAGTTCTGCAAATTTACGCCCAATATACACATTTTTCCAAAAGTCAATTTAAAAAAAAATGTTTAAAATCAAAAAAAAAAAAAATTGGTTTTCTGAGTAGCTTCTAAAAAGTTCTGGAGTTCCTGAGAAGGAGAAAAAATTTTTGCAAATCTGCGCCCAATATTCACATTTTCCCAAAAGTCAAAATTTTAAAAAAATTTTCAAAATCAGCAAAAAAAATTGGAGTTCTGAGTAGCTTTTAAAATGTTCTGGAGTTCCTGAAAAGGAGAAAAAAAGCTTTGCAAATTTACGCCCAATATTCACATTTTTACAAAAGGCAAATTTTTAAAAAGATGGTTAAAAATCAAAAAAATTGGTCTTCTGACTACCTTGTAAAAATTTCTAGAGTTCCTGAAAAGGAGAAAAAAGTTCTGCAAATTTACGCCTAATATTCAGATTTTTGCAAAAGGCAAATTTAAAAAAAAGTGTTCAAAATCAAAAAAAATTGGTGTTCTGAATAGCTTTTAAAAAGTTTTGGAGTTCGTGAAAAGGAGAAACAAAGTTCTGCAAATTTACGCCCAATATTCACATTTTTCCAAAAGTCAAATTTAAAAAAAAAAATGTTTAAAATCAAAAAAAAAAAATGGTTTTCTGAGTAGCTTCTAAAAAGTTCTGGAGTTCCTGAAAAGGAGAAAAAAAGTTTTGCAAATTTACGCCCAATATTCACATTTTTGCAAAAGGCAAATTTTTAAAAAAATCTTCAAAATCAAAAAAATTGGTGTTCTGACTACCTTGTAAAAAGTTCTAGAGTTCCTGAAAAGGAGAAACAAGTTCTGCAAATTTACGCCTATTATTCACATTTTTGCAAAAGGCAAATTTTAAAAAAAATGTTCAAAATCAAAAAAATTGGTGTTCTGAATAGCTTTTAAAATGTTCTGGAGTGCCTGCGAAGGAGAAAAAAGTCAGCAAATTTACGCCCAATATTCACATTTTTCCAAAAGTCAAATTTAAAAAAAAATGTTCAAAATAAAAAAAAAAATTGGTTTTCTGAGTAGCTTCTAAAAAGTTCTAGAGTTCCTGAAAAGGAGAAAAAGTTTTGCAAATTTGCGCCCAATATTCACATTTTTGCAAAAGTCAAATTTTTTACAAAATGTTCAAAATCAAAAAAATTGGTGTTCTGACTACCGTTTAAAAAGTTCTGGAGTTCCTGAGGAGAAAAAAGTTCTCCAAATTTACGCCCAATATTCACATTTTTGCAAGTCAGATTTTTTAAAAAATGTTCAAAATCAAAAAAAATCGGTGTTCTGAGTAGCTTTTAAACAGTTTTTCAGTTCGTGAAAACGAGAAACAAAGTTCTGCAAATTTACGCCCAATATACACATTTTTCCAAAAATAAATTTTTTTAAAAAATGTTGAAAATCAAAAAGAAATTGGTTTTCTGAGTAGCTTCTAAAAAGTTCTAGAGTTCCTGAAAAGGAGAAAAAGTTTTGCAAATTTGCGCCCAATATTCACATTTTTGCAAAAGGCAAATTTTTTAAAAAATGTTCAAAACCAAAAAAATTGGAGTTCTGACTACCTTGTAAAAAGTTCTGGAGCTCCTGAAAAGGAGAAAAAAGTTCTGCAAATTTACGCCCAATATTCACATTTTTCCAAAAGTCAAATTTAAAAAAAAAAAATGTTTAAAATCAAAAAAAAAATGGTTTTCTGAGTAGCTTCTAAAAAGTTCTGCAGTTCCTGAAAAGGAGAAAAAAAGTTTTGCAAATTTACGCCCAATATTCACATTTTTGCAAAAGGCAAATTTTTAAAAAAATCTTCAAAATCAAAAAAATTGGTGTTCTGACTACCTTGTAAAAAGTTCTAGAGTTCCTGAAAAGGAGAAAGAAGTTCTGCAAATTTACGCCTATTATTCACATTTTTGCAAAAGGCAAATTTTAAAAAAAATGTTCAAAATCAAAAAAATTGGTGTTCTGAATAGCTTTTAAAATGTTCTGGAGTGCCTGCGAAGGAGAAAAAAGTTCTGCAAATTTACGCCCAATATTCACATTTTTCCAAAAGTCAAATTTAAAAAAAAATGTTCAAAATAAAAAAAAAATTGGTTTTCTGAGTAGCTTCTAAAAAGTTCTAGAGTTCCTGAAAAGGAGAAAAAGTTTTGCAAATTTGCGCCCAATATTCACATTTTTGCAAAAGTCAAATTTTTTACAAAATGTTCAAAATCAAAAAAATTGGTGTTCTGACTACCGTTTAAAAAGTTCTGGAGTTCCTGAGGAGAAAAAAGTTCTCCAAATTTACGCCCAATATTCACATTTTTGCAAGTCAGATTTTTTAAAAAATGTTCAAAATCAAAAAAAATCGGTGTTCTGAGTAGCTTTTAAACAGTTTTTCAGTTGGTGAAAACGAGAAACAAAGTTCTGCAAATTTACGCCCAATATTCACATTTTTTCAAAAGTCACATTTAAAACAAAAATGTTTAAAATCAAAAAAAAATTGGTTTTCTGAGTAGCTTCTAAAAAGTTCTGGAGTTCCTGAAAAGGAGAAAAAAAGTTTTGCGAATTTACGCCCAATATTCACATTTTTGCAAAAGGCAAATTTTTTAAAAAATGTTCAAAACCAAAAAAATTGGAGTTCTGACTACCTTGTAAAAAGTTCTGGAGCTCCTGAAAAGGAGAAAAAAGTTCTGCAAATTTACGCCCAATATTCACATTTTTGCAAAAGTCAAATTTTTTAAAAAATGTTCAAAATCAAAAAAAATCGGTGTTCTGAGTAACTTTTAAAAAGTTTTGGAGATCGTGAAAAGGACAAAAAAAGTTCTGCAAATTTACGCCCAATATTCACATTTTTCCAAAAGTCAAATTTAAAAACAAATGTTCAAAATCAAAAAAAAAATTCGTTTTCTGAGTAGTTTCTAAAGAGTTCTGGAGTTCCTGAAATGGAGAAAAAATGTTTTACTAATTTGGGCCCAATATTCACATTTTTCCAAAAGTCAAATTTAAAAACAAATGTTCAAAATCAAAAAAATTGGTGTTCTGAGTAGCTTTTAAAAAGTTCTGGAGTTCCTGAAAAGGAGAAAAAAAGTTCTGCAAATTTACGCCCAATATTCATATATTTTCAAAAGTCAAATTTAAAAAAAAACCGTTCAAAATCAAAAAAAATTGGTGTTCTGTGTAGCTTTTAAAAAGTTCTGGAGTTCCTGAAAAGGAGAAAAAAGTTCTGCAAATTTACGCCCAATATTCACATTTTTCCAAAAGTAAAATTTTTTGCAAAATGTTCAAAGTCAAAAAAATTGGTGTTCTGACTACCTTTTATAAAGTTCTGGAGTATCTGAAAAGGAGAAAAGAGTTCTGCAAATTTACGCCCAATATTCACATTTTTGCAAAAGTCAAATTTTTTTAAAAAATGCTCAAAATAAAAAAATAAATCAGTGTTCTGAGTAGCTTTTAAAAAGTTCTGGAGTTCCTGAAAAGGACAAAAAAAGTTCTGCAAATTTGCGCCCAACATTCACAAATTCCCAAAAGTTTAATTTTTTAAAAAATGTTCAAAATCAAAAAGAATTTGGAGTTCTGATTAGCTTTTAAAAAGTTTTGGAGTTCGTGAAAAGGAGAAACAAAGTTAAAAAAAAATTTTCAAAATCAAAAAAATTGGTGTTCTGAGTAGTTTTTAAAAAGTTCTGGAGTTCCTGAAAAGGACAAAAAAAGTTCTGCAAATTTGCGCCCAACATTCACAAATTCCCAAAAGTTTAATTTTTTAAAAAATGTTCAAAATCAAAAAGAATTTGGAGTTCCGATTAGCTTTTAAAAAGTTTTGGAGTTCGTGAAAAGGAGAAACAAAGTTCTGCAAATTTACGCCCTATATTCACATTTTTCAAATTTTTTACAAAATGTTCATAGTCAAAAAAATTGGTGTTCTGACTAACTTTTATAAAGTTCTGGAGTTTCTGAAAAGGAGAAAAAAGTTCTGCAAATTTACGCCCAATATTCACATTTTTGCAAAAGTCAAATTTTTTAAAAAATGCTCAAAATAAAAAAATAAATCAGTGTTCTGAGTAGCTTTTAAAAAGTTCTGGAGTTCCTGAAAAGGAGAAAAAAGTTCTGCAAATTTACGCCCAATATTCACATTTTTGCAAAAGTCAAATTTTTTAAAAAAT
This sequence comes from Eurosta solidaginis, assembly GCF_040869045.1. Taxonomy (NCBI): domain Eukaryota; kingdom Metazoa; phylum Arthropoda; class Insecta; order Diptera; family Tephritidae; genus Eurosta; species Eurosta solidaginis. The sequence goes on along the minus strand of NC_090320.1, from coordinate 107,921,142 downwards.
GCTCAAAATAAAAAAATAAATCAGTGTTCTGAGTAGCTTTTAAAAAGTTCTGGAGTTCCTGAAAAGGAGAAAAAAGTTCTGCAAATTTACGCCCAATATTCACATTTTTCCAAAAGTCGAATTTTTTCCAAAATGTTCAAATTCAAAAAAATTGGTGTTCTGAGTAGCTTTTAAAAAGTTCTGGAGTTCCTGAAAAGGAGAAAAAAGCTCTGCAAATTTACGCGCAATATTCAAATTTTTCCAAAAGTCAAATTTTTTTCAAAAATGTTCAAACTCAAAAAAAAATTGGTGTTCTGAATAGCTTTTAAAATGTTCTAGAATTCCTGAAAAGGAGAAAAAAGTTTTGCAAATTTACGCCCAATATTCACATTTTTCCAAAAATAAATTTTTTTAAAAAATGTTGAAAATCAAAAAGAAATTGGTTTTCTGAGTAGCTTTTAAAAAGTTTTGGAGTTCGTGAAAAGGAGAAACAAAGTTCTGCAAATTTACGCCCAATATACACATTTTTCCAAAAGTCAATTTAAAAAAAAATGTTTAAAATCAAAAAAAAAAAATTGGTTTTCTGAGTAGCTTCTAAAAAGTTCTGGAGTTCCTGAGAAGGAGAAAAAATTTTTGCAAATCTGCGCCCAATATTCACATTTTTCCAAAAGTCAAAATTTTAAAAAAAATTTTCAAAATCAGCAAAAAAAATTGGAGTTCTGAGTAGCTTTTAAAATGTTCTGGAGTTCCTGAAAAGGAGAAAAAAAGCTTTGCAAATTTACGCCCAATATTCACATTTTTGCAAAAGGCAAATTTTTAAAAAAATGGTTAAAAATCAAAAAAATTGGTGTTCTGAGTAGCTTTTAAAAAGTTCTGGAGTTCCTGAAAAGGACAAAAAAAGTTCTGCAAATTTACGCCCGATATTCAAATTTTTCCAAAAGTCAAATTTTTAAAAAATGTTCAAAATCAAAAAAAAATTGGAGTTATGAGTAGCTTTTAAAATGTTCTATAGTGCCTGAGAAGGAGAAAAAAAGTGTTGCAAATTTGCGCCAAATATTCACATTTTTCCAAAAGTCAAATTTAAAAAAAAATTTTCAAAATCAAAAAAATTGGTGTTCTGAGTAGTTTTTAAATAGTTCTGGAGTTCCTGAAAAGGACAAAAAAAGTTCTGCAAATTTACGCCCGATATTCAAATTTTTCCAAAAGTCAAATTTTTAAAAAATGTTCAAAATCAAAAAAAAAATTGGAGTTATGAGTAGCTTTTAAAATGTTCTATAGTGCCTGAGAAGGAGAAAAAAAGTGTTGCAAATTTGCGCCAAATATTCACATTTTTCCAAAAGTCAAATTTAAAAAAAAAATTTCAAAATCAAAAAAATTGGTGTTCTGAGTAGTTTTTAAAAAGTTCTGGAGTTCCTGAAAAGGACAAAAAAAGTTCTGCAAATTTGCGCCCAACATTCACAATTTTCCAAAAGTTTAATTTTTTAAAAAATGTTCAAAATCAAAAAGAAATTGGTGTTCTGACTACCTTGTAAAAATTTCTAGAGTTCCTGAAAAGGGGAAATAAGTTCTGCAAATTTACGCCTAATATTCACATTTTTGCAAAAGGCAAATTTCTAAAAAAATGTTCAAAATCAAAAAAATTGGTGTTCTGAGTAGCTTTAAAAAAGTTTTGGAATTCGTGAAAAGGAGAAACAAAGTTCTGCAAATTTACGCCCAATATTCACATTTTTGCAAAAGTCAAATTTTTTAAAAAATGTTCAAAATCAAAAAAAATCGGTGTTCTGAGTAGCTTTTAAAAAGTTCTGGAGTTCCTGAAAAGGAGGAAAAAAGTTCTGCAAATTTACGCCCAATATTCACATTTCCCCAAAAGTCAAATTTTTTAAAAAATGTTCAAAATTAAAAAAAAAAAACTGGTTTTCTGAGTAGCTTTTAAAATTTTCTGGAGTTCCTGAGAAGGAGAAAAAATTTCTGAAAATTTACGCCCAATATTCACATTTTTCCAAAAGTCAAATTTTTTAAAAAATGTTCAAACTCAAAAAAAAAATTGGTGTTCTGAATAGCTTTTAAAATGTTCTGGAATTCCTGAAAAGGAGAAAAAAGTTTTGCAAATTTACGCCCAATATTCACATTTTTCCAAAAGTAAATTTTTAAAAAATTGTTGAAAATCAAAAAAATGGTGTTCTGAGTAGCTTTTAAAAAGTTCTGGAGTTCCTGAAAAGGAAAAAAAAGTTCTGCAAATTTACGCACAGTATTCACTATTCACATTTTTTCAAAAGTCAAATTTAAAAAAAAATGTTTAAAATCAAAAAAGAAATTGGTTTTCTGGGTAGCTTTTAAAAAGTTTTGGCGATCGTGAAAAGTACCAAAAAAAGTTCTGCAAATTTACGCCCAATATTCACATTTTTCCAAAAGTCAAATTTAAAATGTTTAAACTCAAAAAAAAAATTGGTTTTCTGAGTAGCTTTTAAAAAGTTTTGGAGTTCCTGAAAATGAGAAAAAAGTTTTGCAAATTTACGCCCAATATTCACATTTTTGCAAAAGGCAACTTTTTAAAAAAATGTTCAAAATCAAAAAAGTTGGTGTTCTGACTACCTTGTAAAAAGTTCTGGAGTTCCTGAAAAGGAGAAAAAAGTTCTGCAAATTTACGCCCAATATTCACATTTTTCCAAAAGTCAAATTTAAAAAAAATGTTTAAAATCAAAAAAAAAATTGGAGTTCTGAGTAGCTTTTAAAAAGTTCTAGAGTTCCTGAAAAGGAGAAAAAAGTTCTGCAAATTTACGCCTAATATTCACATTTTTGCAAAAGGCAAATTTTAAGAAAAATGTTCAAAATCAAAAAAATGGTGTTCTGAGTAGCTTTTAAAAGTTTTGGAGTTCGTGAAAAGGAGAAACAAAGTTCTGCAAATTTACGCCCATTATTCACATTTTTCCAAAAGTCAAATTAAAAAAAAAAAATTGGTTTTCTGAGTAGCTTCTAAAAAGTTCTGGAGTTCCTGAAAAGGAGAAAAAAAGTTTTGCAAATTTACGCCCAATATTCACATTTCTGCAAAAGGCAAATTTTTAAAAAAATGTTCAAAATCAAAAAAATTGGTGTTCTGACTACCTTGTAAAAAGTTCTAGAGTTCCTGAAAAGTAGAAAGAAGTTCTGCAAATTTACGCCTAATATTCACATTTTTGCAAAAGGCAAATTTTTAAAAAAATGTTCAAAATCAAAAAAATTGGTGTTCTGAGTAGCTTTTAAAAAGTTTTGGAGTTCGTGAAAAGGAGAAACAAAGTTCTGCAAATTTACGCCCAATATTCACATTTTTCCAAAAGTCAAATTTAAAAAAAATGTTTAAAATCAAAAAAAAAAAAAAATTGGTTTTCTGAGTAGCTTCTAAAAAGTTGTGGAGTTCCTGAAAATGAGAAAAAAGTTTTGCAAATTTACGCCCAATATTCACATTTTTGCAAAAGGCAAATTTTTAAAAAAATGTTCAAAATCAAAAAAAAATTGGTGTTCTGACTACCTTGTAAAAAGTTCTGGAGTTCCTGAAAAGGAGAAAAAAGTTCTGCAAATTTACGCCCAATATTCACATTTTTCTAAAAGGCAAATTTTTAAAAAAAATGTTGAAAATCAAAAAAATTGTTGTTCTGACTACCTTGTAAAAAGTTCTGGAGTTCCTGAAAAGGAGAAAAAAGTTCTGCAAATTTACGCCCAATACTCACATTTTTGCAAAAGTCAAATTTTTTAAAAATGTTCAAAATCAAAAAAAAATCGGTGTTCTGAGTAGCTTTTAAAAAGTTTTGGAGATCGTGAAAAGGACCAAAAAAGGTCTGCAAATTTACGCCCAATACTCACATTTTTCCAAAAGGCAAATTTTTTAAAAATGTTCAAAATCAAAAAAATTGGTGTTCTGCGTAGCTTTTAAAAAGTTCTGGAGTTCCTGAAAAGGAGAAAAAAAGTTCTGCAAATTTACGCCCAATATTCACATTTCCCCAAAAGTCAAATTTTTTAAAAAATGTTCAAAATTAAAAAAAAACTGGTGTTCTGAGTAGCTTTTAAAATTTTCTGGAGTTCCTGAGAAGGAGAAAAAATTGCTGAAAATTTACGCCCAATATTCACAAAAGTCAAATTTTTTAAAAAATATTCAAAATCAAAAAAATTAGTGTTCTGAGTAGGTTTTAAAAAGTTATGGAATTCCTGAAAAGGGGGAAAAAAGCTCTGCAAATTTACGCCCAATATTCAAATTTTTCCAAAAGTCAAATTTTTTCAAAAATGTTCAAACTCAAAAAAAAATTGGTGTTCTGAATAGATTTTAAAATGTTCTGGAATTCCTGAAAAGGAGAAAAAAGTTCTGCAAATTTACGCATAATATTCACATTTTTCCAAAAGTAAATTTTTTAAAAAATTTTCAAAATCAAAAAAAAATTGGTGTTCTGAATAGCTTTTAAAAAGTTATGGAGTTCCTGAAAAGGGGGAAAAAAGCTCTGCAAATTTGCGTCCAACATTCACAATTTTCCAAAAGTTTAATTTTTTTAAAAATTTTCAAAATCAAAAAGAAATTGGTGTTCTGAGTAGCTTTTAAAAAGTTTTGGAGTTTGTGAAAAGGAGAAACAAAGTTCTGCAAATTTACGCCCAATATTCACATTTTTTCAAAAGTCAAATTTAAAAAAAAATTTCAAAATAAAAAAAAAATGGTCTTCTGAGTAGTTTCTAAAAAGTTCTGGAGTTCCTGAAAAGGAGAAAAAAGTTTTGCAAATTTGCGCCCAATATTCACATTTTTCCAAAAGTCAAATTTTAAAAAAATGTTCAAAATCAAAAAAAAAATTGGTTTTCTGAGTAGCCTTTATAAAGCTCTGGAGTTCCTGAAATGGACAAAAAAAAGTTCTCCAAATTTGCGCCCAATATTCACATTTTTGCAAAAGTCAAATTTTTTACAAAATGTTCAAAATCAAAAAAATTGGTGTTCTGACTACCGTTTAAAAAGTTCTGGAGTTCCTGAGAAGGAGAAAAAAGTTCTCCAAATTTACGCCCAATATTCACATTTTTGCAAGTCACATTTTTTAAAAAATGTTCAAAATACAAAAAAAATCAGTGTTCTGAGTAGCTTTTAAAAAGTTCTGGAGTTCCCGAGAAGCAAAAAAAAAGTTCTGCAAATTTACGCCCAATATTCACATTTTTGCAAAAGTCAAATTTTTTAAAAAATGTTCAAAATCAAAAAAATCGGTGTTCTGCGTAGCTTTTAAAAAGTTTTTCAGTTCGTGAAAACGAGAAACAAATTTCTGCAAATTCACGCCCAATATTCACATTTTTCCAAAAGTCAAATTTTTTAAAAATGTTCAAAAACAAAATAATTGGTTTTCTGAGTAGCTTTTAAAAAGTTTTTCAGTTCGTGAAAAGGAGAAACAAAGTTCTGCAAATTTACGCCCAATATTCACATTTTTCCAAAAGTCAATTTTTTTTAAAAATGTTCAAAATCAAAAGAATTGGTGTTCTTAGTAGCTTTTAAAAAGTTCTGGAGTTCCTGAAAAGGAGAAAAAAAGTTCTGCAAATTTACGCCCAATATTCATATATTTTCAAAAGTCAAATTTAAAAAAAAACCGTTCAAAATCAAAAAAAAATTGGTGTTCTGAGTAGCTTTTAAAAAGTTCTGGAGTTCCTGAAAAGGAGAAAAAAGTTCTGCAAATTTACGCCCAATATTCACATTTTTCCAAAAGTCAAATTTTTTACAAAATGTTCAAAGTCAAAAAAATTGGTGTTCTGACTACCTTTTATAAAGTTCTGGAGTATCTGAAAAGGAGAAAAGAGTTCTGCAAATTTACGCCCAATATTCACATTTTTGCAAAAGTAAAATTTTTTAAAAAATGCTCAAAATAAAAAAATAAATCAGTGTTCTGAGTAGCTTTTAAAAAGTTCTGGAGTTCCTGAAAAGGAGAAAAAAGTTCTGCAAATTTACGCCCAATATTCACATTTTTCCAAAAGTCGAATTTTTTACAAAATGTTCAAAATCAAAAAAATTGGTGTTCTGAGTAGCTTTTAAAAAGTTATGGAGTTCCTGAAAAGGGGGAAAAAAGCTCTGCAAATTTGCGCCCAACATTCACAATTTTCCAAAAGTTTAATTTTTTAAAAAATTTTCAAAATCAAAAAGAAATTGGTGTTCTGGGTAGCTTTTAAAAAGTTTTGGAGTTTGTGAAAAGGAGAAACAAAGTTCTGCAAATTTACGCCCAATATTCACATTTTTTCAAAAGTCAAATTAAAAAAAATTTTCAAAATCAAAAAAAAAATGGTCTTCTGAGTAGCTTCTAAAATGTTCTGGAGTTCCTGAAAAGGAGAAAAAAAGTTCTGCAAATTTACGACCAATATTCAAATTTTTCCAAAAGTCAAATTTTTAAAAAATGTTCAAAATCAAAAAAAAAATTGGAGTTAAGAGTAGCTTTTAAAATGTTCTGTAGTGCCTGAGAAGGAGAAAAAAAGTGTTGCAAATTTGAGCAAATTTGTTCAAAATCAAAAAAAAAATTGGAGTTAAGAGTAGCTTTTAAAATGTTCTGTAGTGCCTGAGAAGGAGAAAAAAAGTGTTGCAAATTTGAGCCAAATATTCACATTTTTCCAAAAGTCAAATTTAAAAAAAATTTTCAAAATCAAAAAAATTGGTGTTCTGAGTAGTTTTTAAAAAGTTCTGGAGTTCCTGAAAAGGACAAAAAAAGTTGTGCAAATTTGCGCCCAACATTCACAATTTTCCGAAAGTTTAATTTTTTAAAAAATGTTCAAAATCAAAAAGAAATTGGTGTTCTGAGTAGCTTTTAAAAAGTTTTGGAGTTCGCGAAAAGGAGAAAGAAAGTTCTGCAAATTTACGCCCAATATTCACACTTTTCCAAAAGTCAAATTAAAAAAAAAATGTTTAAAATCAAAAAAAAAATTGGTTTTCTGAGTAGCTTCTAAAAAGTTCTGGAGTTCCTGAAAAGGAGAAAAAAAGTTGTGCAAATTTGCGCCCAATATTCACATTTTTCCAAAAGTCAAATTTAAAAAAAATGTTTAACATCAAAAAAAAAAAAAAAAATTGGAGTTCTGAGTAGCTTTTAAAAAGTTCTAGAGTTCCTGAAAAGGAGAAAAAAGTTCTGCAAATTTACGCCTAATATTCACATTTTTGCAAAAGTAAAATTTTAAGAAAAATGTTCAAAATCAAAAAAAATTGGTGTTCTGAGTAGCTTTTAAAAAGTTTTGAAGTTCGTGAAAAGGAGAAACAAAGTTCTGCATTTTTCCAATAGTCAAATTTAAAAAAAAAATGCTTAAAATCAAAAAAAAAATTGGTTTTCTGAGTAGCTTCTAAAAAGTTCTGGAGTTTCTGAAAAGGAGAAAAAAAGTTTTGCAAATTTACGCCCAATATTCACATATTTGCGAAAGTCAAATTTTTAAAAAAATGTTCAAAATCAAAAAAAAAATTGGTGTTCTGAGTAGCTTTTAAAAAGTTTTGGAGATTGTGAAAAGGACAAAAAAAGTTCTGCAAATTTACGCTCAATATTCACATTTTTCCAAAAGTCAAATTTAAAAACAAATGTTCGAAATCAAAAAATAAATTCGTTTTCTGAGTAGTTTCTAAAAAGTTCTGGAGTTCCTGAAATGGAGAAAAAATGTTTTGCAAATTTGGGCCCAATATTCACATTTCTCCAAAAGTCAAATTTTAAAAAAATGTTCAAAATCAAAAAAAAAAATTGGTTTTCTGAGTAGTTTTTATAAAGATCTGGAGTTCCTGAAATGGACAAAAAAAAGTTCTCCAAATTTGCGCCCAATATTCACATTTTTGCAAAAGTCAAATTTTTTACAAAATGTTCAAAATCAAAAAAATTGGTGTTCTGACTACCGTTTAAAAAGTTCTGGAGTTCCTGAGAAGGAGAAAAAAGTTCTCCAAATTTACGCACAATATTCACATTTTTGCAAGTCAAATTTTTTAAAAAATGTTCAAAATACAAAAAAAATCAGTGTTCTGAGTAGCTTTTAAAAAGTTCTGGAGTTCCCGAGAAGCAAAAAAAAAGTTATGCAAATTTACGCCCAATATTCACATTTTTGCAAAAGTCAAATTTTTTAAAAAATGTTCAAAATCATAAAAATCGGTGTTCTGCGTAGCTTTTAAAAAGTTTTTCAGTTCGTGAAAACGAGAAACAAATTTCTGCAAATTCACGCCCAATATTCACATTTTTCCAAAAGTCAAATTTTTTAAAAATGTTCAAAAACAAAATAATTGGTTTTCTGAGTAGCTTTTAAAAAGTTTTTCGGTTCGTGAAAAGGAGAAACAAAGTTCTGCAAATTTACGCCCAATATTCACATTTTTCCAAAAGTCAATTTTTTTTAAAAATGTTCAAAATCAAAATAATTGGTGTTCTGAGTAGCTTTTAAAAAGTTCTGGAGTTCCTGAAAAGGAGAAAAAAAGTTCTGCAAATTTACGCCCAATATTCATATATTTTCAAAAGTCAAATTTAAAAAAAAAAACCGTTCAAAATCAAAAAAAAATTGGTGTTCTGAGTAGCTTTTAAAAAGTTCTGGAGTTCCTGAAAAGGAGAAAAAAGTTCTGCAAATTTGCGCCCAATATCCACATTTTTCCAAAAGTCAAATTTTTTACAAAATGTTCAAAGTCCAAAAAATTGGTGTTCTGTCTACCTTTTATAAAGTTCTGGAGTATCTGAAAAGGAGAAAAGAGTTCTGCAAATTTACGCCCAATATTCACATTTTTGCAAAAGTCAAATTTTTTAAAAAATGCTCAAAATAAAAAAATAAATCAGTGTTCTGAGTAGCTTTTAAAAAGTTATGGAGTTCCTGAAAAGGGAGAAAAAAGCTCTGCAAATTTACGCGCAATATTCAAATTTTTCCAAAAGTCAAATTTTTTCAAAAATGTTCAAACTCAAAAAAAAATTGGTGTTCTGAATAGCTTTTAAAATGTTTTGGAATTCCTGAATAGGAGAAAAAAGTTCTGCAAATTTACGCCCAATATTCACATTTTTCCAAAAGTTCATTTTTTTTTTAAAATGTTGAAAATCAAAAAATTGGTGTTCTGAGTAGCTTTTAAAAATTCTGGAGTTCCTAAAAAGGAAAAAAAAAGTTCTGCAAATTTACGCACAATATTCACTATTCACATTTTTTCAAAAGTCAAATTAAAAAAAAAAATTTCAAAATAAAAAAAAATGGTCTTCTGAGTAGCTTCTAAAAGTTCTGGAGTTCCTGAAAAGGAGAAAAAAAGTTCTGGAAATTTACGCCCAATATTCAAATTTTTCCAAAAGTCAAATTTTTAAAAAATGTTCAAAATCAAAAAAAAAAAAATTGGAGTTATGAGTAGCTTTTAAAATGTTCTGTAGTGCCTGAGAAGGAGAAAAAAAGTGTTGCAAATTTGCGCCAAATATTCACATATTTCCAAAAGTCAAATTTAAAAAAAAATGTACAAAATCAAAAAAATTGGTGTTCTGAGTAGTTTTTAAAAAGTTCTGGAGTTCCTGAAAAGGACAAAAAAAGTTCTGCAAATTTGCGCCCAACATTCACAAATTCCCAAAAGTTTAATTTTTTAAAAATGTTCAAAATCAAAAAGAATTTGGTGTTCTGAGTAGCTTTTAAAAAATTTTGGAGTTCGTGAAAAGGAGAAACAAAGTTCCGCAAATTTACGCCCAATATTCACATTTTTCCAAAAGTCAAAATTAAAAAAAAAATTTGAAAAACAAAAAAAAAAAATTGGAGTTCTGAGTAGCTTTTAAAATGTTCTGGAGTTCCTGAGAAGGAGAAAAAAAGTTTTGCAAATTTACGCCCAATATTCACATATTTGCAAAAGGCAAATTTTTAAAAAAATGTGCAAAATCAAAAAAATTGGTGTTCTGACTACCTTGTAAAAAGTTCTAGAGTTTCTGAAAAGGAGAAAGAAGTTCTGCAAATTTACGCCTATTATTCACATTTTTGCAAAAGGCAAATTTTTAAAAAAATGTTCAAAATCAAAAAAATTGGTGTTCTGAGTAGTTTTAAAAAGTTTTGGAGTTCGTGAAAAGGAGAAACAAAGTTCTGCAAATTTACGCCCAATATTCACATTTTTCCAAAAGTCAAATTTAAAAAAAAATGTTTAAAATCACAAAAAAAAATTGGTTTTCTGAGTATCTTCTAAAAAGTTCTGGAGTTCCTGAAAAGGAGAAAAAAGTTTTGCAAATTTACGCCCAATATTCACATATTTGCAAAAGGCAAATTTTTACAAAAATGTTCAAAATCTAAAAAATTGGTGTTCTGACTACCTTGTAAAAAGTTCTGGAGTTCCTGAAAAGGAGAAAAAAGCTCTGCAAATTTACGCCCAATAATCACATTTTTGCAAAAGTAAAATTTTTTAAAAAATGTTCAAAATCAAAAAAATTGGTGTTCTGACTACCTTGTAAAAAGTTATAGAGTTCCTGAAAAGGAGAAAGAAGTTCTGCAAATTTACGCCTATTATTCACATTTTTGCAAAAGGCAAATTTTTAAAAAAATGTTCAAAATCAAAAAAATTGGTGTTCTGAGTAGTTTTAAAAAGTTTTGGAGTTCGTGAAAAGGAGAAACAAAGTTCTGCAAATTTACGCCCAATATTCACATTTTTCCAAAAGTCAAATTTAAAAAAAAAAAATGTTTAAAATCACAAAAAAAATTGGTTTTTTGAGTATCTTCCAAAAAGTTCTGGAGTTCCTGAAAAGGAGAAAAATGTTTTGCAAATTTACGCCCAAAATCACATTTTTGCAAAAGGCAAATTTTTACAAAAATGTTCAAAATCTAAAAAATTGGTGTTCTGACTACCTTGTAAAAAGTTTTGGAGTTCGTGAAAAGGAGAAACAAAGTTCTGCAAATTTACGCCCAATATTCACATTTTTCCAAAAGTCAAATTTAAAAAAAAAAATGTTTAACATCAAAAAAAGAATTGGTTTTCTGAGTAGCTTCTAAAAAGTTCTGGAGTTCCTGAAAAGGAGAAAAAAAGTTTTGCAAATTTACGCCCAATATTCACATTTTTGCAAAAGGCAAATTTTTTAAAAAAATGTTCAAAACCAAAAAAATTGGAGTTCTGACTACCTTGTAAAAAGTTCTGGAGTTCCTGAAAAGGAGAAAAAAGTTCTGCAAATTTACGCCCAATATTCACATTTTTGCAAAAGTCAAATTTTTTAAAAAATGTTCAAAATCAAAAAAAATCGGTGTTCTGAGTAAATTTTTGGAGATCGTGAAAAGGACAAAAAAAAAGTTCTGCAAATTTACGCCCAATATTCACATTTTTCCAAAAGTCAAATTTAAAAACAAATGTTCAAAATCACAAAAAAAATCGTTTTCTGAGTAGTTTCTAAAGAATTCTGGAGTTCCTGAAATGGAGAAAAAATGTTTTACTAATTTGGGCCCAATATTCACATTTTTCCAAAAGTCAAATTTAAAAACAAATGTTCAAAATAAAAAAAAATGGTTTTCTGAGTAGGTTCTAAAAATTTCTGGAGTTCCTGAAAAGGAGAAAAAAGCTTTGCAAATTTGCGCCCAAAATTCACATTTTTCCAAAAGTCAAATTTTAAAAAAATGTCCGAAATCAAAAAAAAAAAAAAATTGGAGTCTGGAGTGCCTGCGAAGGAGAAAAAAGTTCTACAAATTTACGCCCAATATTAGCATTTTCCCAAAGGTCAAATTTAAAAAAAAAATGTTCAAAATCAAAAAAAAAAAAAAATTGGAGTCTGGAGTGCCTGCGAAGGAGAAAAAAGTTCTAAAAATTTACGCCCAATATTAGCATTTTCAATGTTCAATGTTCAAAATAAAAAAAAAAATTGGTTTTCTGAGTAGCTTCTAAAAAGTTCTAGATTTCCTGAAGAGGAGAAAAAAGTTTTGCAAATTTGCGCCCAATATTCACATTTTTCCAAAAGCCAAATTTTTAAAAAAATGTTCCAAAACAAAAAAAATAATAATTGGAGTCCTGAGTAGCTTTTAAAATGTTCTGGAATGCCTGCGAAGGTGAAAAAAGTTCTGCAAATTTACGCCCAATATTCACATTTTTCCAAAAATCAAATTAAAAAAAAATGTTCTAAATCAAAAAAAAATGGTGTTCTGAGTAGCTTCTAAAACTCTCTGGAGTTCCTGAAACGGAGAAAAAAAGTTATGCAAATTTACGCCCAATATTCACATTTTTCCAAAAGTCAAATTTTTACAAAATGTTCAAAATCAAAAAAATTGGTGTTCTGAATACCTTTTAAAAAGTTCTGGAGTTCCTAAGAAGGAGAAAAAAGTTCTGCAAATTTACGCCCAATATTCATATTTTTGCAATTCAAATTTTTTTAAAATGTTCAAAATCCAAAAAAATCGGTGTTCTGAGTAGCTTTTAAAAAGTTTTTCAGTTCGTGAAAACGAGAAACAAAGTTCTGCAAATTTACGCCCAATATTCACATTTTTCCCAGTCAAATTTTTTTAAAAATGTCCAAAATCAAAATAATTGGTGTTCTAAGTAGCTTTTAAAAAGTTCTGGAGTTCCCGAAAAGCAGAAAAAAAGTTCTGCAAATTTCCGCCCAATATTCACATTTTTGCAAAAGTCAAATTTTTTAAAAAATGTTCAAAATCAATAAAAATCGGTGTTCTGCGTAGCTTTTAAAAAGTTCTGGAGTTCCTGAAAAGGAGAAAAACAGTTCTGCAAATTTACGCCCAATATTCACATATTTCCAAAAGTCAAATTTAAAAAAAACCGTTCAAAATCAAAAAATTGGTGTTCTGAGTAGCTTTTAAAAAGTTCTGGAGTTCCTGAAAAGAAGAAGAAAATTCTGCAAATTTACGCCCAATATTCACATTTTTCCAAAAGTCAAATTTTTTACAAAATGTTCAAAGTCAAAAATGTTGAAATATGATACATAAAATAGCAACCCTAAATTTGTAACAATGCGTATGTCAGATAATCTCACTTTTTTATTGTTTTTGACACTTTGAGTCTCTTATTAAACGTTGAACAGTACACTCGTGTTTTACTTATTGATCTTTGGGAAAAAACCTCAACATAACTTTTAACAGGTTATGGGCCCAGTAAGCGCATGTTCAATTGAAAGTTAAAAAGGATATTTTTCGTAAAATGAGTTCGATGTACCAGATCGAGAAGCTGGACGATAAGAATTATGATTCTTGGTCCGTTCAGATGCGCAGTGTGTTGGTGCATTCTGAGCTATGGAAAATAACGTCAGGGGAGTGCAAAAGAGACGACACAGGTGATGCTGACGAAGTGGCAAAGTGGATTGCTCGCGACGAGAAGGCTTTGGCCATGGTCACATTAAGCGTGAAGCCAACGCAAATGAATTATTTGCGGCATTGCAAAACGTCGGAAGAAGCGTGGAAAAAACTTAAAGTAGTTTATCAGCCAAGTGGTCCGGTAAGAAAAGTTTCACTTTATAAAAAGTTATTGAGCCTAAAAATGTCAGAGGGTGAAAACGTTGCGGCGTATTTGAATGTGTTCACCACAATTATGGACAAACTAGCTGAAGTGGGCATAGAGCTAAATCAAGAGCTGGTTGCCATTATATTATTATCTAGTTTGCCAAAAGAATTCGAGAATTTTGTCATTGCGATGGAAACGAGGGACAATCTTCCAGCGGTTGACGTGCTAAAATTGAAGCTTCTAGAAGAAGGCGAGCGTCGTGGTAGCATGCATGAACATACAGCTAACGAATTTAGTGGACAGCAAGCGTTTGCAGCGAAGTCGACGTCTAGTGGCAACAGAGAGAAGAAAAAAGGCAATTACAACAATGTTACTTGCTATCGTTGTGGAAAAAAGGGCCATATAAAAAGCAATTGTTCGGCGAAATTAAACAAATCTACGAAAGAAAACGATTCAGCTAAACAGCAACAACAAAGCTCCTTCACTGTTTTGGGTGCAACAGATTGCGAAACATTCAGGAGGAAAGTGGTGTTTAGATAGCGGTGCGACAGCGCATATGTGTTGCGACCGAAAATTGTTCTCGAACTTTGTGAATCATACAGAGTGGATCGCATTGGCCGGTGACAACAGCATTCGTGCAGAAGGTAAAGGCAATGTCAAAATACAAACGGACATGTATGTTGTGACACTAAAAGACGTTTTGTTCGTGCCTGGTGTGAGAGGCAATTTTATATCAGTTGGTCGTGCAGTCGAGATGGGCTGCGCAGTAGTTTTTGGCAGCGAATTTGCAACAATTAAGAAAAACGGCGCCGATATTTTGCGTGTAAAAAGAACAAAGCATTTATTTATGCTGAGTAATGAGAAAAGTGGTTGTTTTGGTGCTATTCAAAGTGACGCAGTAATGTGGCATAATAGATTTGGCCACATAAATTATGCGAGTTTGAAAGAAATGTCAAACAAGTGCATTGTAAATGGTTTAGAAAATGTAGATTTTTCTGTGAAGCCATCGTGTCAAACGTGTATGCTTAGCAAAATACACACACAACCATTTCCAAGTGCAGCAGAAAACAAATCAAAGAATTTGTTAGAATTGATGTATGTGGGCCATTTGAAACAACTTCACTTGGTGGTGCGAAGTATTTTTTACTATTTATTGACGACATGTCAAGGCGAGTTTTTGTTTACTTCTTAAAATCAAAAGATGAAGTTTTTGATAAATTTGTATCGTTTTGCTCAATGGTAGAGCGACAAACTGGCAGAAAAGTGAAAGCAGTTCGTAGTGACAATGGACGTGAGTACGTCAACAAATCATTTAATGAATATTTTGATAAGCATGGCATAGTGCGGCAATTAACAGTTCCCTACACTCCTCAGCAAAATGGGGTGGCTGAGAGGGCAAACCGCACGTTGGTTGAAATGGCCAGGTGTTTATTGGCACATTCGGGTATGTGTGCGGCGCTATGGGCAGAGGCAGTGGCAACTGCCGTGTATTTGCGGAATCGATTGCCAACTAAGGCATTAAATAATATGACACCATATGAAGCATGGTGTGGTAAGAAACCTACAATAAAACATTTGCGAGTATTTGGCTCTACGGCAGTGGCATTAGATAAAACGCAGCGTAGCAAATTTAAAGTGAAGGGTAAACAATACAAAATGGTTGGTTACTCAATGGTTTCAAAAGCGTATAGATTATACGATCCTGATGTTAGACAGGTGGTTGAAAAACGCGACGTATTATTTGATGAATGCCATAGCGTGGAAGCGTGTAACGACGAACAAATAACATTCGATTTTTTTGATAACCATCAGGTTCAAGCTGACACTGGTACTGCTGGTGATGTAGATTCTGATAAAGAAATCTGTAGCGATGATAATAAAGAAATCTGTAGCGATGTTAATGCAAGCGATATGTATGCGAGTGCTGAAGAAGAAGTTGAGCACATTGGGCGTGGTAGACCTAAGCTCGTGCGTAATGGTAAACGAGGTCGTCCACGAAAAGTATTTAATGTTTTAAATGCTATGAGTACTAAGGAGGTGCTTGTTCCTCAAACATACGAGGAGGCAATTAGTAGCGATGAAGTTGATTTATGGAAGGCCGCCATGAAAAAAGAACACGATTCGTTGGTTGGAAATAATACATGGTCTTTGGTAGACTTACCAAAGGGCCAGTAAACCGTAGGGTGCAAGTGGGTATATACCCTAAAGCGCAACGAACATGGTGGCATTGAGCGGTATAAGGCACGGTTGGTGGCAAAGGGGTGTTCACAGAAATATGGAGTGAATTACTCGGACACTTTTTCTCCAGTATGTCGGTTTGAGACCATACGGTTGGTATTGGCATTAGCAGCAGAGATGAAACTACATGTACACCAGATGGATGTATGCACAGCATATTTAAACAGCGAACTAGATGATGTCGTATACATGAAACAACCACAAGGTTACCGTGATGAAAGTCAACCAACAAAAGTCTTAAGTTTGAACAAGGCCATATACGGTTTGAAGCAGTCTGGAAGAGCTTGGAATTTCAAGTTAGATGAAGCGTTGAGAAGTTTAGGTTTCAGTCAGTGCGAGAGCGAACGCTGTTTGTATAAACAAGATATAGAAGGTAACCTTTGCTTAATCCTTGTTTATGTTGATGATCTGCTTCTAGCATGCCAATCGAAGGAAATCATGACTAGGGTCAAGGCGAATATATGTGATATTTTTGAATGCATTGACAAGGGTCCCCTTCATATGTTTTTGGGTATGCAGATTGAGCGTGAAGGTGAACTAGGTGATATCACCATTGTTCAATCCCAATATATCAAAGATTTATATTGTATGGAAGTATGTAGGTCAGCATCGACACCATTAGATGCTGGTTACCAAGTAGCGTGTGATGATGAACGTTGTACTAGGGTTGATCAGACATTATACCAATCTACGATTGGGGCGCTGATGTGGCTGGCGCTTTCGACAAGACCGGATATATTCCATTCGGTAGCCAAGTTGGCACAGCGAAACAAAGATCCACATAGCGAACATTGGCGGGCATAAAGCACATTTTAAGATACCTAGCATCAACCAAAAATATGAAGTTGCGATATAGAGCATGCGGTCAAGGGTTGAAGGGTTACGCAGATGCCGATTGGGGCGCCAACAGAATTGATCGAAGATCATACACCGGCTACGTGTTCTTCCTTGCAGGAGGGGCGATTTCCTGGAAGTCAGAAAAACAGGATTGTGTAGCCTTAAGCAGTACCGAGGCCGAATACATGGCCATGTCATCGGCAGCAAAAGAAGCACTACATTTAAAACGTATTATAATTGAGATTGGATGTGGTAACGGTCAAACTCCAACGATATTGTACGGGGATAACATTAGTGCTCAACATTTGGCAAAGAATCCAGTGCATCATGCTAGATCGAAGCACATTGATATCAGATATCATTTTATTAGAGAGATTGTTGAGAAAGGTGAAATAAAGTTAGAATATGTATCAACTAATAACATGATAGCTGATATTTTAACAAAAAATTTGTCGAAGAAGAAACATACAGATTTAATGAAATTGTTAAGTTTAGAAGAATAACATTCGCATTGAGGAGGGGTGTTGAAATATGATACATAAAATAGCAACCCTAAATTTGTAACAATGCGTATGTCAGATAATCTCACTCTTTTATTGTTTTTGACACTTTGAGTCTCTTATTAAACGTTGAACAGTACACTCGTGTTTTTCTTATTGATCTTTGGGAAAAAACCTCAACATAACTTTTAACAAAAAAAATTAGTGTTCTGACTACCTTTTATAAAGTTCTGGAGTATCTGAAAAGGAGAAAAAAGTTCTGCAAATTTACGCCCAATATTCACATTTTAGCAAAAGTCAAATTTTTTAAAAAATGTTCAAAATCAAAAAAATAAATCAGTGTTCTGTGTAGATTTTAAAAAGTTTTGGAGTTCCTGAAAAGGAGAAAAAAAAGTTCTGCAAATTTAGGCCCATTATTCACATTTTTCCCAGTCAAATTTTTTTAAAAATGTCCAAAATCAAAATAATTGGTGTTCTAAGTAGCTTTTAAAAAGTTCTGGAGTTCCCGAAAAGCAGAAAAAAAGTTCTGCAAATTTACGCCCAATATTCACATTTTTGCAAAAGTCAAATTTTTTAAAAAATGTTCAAAATCAATAAAAATCGGTGTTCTGCGTAGCTTTTAAAAAGTTCTGGAGTTCCTGAAAAGGAGAAAAAAGTTCTGCCAATTTTCGCCCAATATTCACATTTTACCAAAAGTCAAATTTTTTACAAAATGTTCAAAGTCAAAAAAATTTGTGTTCTGAGTAGCATTTGAAAAGTTCTGGAGTTCCTGAAAAGGAAAAAAAATTCTGCAAATTTACGCCCAATATTCACATTTTTCCAAAAGTCAAATTTAAAAAAAAATGTTCAAAAAAAAATTGGCTTTCTGAGTAGCTTCTAAAAAGTTCTGGAGTTCCTGAAATGGAGAAAAAATGTTTTGCAAATTTGGGCCCAATATTTACATTTCTCCAAAAGTCAAATTTAAAAACAAATGTTCAAAATCAAAAAAAAAAATTGGTTTTCTGAGTAGTTTCTAAAAAGTTCTGGAGTTCCTGAAAAGGAGAAAAAAGTTTTGCAAATTTGCGCCCAATATTCACATTTTTCCAAAAGTCAAATTTTAAAAAAATGTTCAAAATCAAAAAAAAAAATTGGTTTTCTGAGTAGTTTTTATAAAGCTCTGGAGTTCCTGAAATGGACAAAAAAAAATTTCTCCAAATTTGCGCCCAATATTCACATTTTTGCAAAAGTCAAATTTTTTACAAAATGTTCAAAATCAAAAAAATTGGTGTTCTGACTACCGTTTAAAAAGTTCTGGAGTTCCTGAGAAGGAGAAAAAAGTTCTCCAAATTTACGCCCAATAGTCACATTTTTGCAAGTCAAATTTTTTAAAAAATGTTCAAAATACAAAAAAAAATCAGTGTTCTGAGTAGCTTTTAAAAAGTTCTGGAGTTCCCGAGAAGCAAAAAAAAAGGTCTGCAAATTTAAGCCCAATATTCACATTTTTGCAAAAGTCAAATTTTTTAAAAAATGTTCAAAATCAAAAAAATCGGTGTTCTGCGTAGCTTTTAAAAAGTTTTTCAGTTCGTGAAAACGAGAAACAAATTTCTGCAAATTCACGCCCAATATTCACATTTTTCTAAAAGTCAAATTTTTTAAAAATGTTCAAAAACAAAATAATTGGTTTTCTGAGTAGCTTTTAAAAAGTTTTTCAGTTCGTGAAAAGGAGAAACAAAGTTCTGCAAATTTACGCCCAATATTCACATTTTTCCAAAAGTCAATTTTTTTTTAAATGTTCAAGATCAAAAGAATTGGTGTTCTGAGTAGCTTTTAAAAAGTTCTGGAGTTCCTGAAAGGTGAAAAAAAGTTCTGCAAATTTACGCCCAATATTCATATATTTTCAAAAGTCAAATTTAAAAAAAAAACCGTTCAAAATCAAAAAAAATTGGTGTTCTGAGTAGCTTTTAAAAAGTTCTGGAGTTCCTGAAAAGGAGAAAAAAGTTCTGCAAATTTACGCCCAATATTCACATTTTTCCAAAAGTCAAATTTTTTACAAAATGTTCAAAATCAAAAAAATTGGTGTTCTGACTACCTTTTATAAAGTTCTGGAGTATCTGAAAAGGATAAAAAAGTTCTGCAAATTTACGCCCAATATTCACATTTTTCCAAAAGTCGAATTTTTTACAAAATGTTCAAAATCAAAAAAATTGGTGTTCTGAGTAGCTTTTAAAAAGTTATGGAGTTCCTGAAAAGGGGGAAAAAAGCTCTGCAAATTTACGCCCAATATTCACATTTTTCCAAAAGTCGAATTTTTTACAAAATGTTCAAAATCAAAAAAATTGGTGTTCTGAGTAGCTTTTAAAAAGTTATGGAGTTCCTGAAAAGGGGGAAAAAAGCTCTGCAAATTTACGCGCAATATTCAAATTTTTCCAAAAGTCAAATTTTTTCAAAAATGTTCAAACTCAAAAAAAAATTGGTGTTCTGAATAGCTTTAAAATGTTTTGGAATTCCTGAATAGGAGAAAAAAGTTCTGCAAATTTACGCCCAATATTCAAATTTTTCCAAAAGTCAATTTTTAAAAAATGTTCAAAATCAAAAAAAAAATTGGAGTTATGAGTAGCTTTTAAAATGTTCTGTAGTGCCTGAGAAGGAGAAAAAAAGTGTTGCAAATTTGCGCCAAATATTCACATATTTCCAAAAGTCAAATTTAAAAAAAAATGTTCAAAATCAAAAAATTGGTGTTCTGAGTAGTTTTTAAGAAGTTCTGGAGTTCCTGAAAAGGACAAAAAAAGTTCTGCAAATTTGCGCCCAACATTCACAAATTCCCAAAAGTTTAATTTTTTTAAAAATGTTCAAAATCAAAAAGAATTTGGTGTTCTGAGTAGCTTTTAAAAAGTTTTGGAGTTTGTGAAAAGGAGAAACAAAGTTCTGCAAATTTACGCCCAATAGTCACATTTTTCCAAAAGTCAAAATTAAAAAAAAAATTTCAAAATCAAAAAAAAAAAATTGGAGTTCTGAGTAGCTTTTAAAATGTTCTGGAGTTCCTGAGAAGGGGCAAAAAAGGTTTGCAAATTTACGCCCAATATTCACATATTTGCAAAAGGCAAATTTTTAAAAAAATGTTCAAAATCAAAAAAATTGGTGTTCTGAGTAGTTTTAAAAAGTTTTGGAGTTCGTGAAAAGGAGAAACAAAGTTCTGCAAATTTACGCCAAATATTCACATTTTTCCAAAAGTCAAATTAAAAAAAAAATGTTTAAAATCACAAAAAAAAAAATTGGTTTTCTGAGTATCTTCTAAAAAGCTCTGGAGTTCCTGAAAAGGAGAAAAAAGTTTTGCAAATATTCACATATTTCCAAAAGGCAAATTTTTACAAAAATGTTCAAAATCTAAAAAATTGGTGTTCTGACTACCTTGTAAAAAGTTCTGGCGTTCCTGAAAAGGAGAAAAAAGCTCTGCAAATTTACGCCCAATATTCACATTTTTGCAAAAGTCAAATTTTAAAAAAATGTTCAAAATCAAAAAAAAAATTGGTTTTCTGAGTAGTCTTTATAAAGCTCTGGAGTTCCTGAAATGGACAAAAAAAAGTTCTCCAAATTTGCGCCCAATATTCACATTTTTGCAAAAGTCAAATTTTTTACCAACATTCACAAATTCCCAAAAGTTTAATTTTTTTAAAAATGTTCAAAATCAAAAAGAATTTGGTGTTCTGAGTAGCTTTTAAAAAGTTTTGGAGTTTGTGAAAAGGAGAAACAAAGTTCTGCAAATTTACGCCCAATAGTCACATTTTTCCAAAAGTCAAAATTAAAAAAAAAATTTCAAAATCAAAAAAAAAAAATTGGAGTTCTGAGTAGCTTTTAAAATGTTCTGGAGTTCCTGAGAAGGGGCAAAAAAGGTTTGCAAATTTACGCCCAATATTCACATATTTGCAAAAGGCAAATTTTTAAAAAAATGTTCAAAATCAAAAAAATTGGTGTTCTGAGTAGTTTTAAAAAGTTTTGGAGTTCGTGAAAAGGAGAAACAAAGTTCTGCAAATTTACGCCAAATATTCACATTTTTCCAAAAGTCAAATTAAAAAAAAAATGTTTAAAATCACAAAAAAAAAATTGGTTTTCTGAGTATCTTCTAAAAAGCTCTGGAGTTCCTGAAAAGGAGAAAAAAGTTTTGCAAATATTCACATATTTCCAAAAGGCAAATTTTTACAAAAATGTTCAAAATCTAAAAAATTGGTGTTCTGACTACCTTGTAAAAAGTTCTGGCGTTCCTGAAAAGGAGAAAAAAGCTCTGCAAATTTACGCCCAATATTCACATTTTTGCAAAAGTCAAATTTTAAAAAAATGTTCAAAATCAAAAAAAAAATTGGTTTTCTGAGTAGTCTTTATAAAGCTCTGGAGTTCCTGAAATGGACAAAAAAAAGTTCTCCAAATTTGCGCCCAATATTCACATTTTTGCAAAAGTCAAATTTTTTACAAAATGTTCAAAATCAAAAAAATTGGTGTTCTGACTACCGTTTAAAAAGTTATGGAGTTCCTGAGAAGGAGAAAAAAGCTCTCCAAATTTACGCCCAATATTCACATTTTTGCAAGTCAAATTTTTTAAAAAATGTTCAAAATACAAAAAAAATCAGTGTTCTGAGTAGCTTTTAAAAAGTTCTGGAGTTCCCGAGAAGCAAAAAAAAAGTTCTGCAAATTTACGCCCAATATTCACATTTTTGCAAAAGTCAAATTTTTTAAAAAATGTTCAAAATCAAAAAAATCGGTGTTCTGCGTAGCTTTTAAAAAGTTTTTCAGTTCGTGAAAACGAGAAACAAATTTCTGCAAATTCACGCCCAATATTCACATTTTTCCAAAAGTCAAATTTTTTAAAAATGTTCAAAAACAAAATAATTGGTTTTCTGAGTAGCTTTTAAAAAGTTTTTCAGTTCGTGAAAAGGAGAAACAAAGTTCTGCAAATTTACGCCTAATATTCACATTTTTCCAAAAGTCAATTTTTTTTTAAAATGTTCAAAATCAAAAGAATTGGTGTTCTGAGTAGCTTTTAAAAAGTTCTGGAGTTCCTGAAAAGGAGAAAAAAGTTCTGCAAATTTACGCCCAATATTCATATATTTTCAAAAGCAAATTTAAAAAAAAACCGTTCAAAATCAAAAAAAAATTGGTGTTCTGAGTAGCTTTTAAAAAGTTCTGGAGTTCCTGAAAAGGAGAAAAAAGTTCTGCAAATTTACGCCCAATATTCACATTTTTCCAAAAGTCAATTTTTTTTAAAAATGTTCAAAATCAAAAGAATTGGTGTTCTGAGTAGCTTTTAAAAAGTTCTGGAGTTCCTGAAAAGGAGAAAAAAAGTTATGCAAATTTACGCCCAATATTCATATATTTTCAAAAGCAAATTTAAAAAAAAACCGTTCAAAATCAAAAAAAAATTGGTGTTCTGAGTAGCTTTTAAAAAGTTCTGGAGTTCCTGAAAAGGAGAAAAAAGTTCTGCAAATTTACGCCCAATATTCACATTTTTCCAAAAGTCAAATTTTTTACAAAATGTTCAAAGTCAAAAAAATTGGTGTTCTGACTACCCTTTATAAAGTTCTGGAGTATCTGAAAAGGAGAAAAGAGTTCTGCAAATTTACGCCCAATATTCACATTTTTGCAAAAGTCAAATTTTTTAAAAAATGCTCAAAATAAAAAAATAAATCAGATTTCTGAGTAGCTTTTAAAAAGTTCTGGAGTTCCTGAAAAGGAGAAAAAAGTTCTGCAAATTTACGCTCAATATTCACATTTTTCCAAAAGTCGAATTTTTTACAAAATGTTCAAAATAAAAAAATTGGTGTTCTGAGTAGCTTTTAAAAAGTTATGGAGTTCCTGAAAAGGGGGAAAAAAGCTCTGCAAATTTGCGCCCAACATTCACAATTTTCCAAAAGTTAAATTTTTTAAAAAATTTTCAAAATCAAAAAGAAATTGGTGTTCTGAGTAGCTTTTAAAAAGTTTTGGAGTTTGTGAAAAGGAGAAACAAAGTTCTGCAAATTTACGCCCAATATTCACATTTTTCCAAAAGTCAATTTTTTTTAAAAATGTTCAAAATCAAAAGAATTGGTGTTCTGAGTAGCTTTTAAAAAGTTCTGGAGTTCCTGAAAAGGAGAAAAAAAGTTCTGCAAATTTACGCCCAATATTCATATATTTTCAAAAGCAAATTAAAAAAAAAAACCGTTCAAAATCAAAAAAAAATTGGTGTTCTGAGTAGCTTTTAAAAAGTTCTGGAGTTCCTGAAAAGGAGAAAAAAGTTCTGCAAATTTACGCCCAATATTCACATTTTTCCAAAAGTCAAATTTTTTACAAAATGTTCAAAGTCAAAAAAATTGGTGTTCTGACTACCCTTTATAAAGTTCTGGAGTATCTGAAAAGGAGAAAAGAGTTCTGCAAATTTACGCCCAATATTCACATTTTTGCAAAAGTCAAATTTTTTAAAAAATGCTCAAAATAAAAAAATAAATCAGATTTCTGAGTAGCTTTTAAAAAGTTCTGAGTAGCTTTTAAAAAGTTCTGGAGTTCCTGAAAAGGAGAAAAAAGTTCTGCAAATTTACGCCCAATATTCACATTTTTCCAAAAGTCAAATTTTTTACAAAATGTTCAAAGTCAAAAAAATTGGTGTTCTGACTACCCTTTATAAAGTTCTGGAGTATCTGAAAAGGAGAAAAGAGTTCTGCAAATTTACGCCCAATATTCACATTTTTGCAAAAGTCAAATTTTTTAAAAAATGCTCAAAATAAAAAAATAAATCAGATTTCTGAGTATCTTTTAAAAAGTTCTGGAGTTCCTGAAAAGGAGAAAAAAGTTCTGCAAATTTACGCCCAATATTCACATTTTTCCAAAAGTCGAATTTTTTACAAAATGTTCAAAATCAAAAAAAATTGGTGTTGCTTCTAAAATGTTCTGGAGTTCCTGAAAAGGAGAAAAAAAGTTCTGCAAATTTACGACCAATATTCAAATTTTTCCAAAAGTCAAATTTTTAAAAAATGTTCAAAATCAAAAAAAAATTGGAGTTAAGAGTAGCTTTTAAAATGTTCTGTAGTGCCTGAGAAGGAGAAAAAAAGTGTTGCAAATTTGCGCCAAATATTCACATTTTTCCAAAAGTCAAATTTAAAAAAAATGTTCAAAATCAAAAAAATTGGTGTTCTGAGTAGTTTTTAAAAAGTTCTGGAGTTCCTGAAAAGGACAAAAAAAGTTGTGCAAATTTGCGCCCAACATTCACAATTTTCCAAAAGTTTAATTTTTTAAAAAATGTTCAAAATCAAAAAGAAATTGGTGTTCTGAGTAGCTTTTAAAAAGTTTTGGAGTTCGCGAAAAGGAGAAAGAAAGTTCTGCAAATTTACGCCCAATATTCACACTTTTCCAAAAGTCAAATTTAAAAAAAAATGTTTAAAATCAAAAAAAAAATTGGTTTTCTGAGTAGCTTCTAAAAAGTTCTGGAGTTCCTGAAAAGGAGAAAAAAAGTTGTGCAAATTTGCGCCCAATATTCACATTTTTCCAAAAGTCAAATTTAAAAAAAATGTTTAACATCAAAAAAAAAAATTGAAGTTCTGAGTAGCTTTTAAAAAGTTCTACAGTTCCTGAAAAGGAGAAAAAAGTTCTGCAAATTTACGCCTAATATTCACATTTTTGCAAAAGTCAAATTTTAAGAAAAATGTTCAAAATCAAAAAAAATTGGTGTTCTGAGTAGCTTTTAAAAAGTTTTGGAGTTCGTGAAAAGGAGAAACAAAGTTCTGCATTTTTCCAATAGTCAAATTAAAAAAAAAAAATGCTTAAAATCAAAAAAAAAAATTGGTTTTCTGAGTAGCTTCTAAAAAGTTCTGGAGTTTCTGAAAAGGAGAAAAAAAGTTTTGCAAATTTACGCCCAATATTCACATATTTGCGAAAGTCAAATTTTTAAAAAAATTTTCAAAATCAAAAAAAAATTGGTGTTCTGAGTAGCTTTTAAAAAGTTTTGGAGATTGTGAAAAGGACAAAAAAAGTTCTGCAAATTTACGCTCAATATTCACATTTTTCCAAAAGTCAAATTTAAAAACAAATGTTCGAAATCAAAAAATAAATCCGTTTTCTGAGTAGTTTCTAAAAAGTTCTGGAGTTCCTGAAATGGAGAAAAAATGTTTTGCAAATTTGGGCCCAATATTCACATTTCTCCAAAAGTCAAATTTTAAAAAAATCAAAAAAAAAAATTGGTTTTCTGAGTAGTTTTTATAAAGCTCTGGAGTTCCTGAAATGGACAAAAAAAAGTTCTCCAAATTTGCGCCCAATATTCACATTTTTGCAAAAGTCAAATTTTTTACAAAATATTCAAAATCAAAAAAATTGGTGTTCTGACTACCGTTTAAAAAGTTCTGGAGTTCCTGAGAAGGAGAAAAAAGTTCTCCAAATTTACGCCCAATATTCACATTTTTGCAAGTCAAATTTTTTAAAAAATGTACAAAATATAAAAAAAATCAGTGTTCTGAGTAGCTTTTAAAAAGTTCTGGAGTTCCCGAGAAGCAAAAAAAAGTTATGCAAATTTACGCCCAATATTCACATTTTTGCAAAAGTCAAATTTTTTAAAAAATGTTCAAAATCATAAAAATCGGTGTTCTGCGTAGCTTTTAAAAAGTTTTTCAGTTCGTGAAAACGAGAAACAAATTTCTGCAAATTCACGCCCAATATTCACATTTTTCCAAAAGTCAAATTTTTTAAAAATGTTCAAAAACAAAATAATTGGTTTTCTGAGTAACTTTTAAAAAGTTTTTCAACGAGAAACAAAGTTCTGCAAATTTACGCCCAATATTCACATTTTTCCAAAAGTCAATTTTTTTTAAAAATGTTCAAAATCAAAATAATTGGTGTTCTGAGTAGCTTTTAAAAAGTTCTGGAGTTCCTGAAAAGGAGAAAAAAAGTTCTGCAAATTTACGCCCAATATTCATATATTTTCAAAAGTCAAATTTAAAAAAAAAAAAACCGTTCAAAATCAAAAAAAATTGGTGTTCTGAGTAGCTTTTAAAAAGTTCTGGAGTTCCTGAAAAGGAGAAAAAAGTTCTGCAAATTTACGCCCAATATTCACATTTTTCCAAAAGTCAAATTTTTTACAAAATGGTCAAAGTCAAAAAAATTGGTGTTCTGACTACCTTTTATAAAGTTCTGGAGTATCTGAAAAGGAGAAAAGAGTTCTGCAAATTTACGCCCAATATTCACATTTTTGCAAAAGTCAAATTTTTTAAAAAATGCTCAAAATAAAAAAATAAATCAGTGTTCTGAGTAGCTTTTAAAAAGTTATGGAGTTCCTGAAAAGGGGGAAAAAAGCTCTGCAAATTTACGCGCAATATTCAAATTTTTCCAAAAGTCAAATTTTTTCAAAAATGTTCAAACTCAAAAAAAAATTGGTGTTCTGAATAGCTTTTAAAATGTTTTGGAATTCCTGAATAGGAGAAAAAAGTTCTGCAAATTTACGCCCAATATTCACATTTTTCCAAAAGTAAATTTTTTTAAAAAATGTTGAAAATCAAAAAATTGGTGTTCTGAGTAGCTTTTAAAAATTCTGGAGTTCCTGAAAAGGAAAAAAAAAAGTTCTGCAAATTTACGCACAATATTCACTATTCACATTTTTTCAAAAGTCAAATTTAAAAAAAAAATTTCAAAATAAAAAAAAATGGTCTTCTGAGTAGCTTCTAAAAGTTCTGGAGTTGCTGAAAAGGAGAAAAAAAGTTCTGCAAATTTACGCCCAATATTCAAATTTTTCCAAAAGTCAAATTTTTAAAAAATGTTCAAAATCAAAAAAAAAAAATTGGAGTTATGAGTAGCTTTTAAAATGTTCTGTAGTGCCTTAGAAGGAGAAAAAAGTGTTGCAAATTTGCGCCAAATATTCACATATTTCCAAAAGTCAAATTTAAAAAAAAATGTTCAAAATCAAAAAAATTGGTGTTCTGAGTAGTTTTTAAAAAGTTCTGGAGTTCCTGAAAAGGACAAAAAAAGTTCTGCAAATTTGCGCCCAACATTCACAAATTCCCAAAAGTTTAATTTTTTAAAAAATGTTCAAAATCAAAAAGAATTTGGTGTTCTGAGTAGCTTTTAAAAAGTTTTGGAGTTCGTGAAAAGGAGAAACAAAGTTCTGCAAATTTACGCCCAATATTCACATTTTTCCAAAAGTCAAAATTAAAAAAAAAATTTGAAAAACAAAAAAAAAAAAATTGGAGTTCTGAGTAGCTTTTAAAATGTTCTGGAGTTCCTGAGAAGGAGAAAAAAAGTTTTGCAAATTTACGCCCAATATTCACATATTTGCAAAAGGCAAATTTTTAAAAAAATGTTCAAAATCAAAAAAATTGGTGTTCTGACTACCTTGTAAAAAGTACTAGAGTTTCTGAAAAGGAGAAAAAAGCTCTGCAAATTTACGCCCAATATTCACATTTTTGCAAAAGGCAAATTTTTAAAAAAATGTTCAAAATCAAAAAAATTGGTGTTCTGAGTAGTTTTAAAAAGTTTTGGAGTTCGTGAAAAGGAGAAACAAAGTTCTGCAAATTTACGCCCAATATTCACATTTTTCCAAAAGTCAAATTTAAAAAAAAATGTTTAAAATCACAAAAAAAAATTGGTTTTCTGAGTATCTTCTAAAAAGTTCTGGAGTTCCTGAAAAGGAGAAAAAAGTTTTGCAAATTTACGCCCAATATTCACATATTTGCAAAAGGCAAATTTTTACAAAAATGTTCAAAATCTAAAAAATTGGTGTTCTGACTAGTAAAAAGTTCTGGAGTTCCTGAAAAGGAGAAAAAAGCTCTGCAAATTTACGCCCAATATTCAAATTTTTGCAAAAGTAAAATTTTTTAAAAAATGTTCAAAATCAAAAAAATTGGTGTTCTGACTACCTTGTAAAAAGTTCTAGAGTTCCCGAAAAGGAGAAAGAAGTTCTGCAAATTTACGCCTATTATTCACATTTTTGCAAAAGGCAAATTTTTAAAAAAATGTTCAAAATCAAAAAAATTGGTGTTCTGAGTAGTTTTAAAAAGTTTTGGAGTTCGTGAAAAGGAGAAACAAAGTTCTGCAAATTTACGCCCAATATTCACATTTTTCCAAAAGTCAAATTTAAAAAAAAATGTTTAAAATCACAAAAAAAAATTGGTTTTCTGAGTATCTTCTAAAAAGTTCTGGAGTTCCTGAAAAGGAGAAAAATGTTTTGGAAATTTACGCCCAAAATCACATTTTTGCAAAAGGCAAATTTTTACAAAAATGTTCAAAATCTAAAAAATTGGTGTTCTGACTACCTTGTAAAAAGTTTTGGAGTTCGTGAAAAGGAGAAACAAAGTTCTGCAAATTTACGCCCAATATTCACATTTTCCCAAAAGTCAATTTTTTTTTTAAATGTTCAAAATCAAAAAAATAAATCAGTGTTCTGTGTAGCTTTTAAAAAGTTTTGGAGTTCCTGAAAAGGAGAAAAAAAAGTTCTGCAAATTTAGGCCCATTATTCACATTTTTCCCAGTCAAATTTTTTTAAAAATGTCCAAAATCAAAATAATTGGTGTTCTAAGTAGCTTTTAAAAAGTTCTGGAGTTCCCGAAAAGCAGAAAAAAAGTTCTGCAAATTTACGCCCAATATTCACATTTTTGCAAAAGTCAAATTTTTTAAAAAATGTTCAAAATCAATAAAAATCGGTGTTCTGCGTAGCTTTTAAAAAGTTTTGGAGTTCCTGAAAAGGAGAAAAAAGTTCTGCCAATTTTCGCCCAATATTCACATTTTACCAAAAGTCAAATTTTTTACAAAATGTTCAAAGTCAAAAAAATTGGTGTTCTGAGTAGCTTTTAAAAAGTTATGGAGTTCCTGAAAAGGGGGAAAAAATCTCTGCAAATTTGCGCCCAACATTCACAATTTTCCAAAAGTTTAATTTTTTTTAAAAATTTCAAAATCAAAAAGAAATTGGTGTTCTGAGTAGCTTTTAAAAAGTTTTGGAGTTTGTGAAAAGGAGAAACAAAGTTCTGTAAATTTACGCCCAATATTCACATTTTTTCAAAAGTCAAATTTAAAAAAAATTTTCAAAATCAAAAAAAAATGGTCTTCTGAGTAGCTCCTAAAATGTTCTGGAGTTCCTGAAAAGGAGAAAAAAAGTTCTGCAAATTTACGACCAATATTCAAATTTTTCCAAAAGTCAAATTTTTAAAAAATGTTCAAAATCAAAAAAAAAAAAATTGGAGTTAAGAGTAGATTTTAAAATGTTCTGTAGTGCCTGAGAAGGAGAAAAAATGTGTTGCAAATTTGCGCCAAATATTCACATTTTTCCAAAAGTCAAATTTAAAAAAAATGTTCAAAATCAAAAAAATTGGTGTTCTGAGTAGTTTTTAAAAAGTTCTGGAGTTCCTGAAAAGGACAAAAAAAGTTGTGCAAATTTGCGCCCAACATTCACAATTTTCCAAAAGTTTAATTTTTTAAAAAATGTTCAAAATCAAAAAGAAATTGGTGTTCTGAGTAGCTTTTAAAAAGTTTTGGAGTTCGTGAAAAGGAGAAAGAAAGTTCTGCAAATTTACGCCCAATATTCACACTTTTCCAAAAGTCAAATTTAAAAAAAAAATGTTAAAATCAAAAAAAAAATTGGTGTTCTGAGTAGCTTTTAAAAAGTTCTGGAGTTCCTAAGAAGGAGAAAAAAGTTCTGCAAATTTACGCCCAATATTCATATTTTTGCAAGTCAAATTTTTTTAAAATGTTCAAAATCCAAAAAAATCGGTGTTCTGAGTAGCTTTTAAAAAGTTTTTCAGTTCGTGAAAACGAGAAACAAAGTTCTGCAAATTTACGCCCAATATTCACATTTTTCCCAGTCAAATTTTTTTAAAAATGTCCAAAATCAAAATAATTGGTGTTCTAAGTAGCTTTTAAAAAGTTCTGGAGTTCCCGAAAAGCAGAAAAACAGTTCTGCAAATTTCCGCCCAATATTCACATTTTTGCAAAAGTCAAATTTTTTAAAAAATGTTCAAAATCAATAAAAATCGGTGTTCTGCGTAGCTTTTAAAAAGTTCTGGAGTTCCTGAAAAGAAGAAGAAAGTTCTGCAAATTTACGCCCAATATTCACATTTTTCCAAAAGTCAAATTTTTTACAAAATGTTCAAAGTGAAAAAAAATTAGTGTTCTGACTACCTTTTATAAAGTTCTGGAGTATCTGAAAAGGAGAAAAAAGTTCTGCAAATTTACGCCCAATATTCACATTTTAGCAAAAGTCAAATTTTTTAAAAAATGTTCAAAATCAAAAAAATAAATCAGTGTTCTGTGTAGCTTTTAAAAAGTTTTGGAGTTCCTGAAAAGGAGAAAAAAAAGTTCTGCAAATTTAGGCCCATTATTCACATTTTTCCCAGTCAAATTTTTTTAAAAATGTCCAAAATCAAAATAATTGGTGTTCTAAGTAGCTTTTAAAAAGTTCTGGAGTTCCCGAAAAGCAGAAAAAAAGTTCTGCAAATTTACGCCCAATATTCACATTTTTGCAAAAGTCAAATTTTTTAAAAAATGTTCAAAATCAATAAAAATCGGTGTTCTGCGTAGCTTTTAAAAAGTTTTGGAGTTCCTGAAAAGGAGAAAAAAGTTCTGCCAATTTTCGCCCAATATTCACATTTTACCAAAAGTCAAATTTTTTACAAAATGTTCAAAGTCAAAAAAATTGGTGTTCTGAGTAGCATTTGAAAAGTTCTGGAGTTCCTGAAAAGGAAAAAAAATTCTGCAAATTTACGCCCAATATTCACATTTTTCCAAAAGTCAAATTTAAAAAAAAATGTTCAAAAAAAAATTGGCTTTCTGAGTAGCTTCTAAAAAGTTCTGGAGTTCCTGAAATGGAGAAAAAATGTTTTGCAAATTTGGGCCCAATATTCACATTTCTCCAAAAGTCAAATTAAAAACAAATGTTCAAAATCAAAAAAAATTGGTTTTCTGAGTAGTTTCTAAAAAGTTCTGGAGTTCCTGAAAAGGAGAAAAAAGTTTTGCAAATTTGCGCCCCATATTCACATTTTTCCAAAAGTCAAATTTTAAAAAAATGTTCAAAATCAAAAAAAAAATTGGTTTTCTGAGTAGTTTTTATAAAGCTCTGGAGTTCCTGAAATGGACAAAAAAAAAGTTCTCCAAATTTGCGCCCAATATTCACATTTTTGCAAAAGTCAAATTTTTTACAAAATGTTCAAAATCAAAAAAATTGGTGTTCTGACTACCGTTTAAAAAGTTCTGGAGTTCCTGAGAAGGAGAAAAAAGTTCTCCAAATTTACGCCCAATATTCACATTTTTGCAAGTCAAATTTTTTAAAAAATGTTCAAAATACAAAAAAAAATCAGTGTTCTGAGTAGCTTTTAAAAAGTTCTGGAGTTCCCGAGAAGCAAAAAAAAAGTTCTGCAAATTTACGCCCAATATTCACATTTTTGCAAAAGTCAAATTTTTTAAAAAATGTTCAAAATCAAAAAAATCGGTGTTCTGCGTAGCTTTTAAAAAGTTTTTCAGTTCGTGAAAACGAGAAACAAATTTCTGCAAATTCACGCCCAATATTCACATTTTTCCAAAAGTCAAATTTTTTAAAAATGTTCAAAAACAAAATAATTGGTTTTCTGAGTAGCTTTTAAAAAGTTTTTCAGTTCGTGAAAAGGAGAAACAAAGTTCTGCAAATTTACGCCCAATATTCACATTTTTCCAAAAGTCAATTTTTTTTTTTAAATGTTCAAAATCAAAAGAATTGGTGTTCTGAGTAGCTTTTAAAAAGTTCTGGAGTTCCTGAAAAGGAGAAAAAAAGTTCTGCAAATTTACGCCCAATATTCATATATTTTCAAAAGTCAAATTTAAAAAAAAACCGTTCAAAATCAAAAAAAATTTGTTTTCTGAGTAGCTTTTAAAAAGTTATGGAGTTCCTGAAAAGGGGGAAAAAAGCTCTGCAAATTTACGCCCAATATTCACATTTTTCCAAAAGTCGAATTTTTTACAAAATGTTCAAAATCAAAAAAATTGGTGTTCTGAGTAGCTTTTAAAAAGTTATGGAGTTCCTGAAAAGGGGGAAAAAAGCTCTGCAAATTTACGCGTAATATTCAAATTTTTCCAAAAGTCAAATTTTTTCAAAAATGTTCAAACTCAAAAAAAAATTGGTGTTCTGAATAGCTTTTAAAATGTTTTGGAATTCCTGAATAGGAGAAAAAAGTTCTGCAAATTTACGCCCAATATTCACATTTTTCCAAAAGTAAATTTTTTAAAAAATGCTCAAAATAAAAAAATAAATCAGTGTTCTGAGTAGCTTTTAAAAAGTTCTGGAGTTCCTGAAAAGGAGAAAAAAGTTCTGCAAATTTACGACCAATATTCACATTTTTCCAAAAGTCGAATTTTTTACAAAATGTTCAAAATCAAAAAAATTGGTGTTCTGAGTAGCTTTTAAGAAGTTCTGGAGTTCCTGAAAAGGACAAAAAAAGTTCTGCAAATTTACGCACAATATTCACTATTCACATTTTTTCAAAAGTCAAATTTAAAAAAAAAATTTCAAAATAAAAAAAAATGGTCTTCTGAGTAGCTTCTAAAAAGTTCTGGAGTTCCTGAAAAGGAGAAAAAAGTTCTGCAAATTTACGCCCAATATTCAAATTTTTCCAAAAGTCAAATTTTTAAAAAATGTTCAAAATCAAAAAAAAATTGGAGTTATGAGTAGCTTTTAAAATGTTCTGTAGTGCCTGAGAAGGAGAAAAAAGTGTTGCAAATTTGCGCCAAATATTCACATAATTCCAAAAGTCAAATTTAAAAAAAAATTTTCAAAATCAAAAAAATTGGTGTTCTGAGTAGTTTTTAAAAAGTTCTGGAGTTCCTGAAAAGGACAAAAAAAGTTCTGCAAATTTGCGCCCAACATTCACAAATTCCCAAAAGTTTAATTTTTTAAAAAATGTTCAAAATCAAAAAGAATTTGGTGTTCTGAGTAGCTTTTAAAAAGTTTTGGAGTTCGTGAAAAGGAGAAACAAAGTTCTGCAAATTTACGCCCAATATTCACTTATTTTCAAAAGTCAAATTTAAAAAAAAAATTTTAAAATCAAAAAAAAAATTTGGAGTTATGAGTAGCTTTTAAAATGTTCTGGAGTTCCTGAGAAGGAGAAAAAAAGTTGTGCAAATTTCCGCCCAATATTCACATTTTTCCAAAAGGCAAATTTTAAAAAAAATGTTCAAAGTCAAAAAAATTGGTGTTCTGACTACCTTGTAAAAAGTTCTAGAGTTCCTGAGAAGGAGAAAGAAGTTCTGCAAATTTACGCCTATTATTCACATTTTTGCAAAAGGCAAATTTTTAAAAAAATGTTCAAAATCAAAAAAATTGGTGTTCTGAGTAGTTTTAAAAAGTTTTGGAGTTCGTGAAAAGGAGAAACAAAGTTCTGCCAATTGACGCCCAATATTCACATTTTTCCAAAAGTCAAATTTAAAAAAAAAAAATGTTTAAAATCACAAAAAAAAAAATTGGTTTTCTGAGTATCTTCTAAAAAGTTCTGGAGTTCCTGAAAAGGAGAAAAAAGTTTTGCAAATTTACGCCCAATATTCACATTTTTGCAAAAGGAAAATTTTTACAAAAATGTTCAAAATCAAAAAAATTGGTGTTCTGACTACCTTGTAAAAAGTTCTGGAGTTCCTGAAAAGGAGAAAAGAGCTCTGCAAATTTACGCCCAATATTCACATTTTTGCAAAAGTCAAATTTTTTAAAAAATGTTCAAAATCAAAAAAATTGGTGGTCTAAGTAGCTTTTAAAAAGTTTTGGAGTTCGTGAAAAGGAGAAACAAAGTTCTGCAAATTTACGCCCAATATTCACATTTTTCCAAAAGTCAAATTTAAAAAAAAATGTTTAAGATAAAAAAAAAATTGGTTTTCTGAGTAGCTTCTAAAAAGCTCTGGAGTTCCTGAAAAGGAGAAAAAAAGTTTTGCAAATTTACGCCCAATATTCACATTTTTCCAAAAGTCAAATTTTTTACAAAATGTTCAAAGTCAAAAAAATTGGTGTTCTGACTACCTTTTATAAAGTTCTGGAGTATCTGAAAAGGAGAAAAGAGTTCTGCAAATTTACGCCCAATATTCACATTTTTGCAAAAGTCAAATTTTTTAAAAAATGCTCAAAATAAAAAAATAAATCAGTGTTCTGAGTAGCTTTTAAAAAGTTCTGGAGTTCCTGAAAAGGAGAAAAAAGTTCTGCAAATTTACGCCCAATATTCACATTTTTCCAAAAGTCGAATTTTTTACAAAATGTTCAAAATCAAAAAAATTGGTGTTCTGAGTAGCTTTTAAAAAGTTATGGAGTTCTTAAAAAGGGGGAAAAAAGCTCTGCAAATTTACGCGCAATATTCAAATTTTTCCAAAAGTAAAATTTTTTCAAAAATGTTCAAACTCAAAAAAAAATTGGTGTTCTGAATAGCTTTTAAAATGTTTTGGAATTCCTGAATAGGAGAAAAAAGTTCTGCAAATTTACGCCCAATATTCACATTTTTCCAAAAGTAATTTTTTTTAAAAAATGTTGAAAATCAAAAAATTGGTGTTCTGAGTAGCTTTTAAAAATTCTGGAGTTCCTGAAAAGGAAAAAAAAAGTTCTGCAAATTTACGCACAATATTCACTATTCACATTTTTTCAAAAGTCAAATTTAAAAAAAAAATTTCAAAATAAAAAAAAATGGTCTTCTGAGTAGCTTCTAAAAAGTTCTGGAGTTCCTGAAAAGGAGAAAAAAGTTCTGCAAATTTACGCCCAATATTCAAATTTTTCCAAAAGTCAAATTTTTAAAAAATGTTCAAAATCAAAAAAAAATTGGAGTTATGAGTAGCTTTTAAAATGTTCTGTAGTGCCTGAGAAGGAGAAAAAAGTGTTGCAAATTTGCGCCAAATATTCACATATTTCCAAAAGTCAAATTTAAAAAAAAATGTTCAAAATCAAAAAAATTGGTGTTCTGAGTAGTTTTTAAAAAGTTCTGGAGTTCCTGAAAAGGACAAAAAAAGTTCTGCAAATTTGCGCCCAACATTCACAAATTCCCAAAAGTTAAATTTTTTAACAAATGTTCAAAATCAAAAAGAATTTGGTGTTCTGAGTAGCTTTTAAAAAGTTTTGGAGTTCGTGAAAAGGAGAAACAAAGTTCTGCAAATTTACGCCCAATATTCACATATTTTCAAAAGTCAAATTTAAAAAAAAAATTTTAAAATCAAAAAAAAAATTTGGAGTTATGAGTAGCTTTTAAAATGTTCTGGAGTTCCTGAGAAGGAGAAAAAAAGTTGTGCAAATTTCCGCCCAATATTCACATTTTTCCAAAAGGCAAATTTTTAAAAAAATGTTCAAAATCAAAAAAATTGGTGTTCTGACTACCTTGTAAAAAGTTCTAGAGTTCCTGAGAAGGAGAAAGAAGTTCTGCAAATTTACGCCTATTATTCACATTTTTGCAAAAGGCAAATTTTAAAAAAAATGTTCAAAATCAAAAAAATTGGTGTTCTGAGTAGTTTTAAAAAGTTTTGGAGTTCGTGAAAAGGAGAAACAAAGTTCTGCCAATTGACGCCCAATATTCACATTTTTCCAAAAGTCAAATTTAAAAAAAAAAAATGTTTAAAATCACAAAAAAAAATTGGTTTTCTGAGTATCTTCTAAAAAGTTCTGGAGTTCCTGAAAAGGAGAAAAAAGTTTTGCAAATTTACGCCCAATATTCACATTTTTGCAAAAGGAAAATTTTTACAAAAATGTTCAAAATCAAAAAAATTGGTGTTCTGACTACCTTGTAAAAAGTTCTGGAGTTCCTGAAAAGGAGAAAAGAGCTCTGCAAATTTACGCCCAATATTCACATTTTTGCAAAAGTCAAATTTTTTAAAAAATGTTCAAAATCAAAAAAATTGGTGGTCTAAGTAGCTTTTAAAAAGTTTTGGAGTTCGTGAAAAGGAAAAACAAAGTTCTGCAAATTTACGCCCAATATTCACATTTTTCCAAAAGTCAAATTTAAAAAAAAATGTTTAAGATAAAAAAAAATTGGTTTTCTGAGTAGCTTCTAAAAAGTTCTGGAGTTCCTGAAAAGGAGAAAAAAAGTTTTGCAAATTTACGCCCAATATTCACATTTTTGCAAAAGGCAAATTTTTTAAAAAAAATGTTCAAAACCAAAAAAATTGGAGTTCTGACTACCTTGTAAAAAGTTCTGGAGTTTCTGAAAAGGATACAAAAGTTCTGCAAATTTACGCCCAATATTCACATTTTTGCAAAAGTCAAATTTTTAAAAAAATGTTCAAAATCAAAAAAAATCAGTGTTCTGAGCAATATTCACATTTTTGCAAAAGTCAAATTTTTTAAAAAATGTTCAAAATCAATAAAAATCGGTGTTCTGCGTAGCTTTTAAAAAGTTCTGGAGTTCCTGAAAAGGAGAAAAAAGTTTTGCAAATTTGCCCCCAATATTCACATTTTTCCAAAAGCCAAATTTTTAAAAAAAATTTTAAAAATCAAAAAAAAAAATAATAATTGGAGTCCTCAGTAGCTTTTAAAATGTTCTGGAGTGCCTGAAAAGGTGAAAAAAGTTCTGCAAATTTACGCCCAATGTTCACATTTTTCCAAAAATCAAATTTAAAAAAAATTTTCAAAATCAAAAAAAAATGGTTTCCTGAGTAGCTTCTAAAAAGTTCTGGAGTTCCTGAAAAGGAGAAAACAAGTTTTGCAAATTTGCGCCCAATATTCATATTTTTCCAAAAGCCAAATTTAAAAAAAATGTTCTAAATCAAAAAAAAAATGGTGTTCTGAGTAGCTTCTAAAAATTTGCAAATTTGCGCCCAATATTCATATTTTTCCAAAAAGCCAAATTTAAAAAAAATGTTCTAAATCAAAAAAAAAAATGGTGTTCTTGAGTAGCTTCTAAAAATTTCTGGAGTTCCTGAAACGGAGAAAAAAAAGTTATGCAAATTTACGCCCAATATTCACATTTTTCCAGAAGTAAAATTTTTTACAAAATGTTCAAAATCAAAAAAATTTGTTTCTGACTACCTTTTAAAAAGTTCTAGAGTTCCTGAGAAGGAGAAAAAAGTCTGCAAATTTACGTCCAATATTCACATTTTTGCAAGTCAAATTTTTTTAAAATGTTCAAAATCAAAAAAAAATCGGTGTTCTGAGTAGCTTTTAAAAAGTTTTTCAGTTCGTGAAAATGAGAAACAAAGTTCTGCAAATTTACGCCCAATATTCACATTTTTCCAAAAGTCAAATTTTTTTAAAAATGTTCAAAATCAAAATAATTGGTGTTCTGAGTAGCTTTTAAAAAGTTCTGGAGTTCCTGAAAAGGAGAAAAAAAGTTCTGCAAATTTACGCCCAATATTCACATATTTCCAAAAGTCAATTTAAAAAAAACTGTTCAAAATCAAAAAAAAAAATTGTGGTGTTCTGAGTAGCTTTTAAAAAGTTCTGGAGTTCCTGAAAAGGAGAAAAAAGTTCTGCAAATTTACGCCCAATATTCACATTTTTCCAAAAGTCAAATTTTTACAAAATGTTCAAGGTCAAAAAAATTGGTGTTCTGACTACCTTTTATAAAGTTCTGGAGTTCCTGCAAAGGAGAAAAAAGTTCTGCAAATTTACGCCCAATATTCACATTTTTGCAAAGTCAAATTTTTTAGAAAATGTTCAAAATCAAAAAAATAAATCAGTATTCTGAGTAGCTTTTAAAAAGTTCTGGAGTTCTTTTAAAAAGTTTTTCAGTGCGTGAAAACGAGAAACAAAGTTTTGCAAATTTACGCCCCATATTCACATTTTTCCAAGTCAAATTTTTTAAAAATGTCCAAATCAAAATAATTGGTGTTCTGAGTAGCTTTTAAAAAGTTCTGGAGTTCCCGAAAAGGAGAAAAAAGTTCTGCAAATTTACGCCCAATATTCACATTTTTGCAAAAGTCAAATTTTTTTAAAAAACGTTCAAAATCAAAAAAAATAAATCAGTGTTCTGACTACCTTGTAAAAAGTTCTGGAGTTCCTGAAAAGGAGATAAAAGTTCTGCAAATTTACGCCCAATATTCACATTTTTGCAAAAGTCAAATTTTTAAAAAATGTTCAAAATCAAAAAAAAATCGGTGTTCTGAGTAACTTTTAAAAAGTTTTGGAGATCGTGAAAAGGACAAAAAAGTTCTGCAAATTTACGCCCAATATTCACATTTTTCCAAAAGTCAAATTTAAAAACAAATGTTCAAAATCAAAACAAAAAATCGTTTTCTGAGTAGTTTCTAAAGAGTTCTGGAGTTCCTGAAATGGAGAAAAAATGTTTTACTAATTTGGGCCCAATATACACATTTTTCCAAAAGTCAAATTTAAAAACAAATGTTCAAAATAAAAAAAAAATGGGTTTTCTGAGTAGTTTCTAAAAAGTTCTGAAGTTCCTGAAAAGGAGAAAAAAGTTTTGCAAATTTGCGCCCAAAATTCACATTTTTCCAAAAGTCCAAATTTTAAAAAAATGTCCAAAATCAAAAAAATTGGTTTCTGAATTAGTTTTTATAAAGCTCTGGAGTTCCTGAAATGGACAAAAAAAGTTCTCTAAATTTGCGCCCAATATTCACAATTTGCCAAAAGTTTATTTTTTTTTAAATGTTTAAAATCAAAAAGAAAATTGGTGTTCTGAGTAATTTTAAAAAGTTTTGGAGATCGTGGAAAGGAGAAACAAAGTTCTGCAAATTTACGCCCAATATTCACATTTTTCCAAAAGTCAAATTTAAAAAAAAATGTTAAAAATCAAAAAAAAAATTGGTGTCCTGAGCAGCTTTTAAAATGTTCTGGAGTGCCTGCGAAGGAGAAAAAAGTTCTACAAATTTACGCCCAATATTAGCATTTTCCCAAAAGTCAAATTTAAAAAAAAAATGTTCCAAATAAAAAAAAAAATTGGTTTTCTGAGTAGCCTCTAAAAAGTTCTAGATTTTCCTGAAAAGGAGAAAAAAGTTTTGCAAATTTTGCGCCCATATTCACATTTTTCCAAAAGCCAAATTTAAAAAAAAAATGTTCAAATCAAAAAAAAAATAATTGGAGTCCTGAGTAGCTTTTAAAATGTTCTGGAATGCCTGCGAAGGTGAAAAAAGTTCTGCAAATTTACGCCCAATACTCACATTTTCCAAAAATCAAATTTAAAAAAAAATGTTCTAAATCAAAAAAATGGTGTTCTGAGTAGCTTCTAAAAATCTCTGGAGTTCCTGAAACGGAGAAAAAAAGTTATGCAAATTTACGCCCAATATTCACATTTTTCCAAAAGTCAAATTTTTTACAAAATGTTCAAAATCAAAAAAATTGGTGTTCTGACTACCTTTTAAAAAGTTCTGGAGTTCCTAATAAGGAAAAAAAAGTTCTGCAAATTTACGCCCAATATTCACATTTTTGCAAGTCAAATTTTTTTAAAATGTTCAAAATCCAAAAAAATCGGTGTTCTGAGTAGCTTTTAAAAAGATTTTCAGTTCGTGAAAACGAGAAACAAAGTTCTGCAAATTTACGCCCAATATTCACATTTTTCCAACTCAAATTTTTTTAAAAATGTCCAAAATCAAAATAATAGGTGTTCTGAGTAGCTTTTAAAAAGTTCTGGAGTTCCCGAAAAGCAGAAAAAAAGTTCTGCAAATTTACGCCCAATATTCACATATTTCCAAAAGTCAAATTTAAAAAAAACCGTTCAAAATCAAAAAAAATTGGTGTTCTGAGTAGCTTTTAAAAAGTTCTGGAGTTCCTGAAAAGAAGAAAAAAGTTCTGCAAATTTACGCCCCATATTAACATTTTTCCAAAAGTCAAATTTTTTACAAAATGTTCAAAGTCAAAAAAATTATTGTTCTGACTACCTTTTATAAAGTTCTGGAGTATCTGAAAAGGAGAAAAAAGTTCTGCAAATTTACGCCCAATATTCACATTTTTGCAAAAGTCAAATTTTTTAAAAAATGTTCAAAATCAAAAAAATAAATCAGTGTTCTAAGTAGCTTTTAAAAAGTTTTGGAGTTCCCGAAAAGGAGAAAAAAGAGTTCTGCAAATTTAGGCCCATTATTCACATTTTTTCAAAAGTCACATTTAAAAAAAAAATGTTCAAAATCAAAAAAAAAATTGTGTTCTGAGTAGCTTTTAAAAAGTTTTGGAGTTCCCGAGAAGGAGAAAAAAAAGTTCTGTAAATTTAGGCCCATTATTCACATTTTTTCAAAAGTCACATTTTAAAAAAAAATGTTCAAAATCAAAAAAAAAATTGTGTTCTGAGTAGCTTTTAAAAAGTTCTGGAGTTCCCGAAAAGCAGAAAAAAAGTTCTGCAAATTTACGCCCAATATTCACATATTTCCAAAAGTCAAATTTAAAAAAAACCGTTCAAAATCAAAAAAAATTGGTGTTCTGAGTGGCTTTTAAAAAGTTCTGGAGTTCCTGAAAAGGAGAAAAAAGTTCTGCCAATTTTCGCCCAATATTCACATTTTACCAAAAGTCAAATTTTTTACAAAATGTTTAAAATCAAAAAAAATGGTGTTCTGACTACCTTTTATAAAGTTCTGGAGTTTATGAAAAGGAGAAAAAATTTGTGCAAATTTACGCCCAATATTCACATTTTTGCAAAAGTCAAATTTTTAAAAAATGTTCAAAATCAAAAAAAAAAATAATTGGAGGTCTGAGTAGCTTTTAAAATGTTCTGGAGTGCCTGCGAAGGTGAAAAAAGTTCCGCAAATTACGCCCAATATTCACATTTTTCCAAAAGTCAAATTTAAAAAAAAAAATGTTCAAAAAAAAAATTGGTTTTCTGAGTAGCTTCTAAAAAGTTCTGGAGTTCCTGAAAAGGAGAAAAAAGTTTTGCAAATTGGGCGCCCAATATTCACATTTTTCAAAAGCCTAATTTTTAAAAAAACGTTAAAAATCAAAAAAAAAAATAATAATTGGAGTCCTCAGTAGCTTTTAAAATGTTCTGGAGTGCCTGAAAAGGTGAAAAAAGTTCTGCAAATTTACGCCCAATATTCACATTTTTCCAAAAGTCAAATTTAAAAAAAAAATGTTCAAAAAAAAAATTGGTTTTCTGAGTAGCTTCTAAAAAGTTCTGGAGTTCCTGAAAAGGAGAAAAAAGTTTTGCAAATTGGCGCCCAATATTCACATTTTTCAAAAGTCAAATTTTTAAAAAATGTTCAAAATCAAAAAAAAAAATAATTGGAGTCCTCAGTAGCTTTTAAAAAGTTCTGGAGTTCCTGAAAAGGAAAAAAAAAGTTTTTGCAAATTTGCGCCCAATATTCATATTTTTCCAAAAGTCAAATTTAAAAAAAATGTTCTAAATCAAAAAAAAAAATGGTGTTCTGAGTAGCTTCTAAAAATTTCTGGAGTTCCTGAAACGGAGAAAAAAAGTTATGCAAATTTACGCCCAATATTCACATTTTTCCAAAAGTAAAATTTTTTACAAAATGTTCAAAATCAAAATAATTGGTGTTCTGACTACCTTTAAAAAGTTCTAGAGTTCCTGAGAAGGAGAAAAAAGTTCTGCAAATTTACGTCCAATATTCACATTTTTTGCAATTCAAATTTTTTTTAAAAATGTTCAAAATCAAAAAAAATCGGTGCTCTGAGTAGCTTTTAAAAAGTTTTTTGAGTTCGTGAAAATGAGAAACAACGTTCTGCAAATTTACGCCCAATATTCACATTTTTCCAAACGTCAAATTTTTTTAAAAATGTTCAAAATCAAAATAATTGGTGTTCTGAGTAGCTTTTAAAAAGTTCTGGAGTTCCTGAAAAGGAGAAAAAAAGTTCTGCAAATTTACGCCCAATATTCACATATTTCCAAAAGTCAAATTTAAAAAAAACTGTTCAAAATCAAAAAAAAATTGGTGTTCTGAGTAGCTTTTAAAAAGTTCTGGAGTTCCTGAAAAGGAGAAAAAAGTTTTGCAAATTTAGGCCCAATATTCACATTTTTCCAAAAGTCAAATTTTTTACAAAATGTTCAAAGTCAAAAAAATTGGTGTTCTGACTACCTTTTATAAAGTTCTGGAGTTCCTGCAAAGGAGAAAAAAGTTCTGCAAATTTACGCCCAATATTCACATTTTTCCAAGTCAAATTTTTTTAAAAATGTCCAAAATCAAAATAATTGGTGTTCTGGGTAGATTTTAAAAAGTTCTGGAGTTCCTGAAAAGGAGAAAAAAGTTCTGCCAATTTTCGCCCAATATTCACATTTTACCAAAAGTCAAATTTTTTACAAAATGTTTAAAATCAAAAAAATTGGTGTTCTGGCTACCTTTTATAAAGTTCTGGAGTTCCTGAAAAGGAGAAAAAGTTCTGCAAATTTACGCCCGATATTCACATTTTTGCAAAAGTCAAATTTTTAAAAAAATTTTCAAAATCAAAAAAAGTGGTGTTCTGACTACCTTGTAAAAAGTTCTGGAGTTCCTGAAAAGGAGAAAAAGTTCTGCAAATTTACGCCCAATATTCACATT
Source organism: Eurosta solidaginis (assembly GCF_040869045.1). Lineage (NCBI taxonomy): Eukaryota > Metazoa > Arthropoda > Insecta > Diptera > Tephritidae > Eurosta > Eurosta solidaginis. The sequence goes on along the minus strand of NC_090320.1, from coordinate 107,878,923 downwards.
TTTGCAAAAGTCAAATTTTTTAAAAAATGTTCAAAATCAAAAAAAGCTTATAAATCAAAATCAAAATAATTGGTGTTCTGAATAGCTTCTAAAAAGTTCTGGAGTTCCTGAAAAGGAGAAAAAAAATTTTGCAAATTTGCGCCCAATATTCACATTTTTCCAAAAGTCAAAATTAAAAAAAAAAATTTTAAATCAAAAAAAAAATTGGAGTTCTGAGTAGCTTTTAAAATGTTCTGGAGTTCCTGAGAAGGAGAAAAAAAGTTTTGCATATTTACGCCCAATATTCACATTTTTGCAAAAGGCAAATTTTTAAAAAAATGTTCAAAATCAAAAAAATTGGTGTTCTGACTACCTTGTAAAAAGTTCTAGAGTTCCTGAAAAGGAGAAAGAAGTTCTCCAAATTTACGCCTAATATTCACACTTTTGCAAAACTAAAATTTTTAAAAAAATGTTCAAAATCAAAAAAATTGGTGTTCTGAGTAGCTTTTAAAAAGTTTTGGAGTTCGTGAAAAGGAGAAACAAAGTTCTGCAAATTTACGCCCAAAATTCACATTTTTCCAAAAGTCAAATTTTAAAAAAAATTTTCAAAATCAAAAAAAGTGGTGTTCTGCCTACCTTGTAAAAAGTACTGGAGTTCCTGAAAAGGAGAAAAAGTTCTGCAAATTTACGCCCAATACTCACATTTTTCCAAAAGGCAAATTTTTTAAAAATGTTCAAAATCAAAAAAATTGGTGTTCAGCGTAGCTTTTAAAAAGTTCTGGAGTTCCTGAAAAGGAGAAAAAAAGTTCTGCCAATTTTCGCCCAATATTCACATTTTACCAAAAGTCAAATTTTTACAAAATGTCCAAAATCAAAATAATTGGTGTTCTGAATAGCTTCTAAAAAGTTCTGGAGTTCCTGAAAAGGAGAAAAAAAATTTTGCAAATTTGCGCCCAATATTCACATTTTTCCAAAAGTCAAAATTAAAAAAAAAAATTTAAAATCAAAAAAAAAATTGGAGTTCTGAGTAGCTTTTAAAATGTTCTGGAGTTCCTGAGAAGGAGAAAAAAAGTTTTGCAAATTTACGCCCAATATTCACATTTTTGCAAAAGGCAAATTTTTAAAAAAATGTTCAAAATCAAAAAAATTGGTGTTCTGACTACCTTGTAAAAAGTTCTAGAGTTCCTGAAAAGGAGAAAGAAGTTCTCCAAATTTACGCCTAATATTCACACTTTTGCAAAACTAAAATTTTTAAAAAAATGTTCAAAATCAAAAAAATTGGTGTTCTGAGTAGCTTTTAAAAAGTTTTGGAGTTCGTGAAAAGGAGAAACAAAGTTCTGCAAATTTACGCCCAAAATTCACATTTTTCCAAAAGTCAAATTTTAAAAAAAATTTTCAAAATCAAAAAAAGTGGTGTTCTGCCTACCTTGTAAAAAGTACTGGAGTTCCTGAAAAGGAGAAAAAGTTCTGCAAATTTACGCCCAATACTCACATTTTTCCAAAAGGCAAATTTTTTAAAAATGTTCAAAATCAAAAAAATTGGTGTTCAGCGTAGCTTTTAAAAAGTTCTGGAGTTCCTGAAAAGGAGAAAAAAAGTTCTGCAAATTTACGCCCAATACTCACATTTTTCCAAAAGGCAAATTTTTTAAAAATGTTCAAAATCAAAAAAATTGGTGTTCAGCGTAGCTTTTAAAAAGTTCTGGAGTTCCTGAAAAGGACAAAAAAAGTTCTGCAAATTTACGCACAATATTCACTATTCACATTTTTTCAAAAGTCAAATTTAAAAAAAAAATTTCAAAATAAAAAAAAATGGTCTTCTGAGTAGCTTCTAAAAAGTTCTGGAGTTCCTGAAAAGGAGAAAAAAGTTCTGCAAATTTACGCCCAATATTCAAATTTTTCCAAAAGTCAAATTTTTAAAAAATGTTCAAAATCAAAAAAAAATTGGAGTTATGAGTAGCTTTTAAAATGTTCTGTAGTGCCTGAGAAGGAGAAAAAAGTGTTGCAAATTTGCGCCAAATATTCACATAATTCCAAAAGTCAAATTTAAAAAAAAATTTTCAAAATCAAAAAAATTGGTGTTCTGAGTAGTTTTTAAAAAGTTCTGGAGTTCCTGAAAAGGACAAAAAAAGTTCTGCAAATTTGCGCCCAACATTCACAAATTCCCAAAAGTTTAATTTTTTAAAAAATGTTCAAAATCAAAAAGAATTTGGTGTTCTGAGTAGCTTTTAAAAAGTTTTGGAGTTCGTGAAAAGGAGAAACAAAGTTCTGCAAATTTACGCCCAATATTCACTTATTTTCAAAAGTCAAATTTAAAAAAAAAATTTTAAAATCAAAAAAAAAATTTGGAGTTATGAGTAGCTTTTAAAATGTTCTGGAGTTCCTGAGAAGGAGAAAAAAAGTTGTGCAAATTTCCGCCCAATATTCACATTTTTCCAAAAGGCAAATTTTAAAAAAAATGTTCAAAGTCAAAAAAATTGGTGTTCTGACTACCTTGTAAAAAGTTCTAGAGTTCCTGAGAAGGAGAAAGAAGTTCTGCAAATTTACGCCTATTATTCACATTTTTGCAAAAGGCAAATTTTTAAAAAAATGTTCAAAATCAAAAAAATTGGTGTTCTGAGTAGTTTTAAAAAGTTTTGGAGTTCGTGAAAAGGAGAAACAAAGTTCTGCCAATTGACGCCCAATATTCACATTTTTCCAAAAGTCAAATTTAAAAAAAAAAAATGTTTAAAATCACAAAAAAAAAAATTGGTTTTCTGAGTATCTTCTAAAAAGTTCTGGAGTCCCTGAAAAGGAGAAAAAAGTTTTGCAAATTTACGCCCAATATTCACATTTTTGCAAAAGGAAAATTTTTACAAAAATGTTCAAAATCAAAAAAATTGGTGTTCTGACTACCTTGTAAAAAGTTCTGGAGTTCCTGAAAAGGAGAAAAGAGCTCTGCAAATTTACGCCCAATATTCACATTTTTGCAAAATTCAAATTTTTTAAAAAATGTTCAAAATCAAAAAAATTGGTGGTCTAAGTAGCTTTTAAAAAGTTTTGGAGTTCGTGAAAAGGAGAAACAAAGTTCTGCAAATTTACGCCCAATATTCACATTTTTCCAAAAGTCAAATTTAAAAAAAAATGTTTAAGATAAAAAAAAAATTGGTTTTCTGAGTAGCTTCTAAAAAGCTCTGGAGTTCCTGAAAAGGAGAAAAAAAGTTTTGCAAATTTACGCCCAATATTCACATTTTTCCAAAAGTCAAATTTTTTACAAAATGTTCAAAGTCAAAAAAATTGGTGTTCTGACTACCTTTTATAAAGTTCTGGAGTATCAGAAAAGGAGAAAAGAGTTCTGCAAATTTACGCCCAATATTCACATTTTTGCAAAAGTCAAATTTTTTAAAAAATGCTCAAAATAAAAAAATAAATCAGTGTTCTGAGTAGCTTTTAAAAAGTTCTGGAGTTCCTGAAAAGGAGAAAAAAGTTCTGCAAATTTACGCCCAATATTCACATTTTTCCAAAAGTCGAATTTTTTACAAAATGTTCAAAATCAAAAAAATTGGTGTTCTGAGTAGCTTTTAAAAAGTTATGGAGTTCTTGAAAAGGGGGAAAAAAGCTCTGCAAATTTACGCGCAATATTCAAATTTTTCCAAAAGTTAAATTTTTTCAAAAATGTTCAAACTCAAAAAAAAATTGGTGTTCTGAATAGCTTTTAAAATGTTTTGGAATTCCTGAATAGGAGAAAAAAGTTCTGCAAATTTACGCCCAATATTCACATTTTTCCAAAAGTAATTTTTTTTAAAAAATGTTGAAAATCAAAAAATTGGTGTTCTGAGTAGCTTTTAAAAATTCTGGAGTTCCTGAAAAGGAAAAAAAAAGTTCTGCAAATTTACGCACAATATTCACTATTCACATTTTTTCAAAAGTCAAATTTAAAAAAAAAATTTCAAAATAAAAAAAAATGGTCTTCTGAGTAGCTTCTAAAAAGTTCTGGAGTTCCTGAAAAGGAGAAAAAAGTTCTGCAAATTTACGCCCAATATTCAAATTTTTCCAAAAGTCAAATTTTTAAAAAATGTTCAAAATCAAAAAAAAATTGGAGTTATGAGTAGCTTTTAAAATGTTCTGTAGTGCCTGAGAAGGAGAAAAAAGTGTTGCAAATTTGCGCCAAATATTCACATATTTCCAAAAGTCAAATTTAAAAAAAAATGTTCAAAATCAAAAAAATTGGTGTTCTGAGTAGTTTTTAAAAAGTTCTGGAGTTCCTGAAAAGGACAAAAAAAGTTCTGCAAATTTGCGCCCAACATTCACAAATTCCCAAAAGTTTAATTTTTTAACAAATGTTCAAAATCAAAAAGAATTTGGTGTTCTGAGTAGCTTTTAAAAAGTTTTGGAGTTCGTGAAAAGGAGAAACAAAGTTCTGCAAATTTACGCCCAATATTCACATATTTTCAAAAGTCAAATTTAAAAAAAAAATTTTAAAATCAAAAAAAAAATTTGGAGTTATGAGTAGCTTTTAAAATGTTCTGGAGTTCCTGAGAAGGAGAAAAAAAGTTGTGCAAATTTCCGCCCAATATTCACATTTTTCCAAAAGGCAAATTTTTAAAAAAATGTTCAAAATCAAAAAAATTGGTGTTCTGACTACCTTGTAAAAAGTTCTAGAGTTCCTGAGAAGGAGAAAGAAGTTCTGCAAATTTACGCCTATTATTCACATTTTTGCAAAAGGCAAATTTTAAAAAAAATGTTCAAAATCAAAAAAATTGGTGTTCTGAGTAGTTTTAAAAAGTTTTGGAGTTCGTGAAAAGGAGAAACAAAGTTCTGCCAATTGACGCCCAATATTCACATTTTTCCAAAAGTCAAATTTAAAAAAAAAAAATGTTTAAAATCACAAAAAAAAATTGGTTTTCTGAGTATCTTCTAAAAAGTTCTGGAGTTCCTGAAAAGGAGAAAAAAGTTTTGCAAATTTACGCCCAATATTCACATTTTTGCAAAAGGAAAATTTTTACAAAAATGTTCAAAATCAAAAAAATTGGTGTTCTGACTACCTTGTAAAAAGTTCTGGAGTTCCTGAAAAGGAGAAAAGAGCTCTGCAAATTTACGCCCAATATTCACATTTTTGCAAAAGTCAAATTTTTTAAAAAATGTTCAAAATCAAAAAAATTGGTGGTCTAAGTAGCTTTTAAAAAGTTTTGGAGTTCGTGAAAAGGAAAAACAAAGTTCTGCAAATTTACGCCCAATATTCACATTTTTCCAAAAGTCAAATTTAAAAAAAAATGTTTAAGATAAAAAAAAATTGGTTTTCTGAGTAGCTTCTAAAAAGTTCTGGAGTTCCTGAAAAGGAGAAAAAAAGTTTTGCAAATTTACGCCCAATATTCACATTTTTGCAAAAGGCAAATTTTTTAAAAAAAATGTTCAAAACCAAAAAAATTGGAGTTCTGACTACCTTGTAAAAAGTTCTGGAGTTTCTGAAAAGGATACAAAAGTTCTGCAAATTTACGCCCAATATTCACATTTTTGCAAAAGTCAAATTTTTTAAAAAATGTTCAAAATCAAAAAAAATCAGTGTTCTGAGCAATATTCACATTTTTGCAAAAGTCAAATTTTTTAAAAAATGTTCAAAATCAATAAAAATCGGTGTTCTGCGTAGCTTTTAAAAAGTTCTGGAGTTCCTGAAAAGGAGAAAAAAGTTTTGCAAATTTGCCCCCAATATTCACATTTTTCCAAAAGCCAAATTTTTAAAAAAAATTTTAAAAATCAAAAAAAAAATAATAATTGGAGTCCTCAGTAGCTTTTAAAATGTTCTGGAGTGCCTGAAAAGGTGAAAAAAGTTCTGCAAATTTACGCCCAATGTTCACATTTTTCCAAAAATCAAATTTAAAAAAAATTTTCAAAATCAAAAAAAAAATGGTTTCCTGAGTAGCTTCTAAATAGTTCTGGAGTTCCTGAAAAGGAGAAAACAAGTTTTGCAAATTTGCGCCCAATATTCATATTTTTCCAAAAGCCAAATTTAAAAAAAATGTTCTAAATCAAAAAAAAAATGGTGTTCTGAGTAGCTTCTAAAAATTTCTGGAGTTCCTGAAACGGAGAAAAAAAGTTATGCAAATTTACGCCCAATATTCACATTTTTCCAGAAGTAAAATTTTTTACAAAATGTTCAAAATCAAAAAAATTTGTTTCTGACTACCTTTTAAAAAGTTCTAGAGTTCCTGAGAAGGAGAAAAAAGTCTGCAAATTTACGTCCAATATTCACATTTTTGCAAGTCAAATTTTTTTTAAAATGTTCAAAATCAAAAAAAAATCGGTGTTCTGAGTAGCTTTTAAAAAGTTTTTCAGTTCGTGAAAATGAGAAACAAAGTTCTGCAAATTTACGCCCAATATTCACATTTTTCCAAAAGTCAAATTTTTTTAAAAATGTTCAAAATCAAAATAATTGGTGTTCTGAGTAGCTTTTAAAAAGTTCTGGAGTTCCTGAAAAGGAGAAAAAAAGTTCTGCAAATTTACGCCCAATATTCACATATTTCCAAAAGTCAAATTTAAAAAAAACTGTTCAAAATCAAAAAAAAAATTGGTGTTCTGAGTAGCTTTTAAAAAGTTCTGGAGTTCCTGAAAAGGAGAAAAAAGTTTTGCAAATTTAGGCCCAATATTCACATTTTTCCAAAAGTCAAATTTTTTACAAAATGTTCAAAGTCAAAAAAATTGGTGTTCTGACTACCTTTTATAAAGTTCTGGAGTTCCTGCAAAGGAGAAAAAAGTTCTGCAAATTTACGCCCAATATTCACATTTTTCCAAGTCAAATTTTTTTAAAAATGTCCAAAATCAAAATAATTGGTGTTCTGGGTAGATTTTAAAAAGTTCTGGAGTTCCTGAAAAGGAGAAAAAAGTTCTGCCAATTTTCGCCCAATATTCACATTTTACCAAAAGTCAAATTTTTTACAAAATGTTTAAAATCAAAAAAATTGGTGTTCTGGCTACCTTTTATAAAGTTCTGGAGTTCCTGAAAAGGAGAAAAAGTTCTGCAAATTTACGCCCGATATTCACATTTTTGCAAAAGTCAAATTTTTAAAAAAATTTTCAAAATCAAAAAAAGTGGTGTTCTGACTACCTTGTAAAAAGTTCTGGAGTTCCTGAAAAGGAGAAAAAGTTCTGCAAATTTACGCCCAATATTCACATTTTTGCAAAAGTCAAATTTTTTAAAAAATGTTCAAAATCAAAAAAAATCGGTGTTCTGAGTAGCTTTTAAAAAGTTCTGGAGTTCCTGAAAAGGAGAAAAAAGTTCTGCCAATTTTCGCCCAATATTCACATTTTACCAAAAGTCAAATTTTTACAAAATGTCCAAAATCAAAATAATTGGTGTTCTGAATAGCTTCTAAAAAGTTCTGGAGTTCCTGAAAAGGAGAAAAAAAATTTTGCAAATTTGCGCCCAATATTCACATTTTTCCAAAAGTCAAAATTAAAAAAAAAAATTTTAAATCAAAAAAAAAATTGGAGTTCTGAGTAGCTTTTAAAATGTTCTGGAGTTCCTGAGAAGGAGAAAAAAAGTTTTGCAAATTTACGCCCAATATTCACATTTTTGCAAAAGGCAAATTTTTAAAAAAATGTTCAAAATCAAAAAAATTGGTGTTCTGACTACCTTGTAAAAAGTTCTAGAGTTCCTGAAAAGGAGAAAGAAGTTCTCCAAATTTACGCCTAATATTCACACTTTTGCAAAACTAAAATTTTTAAAAAAATGTTCAAAATCAAAAAAATTGGTGTTCTGAGTAGCTTTTAAAAAGTTTTGGAGTTCGTGAAAAGGAGAAACAAAGTTCTGCAAATTTACGCCCAAAATTCACATTTTTCCAAAAGTCAAATTTTAAAAAAAATTTTCAAAATCAAAAAAAGTGGTGTTCTGCCTACCTTGTAAAAAGTACTGGAGTTCCTGAAAAGGAGAAAAAGTTCTGCAAATTTACGCCCAATACTCACATTTTTCCAAAAGGCAAATTTTTTAAAAATGTTCAAAATCAAAAAAATTGGTGTTCAGCGTAGCTTTTAAAAAGTTCTGGAGTTCCTGAAAAGGAGAAAAAAAGTTCTGCCAATTTTCGCCCAATATTCACATTTTACCAAAAGTCAAATTTTTACAAAATGTCCAAAATCAAAATAATTGGTGTTCTGAATAGCTTCTAAAAAGTTCTGGAGTTCCTGAAAAGGAGAAAAAAAATTTTGCAAATTTGCGCCCAATATTCACATTTTTCCAAAAGTCAAAATTAAAAAAAAAAATTTAAAATCAAAAAAAAAATTGGAGTTCTGAGTAGCTTTTAAAATGTTCTGGAGTTCCTGAGAAGGAGAAAAAAAGTTTTGCAAATTTACGCCCAATATTCACATTTTTGCAAAAGGCAAATTTTTAAAAAAATGTTCAAAATCAAAAAAATTGGTGTTCTGACTACCTTGTAAAAAGTTCTAGAGTTCCTGAAAAGGAGAAAGAAGTTCTCCAAATTTACGCCTAATATTCACACTTTTGCAAAACTAAAATTTTTAAAAAAATGTTCAAAATCAAAAAAATTGGTGTTCTGAGTAGCTTTTAAAAAGTTTTGGAGTTCGTGAAAAGGAGAAACAAAGTTCTGCAAATTTACGCCCAAAATTCACATTTTTCCAAAAGTCAAATTTTAAAAAAAATTTTCAAAATCAAAAAAAGTGGTGTTCTGCCTACCTTGTAAAAAGTACTGGAGTTCCTGAAAAGGAGAAAAAGTTCTGCAAATTTACGCCCAATACTCACATTTTTCCAAAAGGCAAATTTTTTAAAAATGTTCAAAATCAAAAAAATTGGTGTTCAGCGTAGCTTTTAAAAAGTTCTGGAGTTCCTGAAAAGGAGAAAAAAAGTTCTGCAAATTTACGCCCAATACTCACATTTTTCCAAAAGGCAAATTTTTTAAAAATGTTCAAAATCAAAAAAATTGGTGTTCAGCGTAGCTTTTAAAAAGTTCTGGAGTTCCTGAAAAGGACAAAAAAAGTTCTGCAAATTTACGCACAATATTCACTATTCACATTTTTTCAAAAGTCAAATTTAAAAAAAAAATTTCAAAATAAAAAAAAATGGTCTTCTGAGTAGCTTCTAAAAAGTTCTGGAGTTCCTGAAAAGGAGAAAAAAGTTCTGCAAATTTACGCCCAATATTCAAATTTTTCCAAAAGTCAAATTTTTAAAAAATGTTCAAAATCAAAAAAAAATTGGAGTTATGAGTAGCTTTTAAAATGTTCTGTAGTGCCTGAGAAGGAGAAAAAAGTGTTGCAAATTTGCGCCAAATATTCACATAATTCCAAAAGTCAAATTTAAAAAAAAATTTTCAAAATCAAAAAAATTGGTGTTCTGAGTAGTTTTTAAAAAGTTCTGGAGTTCCTGAAAAGGACAAAAAAAGTTCTGCAAATTTGCGCCCAACATTCACAAATTCCCAAAAGTTTAATTTTTTAAAAAATGTTCAAAATCAAAAAGAATTTGGTGTTCTGAGTAGCTTTTAAAAAGTTTTGGAGTTCGTGAAAAGGAGAAACAAAGTTCTGCAAATTTACGCCCAATATTCACTTATTTTCAAAAGTCAAATTTAAAAAAAAAATTTTAAAATCAAAAAAAAAATTTGGAGTTATGAGTAGCTTTTAAAATGTTCTGGAGTTCCTGAGAAGGAGAAAAAAAGTTGTGCAAATTTCCGCCCAATATTCACATTTTTCCAAAAGGCAAATTTTAAAAAAAATGTTCAAAGTCAAAAAAATTGGTGTTCTGACTACCTTGTAAAAAGTTCTAGAGTTCCTGAGAAGGAGAAAGAAGTTCTGCAAATTTACGCCTATTATTCACATTTTTGCAAAAGACAAATTTTTAAAAAAATGTTCAAAATCAAAAAAATTGGTGTTCTGAGTAGTTTTAAAAAGTTTTGGAGTTCGTGAAAAGGAGAAACAAAGTTCTGCCAATTGACGCCCAATATTCACATTTTTCCAAAAGTCAAATTTAAAAAAAAAAAATGTTTAAAATCACAAAAAAAAAAATTGGTTTTCTGAGTATCTTCTAAAAAGTTCTGGAGTCCCTGAAAAGGAGAAAAAAGTTTTGCAAATTTACGCCCAATATTCACATTTTTGCAAAAGGAAAATTTTTACAAAAATGTTCAAAATCAAAAAAATTGGTGTTCTGACTACCTTGTAAAAAGTTCTGGAGTTCCTGAAAAGGAGAAAAGAGCTCTGCAAATTTACGCCCAATATTCACATTTTTGCAAAAGTCAAATTTTTAAAAAATGTTCAAAATCAAAAAAATTGGTGGTCTAAGTAGCTTTTAAAAAGTTTTGGAGTTCGTGAAAAGGAGAAACAAAGTTCTGCAAATTTACGCCCAATATTCACATTTTTCCAAAAGTCAAATTTAAAAAAAAATGTTTAAGATAAAAAAAAAATTGGTTTTCTGAGTAGCTTCTAAAAAGCTCTGGAGTTCCTGAAAAGGAGAAAAAAAGTTTTGCAAATTTACGCCCAATATTCACATTTTTCCAAAAGTCAAATTTTTTACAAAATGTTCAAAGTCAAAAAAATTGGTGTTCTGACTACCTTTTATAAAGTTCTGGAGTATCTGAAAAGGAGAAAAGAGTTCTGCAAATTTACGCCCAATATTCACATTTTTGCAAAAGTCAAATTTTTTAAAAAATGCTCAAAATAAAAAAATAAATCAGTGTTCTGAGTAGCTTTTAAAAAGTTCTGGAGTTCCTGAAAAGGAGAAAAAAGTTCTGCAAATTTACGCCCAATATTCACATTTTTCCAAAAGTCGAATTTTTTACAAAATGTTCAAAATCAAAAAAATTGGTGTTCTGAGTAGCTTTTAAAAAGTTATGGAGTTCTTGAAAAGGGGGAAAAAAGCTCTGCAAATTTACGCGCAATATTCAAATTTTTCCAAAAGTAAAATTTTTTCAAAAATGTTCAAACTCAAAAAAAAATTGGTGTTCTGAATAGCTTTTAAAATGTTTTGGAATTCCTGAATAGGAGAAAAAAGTTCTGCAAATTTACGCCCAATATTCACATTTTTCCAAAAGTAATTTTTTTTTAAAAATGTTGAAAATCAAAAAATTGGTGTTCTGAGTAGCTTTTAAAAATTCTGGAGTTCCTGAAAAGGAAAAAAAAAGTTCTGCAAATTTACGCACAATATTCACTATTCACATTTTTTCAAAAGTCAAATTTAAAAAAAAAATTTCAAAATAAAAAAAAATGGTCTTCTGAGTAGCTTCTAAAAAGTTCTGGAGTTCCTGAAAAGGAGAAAAAAGTTCTGCAAATTTACGCCCAATATTCAAATTTTTCCAAAAGTCAAATTTTTAAAAAATGTTCAAAATCAAAAAAAAATTGGAGTTATGAGTAGCTTTTAAAATGTTCTGTAGTGCCTGAGAAGGAGAAAAAAGTGTTGCAAATTTCCGCCAAATATTCACATATTTCCAAAAGTCAAATTTAAAAAAAAATGTTCAAAATCAAAAAAATTGGTGTTCTGAGTAGTTTTTAAAAAGTTCTGGAGTTCCTGAAAAGGACAAAAAAAGTTCTGCAAATTTGCGCCCAACATTCACAAATTCCCAAAAGTTTAATTTTTTAACAAATGTTCAAAATCAAAAAGAATTTGGTGTTCTGAGTAGCTTTTAAAAAGTTTTGGAGTTCGTGAAAAGGAGAAACAAAGTTCTGCAAATTTACGCCCAATATTCACATATTTTCAAAAGTCAAATTTAAAAAAAAAATTTTAAAATCAAAAAAAAAATTTGGAGTTATGAGTAGCTTTTAAAATGTTCTGGAGTTCCTGAGAAGGAGAAAAAAAGTTGTGCAAATTTCCGCCCAATATTCACATTTTTCCAAAAGGCAAATTTTTAAAAAAATGTTCAAAATCAAAAAAATTGGTGTTCTGACTACCTTGTAAAAAGTTCTAGAGTTCCTGAGAAGGAGAAAGAAGTTCTGCAAATTTACGCCTATTATTCACATTTTTGCAAAAGGCAAATTTTAAAAAAAATGTTCAAAATCAAAAAAATTGGTGTTCTGAGTAGTTTTAAAAAGTTTTGGAGTTCGTGAAAAGGAGAAACAAAGTTCTGCCAATTGACGCCCAATATTCACATTTTTCCAAAAGTCAAATTTAAAAAAAAAAAATGTTTAAAATCACAAAAAAAAATTGGTTTTCTGAGTATCTTCTAAAAAGTTCTGGAGTTCCTGAAAAGGAGAAAAAAGTTTTGCAAATTTACGCCCAATATTCACATTTTTGCAAAAGGAAAATTTTTACAAAAATGTTCAAAATCAAAAAAATTGGTGTTCTGACTACCTTGTAAAAAGTTCTGGAGTTCCTGAAAAGGAGAAAAGAGCTCTGCAAATTTACGCCCAATATTCACATTTTTGCAAAAGTCAAATTTTTTAAAAAATGTTCAAAATCAAAAAAATTGGTGGTCTAAGTAGCTTTTAAAAAGTTTTGGAGTTCGTGAAAAGGAAAAACAAAGTTCTGCAAATTTACGCCCAATATTCACATTTTTCCAAAAGTCAAATTTAAAAAAAAATGTTTAAGATAAAAAAAAAATGGTTTTCTGAGTAGCTTCTAAAAAGTTCTGGAGTTCCTGAAAAGGAGAAAAAAAGTTTTGCAAATTTACGCCCAATATTCACATTTTTGCAAAAGGCAAATTTTTTAAAAAAAATGTTCAAAACCAAAAAAATTGGAGTTCTGACTACCTTGTAAAAAGTTCTGGAGTTTCTGAAAAGGATACAAAAGTTCTGCAAATTTACGCCCAATATTCACATTTTTGCAAAAGTCAAATTTTTTAAAAAATGTTCAAAATCAAAAAAAATCAGTGTTCTGAGCAATATTCACATTTTTGCAAAAGTCAAATTTTTTAAAAAATGTTCAAAATCAATAAAAATCGGTGTTCTGCGTAGCTTTTAAAAAGTTCTGGAGTTCCTGAAAAGGAGAAAAAAGTTTTGCAAATTTGCCCCCAATATTCACATTTTTCCAAAAGCCAAATTTTTAAAAAAAATTTTAAAAATCAAAAAAAAAATAATAATTGGAGTCCTCAGTAGCTTTTAAAATGTTCTGGAGTGCCTGAAAAGGTGAAAAAAGTTCTGCAAATTTACGCCCAATGTTCACATTTTTCCAAAAATCAAATTTAAAAAAAATTTTCAAAATCAAAAAAAAAAATGGTTTCCTGAGTAGCTTCTAAAAAGTTCTGGAGTTCCTGAAAAGGAGAAAACAAGTTTTGCAAATTTGCGCCCAATATTCATATTTTTCCAAAAGCCAAATTTAAAAAAAATGTTCTAAATCAAAAAAAAAATGGTGTTCTGAGTAGCTTCTAAAAATTTCTGGAGTTCCTGAAACGGAGAAAAAAAGTTATGCAAATTTACGCCCAATATTCACATTTTTCCAGAAGTAAAATTTTTTACAAAATGTTCAAAATCAAAAAAATTTGTTTCTGACTACCTTTTAAAAAGTTCTAGAGTTCCTGAGAAGGAGAAAAAAGTCTGCAAATTTACGTCCAATATTCACATTTTTGCAAGTCAAATTTTTTTTAAAATGTTCAAAATCAAAAAAAAATCGGTGTTCTGAGTAGCTTTTAAAAAGTTTTTCAGTTCGTGAAAATGAGAAACAAAGTTCTGCAAATTTACGCCCAATATTCACATTTTTCCAAAAGTCAAATTTTTTTAAAAATGTTCAAAATCAAAATAATTGGTGTTCTGAGTAGCTTTTAAAAAGTTCTGGAGTTCCTGAAAAGGAGAAAAAAAGTTCTGCAAATTTACGCCCAATATTCACATATTTCCAAAAGTCAAATTTAAAAAAAACTGTTCAAAATCAAAAAAAAATTGGTGTTCTGAGTAGCTTTTAAAAAGTTCTGGAGTTCCTGAAAAGGAGAAAAAAGTTCTGCAAATTTACGCCCAATATTCACATTTTTCCAAAAGTCAAATTTTTTACAAAATGTTCAAGGTCAAAAAAATTGGTGTTCTGACTACCTTTTATAAAGTTCTGGAGTTCCTGCAAAGGAGAAAAAAGTTCTGCAAATTTACGCCCAATATTCACATTTTTGCAAAGTCAAATTTTTTAGAAAATGTTCAAAATCAAAAAAATAAATCAGTATTCTGAGTAGCTTTTAAAAAGTTCTGGAGTTCTTTTAAAAAGTTTTTCAGTGCGTGAAAACGAGAAACAAAGTTTTGCAAATTTACGCCCAATATTCACATTTTTCCAAGTCAAATTTTTTTAAAAATGTCCAAAATCAAAATAATTGGTGTTCTGAGTAGCTTTTAAAAAGTTCTGGAGTTCCCGAAAAGGAGAAAAAAGTTCTGCAAATTTACGCCCAATATTCACATTTTTGCAAAAGTCAAATTTTTTTAAAAAACGTTCAAAATCAAAAAAATAAATCAGTGTTCTGACTACCTTGTAAAAAGTTCTGGAGTTCCTGAAAAGTAGATAAAAGTTCTGCAAATTTACGCCCAATATTCACATTTTTGCAAAAGTCAAATTTTTTAAAAAATGTTCAAAATCAAAAAAAAAATCGGTGTTCTGAGTAACTTTTAAAAAGTTTTGGAGATCGTGAAAAGGACAAAAAAAGTTCTGCAAATTTACGCCCAATATTCACATTTTTCCAAAAGTCAAATTTAAAAACAAATGTTCAAAATCAAAACAAAAAATCGTTTTCTGAGTAGTTTCTAAAGAGTTCTGGAGTTCCTGAAATGGAGAAAAAATGTTTTACTAATTTGGGCCCAATATTCACATTTTTCCAAAAGTCAAATTTAAAAACAAATGTTCAAAATAAAAAAAAAATGGGTTTTCTGAGTAGTTTCTAAAAAGTTCTGAAGTTCCTGAAAAGGAGAAAAAAGTTTTGCAAATTTGCGCCCAAAATTCACATTTTTCCAAAAGTCAAATTTTAAAAAAATGTCCAAAATCAAAAAAAATTGGTTTTCTGATTAGTTTTTATAAAGCTCTGGAGTTCCTGAAATGGACAAAAAAAGTTCTCTAAATTTGCGCCCAATATTCACAATTTGCCAAAAGTTTATTTTTTTTTAAATGTTTAAAATCAAAAAGAAATTGGTGTTCTGAGTAATTTTAAAAAGTTTTGGAGATCGTGGAAAGGAGAAACAAAGTTCTGCAAATTTACGCCCAATATTCACATTTTTCCAAAAGTCAAATTTAAAAAAAAATGTTAAAAATCAAAAAAAAAATTGGTGTCCTGAGCAGCTTTTAAAATGTTCTGGAGTGCCTGCGAAGGAGAAAAAAGTTCTACAAATTTACGCCCAATATTAGCATTTTCCCAAAAGTCAAATTTAAAAAAAAAATGTTCCAAATAAAAAAAAAAATTGGTTTTCTGAGTAGCCTCTAAAAAGTTCTAGATTTCCTGAAAAGGAGAAAAAAGTTTTGCAAATTTGCGCCCAATATTCACATTTTTCCAAAAGCCAAATTTAAAAAAAAAATGTTCAAAATCAAAAAAAAAATAATTGGAGTCCTGAGTAGCTTTTAAAATGTTCTGGAATGCCTGCGAAGGTGAAAAAAGTTCTGCAAATTTACGCCCAATACTCACATTTTCCAAAAATCAAATTTAAAAAAAAATGTTCTAAATCAAAAAAAATGGTGTTCTGAGTAGCTTCTAAAAATCTCTGGAGTTCCTGAAACGGAGAAAAAAAGTTATGCAAATTTACGCCCAATATTCACATTTTTCCAAAAGTCAAATTTTTTACAAAATGTTCAAAATCAAAAAAATTGGTGTTCTGACTACCTTTTAAAAAGTTCTGGAGTTCCTAATAAGGAAAAAAAAGTTCTGCAAATTTACGCCCAATATTCACATTTTTGCAAGTCAAATTTTTTTAAAATGTTCAAAATCCAAAAAAATCGGTGTTCTGAGTAGCTTTTAAAAAGATTTTCAGTTCGTGAAAACGAGAAACAAAGTTCTGCAAATTTACGCCCAATATTCACATTTTTCCAACTCAAATTTTTTTAAAAATGTCCAAAATCAAAATAATAGGTGTTCTGAGTAGCTTTTAAAAAGTTCTGGAGTTCCCGAAAAGCAGAAAAAAAGTTCTGCAAATTTACGCCCAATATTCACATATTTCCAAAAGTCAAATTTAAAAAAAACCGTTCAAAATCAAAAAAAATTGGTGTTCTGAGTAGCTTTTAAAAAGTTGTGGAGTTCCTGAAAAGAAGAAAAAAGTTCTGCAAATTTACGCCCAATATTAACATTTTTCCAAAAGTCAAATTTTTTACAAAATGTTCAAAGTCAAAAAAATTATTGTTCTGACTACCTTTTATAAAGTTCTGGAGTATCTGAAAAGGAGAAAAAAGTTCTGCAAATTTACGCCCAATATTCACATTTTTGCAAAAGTCAAATTTTTTAAAAAATGTTCAAAATCAAAAAAATAAATCAGTGTTCTAAGTAGCTTTTAAAAAGTTTTGGAGTTCCCGAAAAGGAGAAAAAAGAGTTCTGCAAATTTAGGCCCATTATTCACATTTTTTCAAAAGTCACATTTAAAAAAAAAATGTTCAAAATCAAAAAAAAAATTGTGTTCTGAGTAGCTTTTAAAAAGTTTTGGAGTTCCCGAGAAGGAGAAAAAAAAGTTCTGTAAATTTAGGCCCATTATTCACATTTTTTCAAAAGTCACATTTTAAAAAAAAATGTTCAAAATCAAAAAAAAAATTGTGTTCTGAGTAGCTTTTAAAAAGTTCTGGAGTTCCCGAAAAGCAGAAAAAAAGTTCTGCAAATTTACGCCCAATATTCACATATTTCCAAAAGTCAAATTTAAAAAAAACCGTTCAAAATCAAAAAAAATTGGTGTTCTGAGTAGCTTTTAAAAAGTTCTGGAGTTCCTGAAAAGGAGAAAAAAGTTCTGCCAATTTTCGCCCAATATTCACATTTTACCAAAAGTCAAATTTTTTACAAAATGTTTAAAATCAAAAAAAATGGTGTTCTGACTACCTTTTATAAAGTTCTGGAGTTTATGAAAAGGAGAAAAAATTTGTGCAAATTTACGCCCAATATTCACATTTTTGCAAAAGTCAAATTTTTAAAAAATGTTCAAAATCAAAAAAAAAAATAATTGGAGTCCTGAGTAGCTTTTAAAATGTTCTGGAGTGCCTGCGAAGGTGAAAAAAGTTCCGCAAATTTACGCCCAATATTCACATTTTTCCAAAAGTCAAATTTAAAAAAAAAATGTTCAAAAAAAAAATTGGTTTTCTGAGTAGCTTCTAAAAAGTTCTGGAGTTCCTGAAAAGGAGAAAAAAGTTTTGCAAATTGGCGCCCAATATTCACATTTTTCAAAAGCCTAATTTTTAAAAAAATGTTAAAAATCAAAAAAAAAAATAATAATTGGAGTCCTCAGTAGCTTTTAAAATGTTCTGGAGTGCCTGAAAAGGTGAAAAAAGTTCTGCAAATTTACGCCCAATGTTCACATTTTTCCAAAAATCAAATTTAAAAAAAAATGTTCAAAATCAAAAAAAATGGTTTCCTGAGTAGCTTCTAAAAAGTTCTGGAGTTCCTGAAAAGGAAAAAAAAAGTTTTGCAAATTTGCGCCCAATATTCATATTTTTCCAAAAGTCAAATTTAAAAAAAATGTTCTAAATCAAAAAAAAAAATGGTGTTCTGAGTAGCTTCTAAAAATTTCTGGAGTTCCTGAAACGGAGAAAAAAAGTTATGCAAATTTACGCCCAATATTCACATTTTTCCAAAAGTAAAATTTTTTACAAAATGTTCAAAATCAAAAAAATTTGTTTCTGACTACCTTTTAAAAAGTTCTAGAGTTCCTGAGAAGGAGAAAAAAGTTCTGCAAATTTACGTCCAATATTCACATTTTTGCAATTCAAATTTTTTTTAAAAATGTTCAAAATCAAAAAAAATCGGTGTTCTGAGTAGCTTTTAAAAAGTTTTTGAGTTCGTGAAAATGAGAAACAACGTTCTGCAAATTTACGCCCAATATTCACATTTTTCCAAACGTCAAATTTTTTTAAAAATGTTCAAAATCAAAATAATTGGTGTTCTGAGTAGCTTTTAAAAAGTTCTGGAGTTCCTGAAAAGGAGAAAAAAAGTTCTGCAAATTTACGCCCAATATTCACATATTTCCAAAAGTCAAATTTAAAAAAAACTGTTCAAAATCAAAAAAAAAATTGGTGTTCTGAGTAGCTTTTAAAAAGTTCTGGAGTTCCTGAAAAGGAGAAAAAAGTTTTGCAAATTTAGGCCCAATATTCACATTTTTCCAAAAGTCAAATTTTTTACAAAATGTTCAAAGTCAAAAAAATTGGTGTTCTGACTACCTTTTATAAAGTTCTGGAGTTCCTGCAAAGGAGAAAAAAGTTCTGCAAATTTACGCCCAATATTCACATTTTTCCAAGTCAAATTTTTTTAAAAATGTCCAAAATCAAAATAATTGGTGTTCTGGGTAGATTTTAAAAAGTTCTGGAGTTCCTGAAAAGGAGAAAAAAGTTCTGCCAATTTTCGCCCAATATTCACATTTTACCAAAAGTCAAATTTTTTACAAAATGTTTAAAATCAAAAAAATTGGTGTTCTGGCTACCTTTTATAAAGTTCTGGAGTTCCTGAAAAGGAGAAAAAGTTCTGCAAATTTACGCCCGATATTCACATTTTTGCAAAAGTCAAATTTTTAAAAAAATTTTCAAAATCAAAAAAAGTGGTGTTCTGACTACCTTGTAAAAAGTTCTGGAGTTCCTGAAAAGGAGAAAAAGTTCTGCAAATTTACGCCCAATATTCACATTTTTGCAAAAGTCAAATTTTTTAAAAAATGTTCAAAATCAAAAAAAATCGGTGTTCTGAGTAGCTTTTAAAAAGTTCTGGAGTTCCTGAAAAGGAGAAAAAAGTTCTGCCAATTTTCGCCCAATATTCACATTTTACCAAAAGTCAAATTTTTACAAAATGTCCAAAATCAAAATAATTGGTGTTCTGAATAGCTTCTAAAAAGTTCTGGAGTTCCTGAAAAGGAGAAAAAAAATTTTGCAAATTTGCGCCCAATATTCACATTTTTCCAAAAGTCAAAATTAAAAAAAAAAATTTAAAATCAAAAAAAAAATTGGAGTTCTGAGTAGCTTTTAAAATGTTCTGGAGTTCCTGAGAAGGAGAAAAAAAGTTTTGCAAATTTACGCCCAATATTCACATTTTTGCAAAAGGCAAATTTTTAAAAAAATGTTCAAAATCAAAAAAATTGGTGTTCTGACTACCTTGTAAAAAGTTCTAGAGTTCCTGAAAAGGAGAAAGAAGTTCTCCAAATTTACGCCTAATATTCACACTTTTGCAAAACTAAAATTTTTAAAAAAATGTTCAAAATCAAAAAAATTGGTGTTCTGAGTAGCTTTTAAAAAGTTTTGGAGTTCGTGAAAAGGAGAAACAAAGTTCTGCAAATTTACGCCCAAAATTCACATTTTTCCAAAAGTCAAATTTTAAAAAAAATTTTCAAAATCAAAAAAAGTGGTGTTCTGCCTACCTTGTAAAAAGTACTGGAGTTCCTGAAAAGGAGAAAAAGTTCTGCAAATTTACGCCCAATACTCACATTTTTCCAAAAGGCAAATTTTTTAAAAATGTTCAAAATCAAAAAAATTGGTGTTCAGCGTAGCTTTTAAAAAGTTCTGGAGTTCCTGAAAAGGAGAAAAAAAGTTCTGCAAATTTACGCCCAATATTCACATTTCCCCAAAAGTCAAATTTATTAAAAAATGTTCAAAATCAAAAAAAAAATGGTGTTCTGAGTAGCTTTTAACATTTTCTGGAGTTCCTGAGAAGGAGAAAAAATTTCTGAAAATTTACGCCCAATATTCACGTTTTTCCAAAAGTCAAATTTTTTAAAAAATGTTCAAAATCAAAAAAATTTGTGTTCTGAGTAGCTTTTAAAAAGTTATGGAATTCCTGAAAAGGGGGAAAAGAGCTCTGCAAATTTACGCCCAATATTCACATTTTTTCAAAAGTCAAATGTAACAGAAAATTTTCAAAATCAAAAAAAAAAAATAGTCTTCTGAGTAGCTTCTAAAAAGTTCTGGAGTTCCTGAAAAGGAGATAAAAAGTTCTGCAAATTTACGCCCAATATTCAAAGTTTTCCAAAAGTCAAATTTTTGTAAAATGTCCAAAATCAAAAAAAAAATTGGAGTTATGAGTAGCTTTTAAAATGTTCTGTAGGGCCTGAGAAGGGAAAAAAGTGTTGCAAATTTGCGCCAAATTTTCACATTTTTCCAAATGTCAAATTTTTTAAAAAATGTTCAAAATCAAAAAAATTGGTGTTCTGAATAGTTTTTAAAAAGTTTTGGAGTTCCTGAAAAGGACAAAAAAGTTCTCCAGATTTGCGCCCAACATTCACAATTTTCCAAAAGTTAAATTTTTTAAAAAAGTTTTGGAGTTCGTGAAAAGGAGAAACAAAGTTCTGCAAATTTACGCCCAATATTCACATTTTTCCAAAAGTCAAATTTAAAAAAAAAATGTTTAAAATCAAAAAAAAAATTGGTTTTCTGAGTAGCTTCTAAAAAGTTCTGGAGTTCCTGAAAAGGAGAAAAAAGTTTTGCAAATTTACGCCCAATATTCACATTTTTGCAAAAGGCAATTTTTTTAAAAAAAATTTCAAAATCAAAAAAATTGGTCTTCTGACTACCTTGTAAAAAGTTCTGGAGTTCCTGAAAAGGAGAAAAAAGTTCTGCAAATTTACGCCCAATATTCACATTTTTGCAAAAGTCCAATTTTTTAAAAAATGTTCAAAATCAAAAAAAAAATCGGTGTTCGGAGTTTTGGAGATCGTGAAAAGGACAAAAAAAGTTCTAAAAATTTACGCCCAATATTCACATTTTTCCAAAAGTCAAATTTAAAAACAAATGTTCAAAATCAAAAAAAAAAAATTCGTTTTCTGAGTAGTTTCTAAAAAGTTCTGTAGTTCCTGAAATGGAGAAAAAATGCTTTGCAAATTTGGGCCCAATATTCACATTTTTCCAAAAGTCAAATTTAAAAACAAATGTTCAAAATCAAAAAAAAATTGGTTTTCTGAGTAGTTTCTAAAAAGTTCTGGAGTTCCTGAAAAGGAGAAAAAATTTTGCAAATTTGCGCCCAAAATTCACATTTTTCCAAATATCAAATTTTAAAAAAATGTCCAAAATCAAAAAAAAATTGATTTTCTGAGTAGTTTTTATAAAGCTCTGGAGTTCCTGAAAAGGAGAAAAAAGTTTTGCAAATTTGCGCCCAAAATTCACATTTTTGCAAAAGGCAAATTTTTTAAAAAAATGTCCAAATTCAAAAAAATTGGAGTTCTGACTACCTTGTAAAAAGCTCTGCTTGTTCCTAAAAAGGAGAAAAAAGTTCTGCAAATTTACGCCCAATATTCACATTTTTCCAAAAGTCAAATTTTTAAAAAAATGTTCAAAATGATAAAAATTGGTGTTCTGAGTAACTTTTTAAAAGTTCTGGAATGTCTGAAAAGGGTGGAAAAAGCTCTGCAAATTTACGCGCAATATTCAAATTTTTCCAAAAATCAAATTTTTTCAAAAATGTACAAAATCAAAAAAAAAATTGGTGCTCTGAGTAGCTTTTAAAAAGTTCTGGAGTTCCTGAAAAGGACAAAAAAAGTTCTGCAAATATTCACAATTTGCTAAAAGTTTATTTTTTTTTAAATGTTCAAAATCAAAAAGAAATTGGTGTTCTGAGTAACTTTTAAAAAGATTTGGAGATCGTGAAAAGGAGAAACAAAGTTCTGCAAATTTACGCCCAATATTCACATTTTTCCAAAAGTCGAATTTAAAAAAAAATTTTTAAATTCAAAAAAAAAAAAATTGGAGTCCTGAGTAGCTTTTAAAATGTTCTGGAGTGCCTACGAAGGAGAAAAAAGTTCTGCAAATTTACGCCCAATATTAGCATTTTCCCAAAAGTCAAATTTAAATAAAAATGTTCAAAATAAAAAAAAAAATTGGTTTTCTGAGTAGCTTCTAAAAAGTTCTAGATTTCCTGAAAAGGAGAAAAAAGTTTTGCAAATTTGAGCCCAATATTCACATTTTTCCAAAAGCCAAATTTAAAATAAAAATTTTCAAAATCAAAAAAAAAATTGGAGTCCTGAGTAGCTTTTAAAATGTTCTGGAATTCCTGAAAAGGAGAAAAAAAGTTCTGCAAATTTACGCCCAATATTCACATATTTCCAAAAGTCAAATTTAAAAAAAACCGTTCAAAATCAAAAAAAATTGGTGTTCTGAGTAGCTTTTAAAAAGTTCTGGAGTTCCTGAAAATGAGAAAAAAGTTCTGCAAATTTACGACCAATATTCACATTTTTCCAAAAGTCAAATTTTTTACAAAATGTTCAAAGTCAAAAAAATTGGTGTTCTGACTACCTTTTATAAAGTTCTGGAGTATCAGAAAAGGAGAAAAAAGTTCTGCAAATTTACGCCCAATATTCACATTTTTGCAAAAGTCAAATTTTTAAAAAAAAATGTTCAAAATCACAAAAAATCAATTAAAAAGTTTTGGAGTTCCTGAAAAGGAGAAAAAAATGTTCTGCAAATTTAGGCCAATTATTCACATTTTTTCAAAAATCACATTAAAAAAAAATGTTCAAAATCAAAAAAAAAAAAATTGTGTTCTGAGTAGCTTTTAAAAAGTTCTGGAGTTCCTGAAAAGGAGAAAAAAGTTCTGCCAATTTTCGCCCAATATTCACATTTTACCAAAAGTCAAATTTTTTACAAAATGTTTAAAATCAAAAAAATTGGTGTTCTGACTACCTTTTATAAAGTTCTGGAGTTTATGAAAAGGAGAAAAAAGTTCTGCAAATTTACGCCCAATATTCACATTTTTGCAAAAGTCAAATTTTTAATAAATGTTCAAAATCAAAAAAAAAAATAATTGGAGTCCTGAGTAGCTTTTAAACAAAAAAAAAAATAATTGGAGTCCTGAGTAGCTTTTAAAAAGTTCTGGAGTTCCTGAAAAGGAGAAAAAAGTTCTGCAAATTTACGACCAATATTCACATTTTTCCAAAAGTCAAATTTTTTACAAAATGTTCAAAGTCAAAAAAATTGGTGTTCTGACTACCTTTTATAAAGTTCTGGAGTATCAGAAAAGGAGAAAAAAGTTCTGCAAATTTACGCCCAATATTCACATTTTTGCAAAAGTCAAATTTTTTAAAAAAAATGTTCAAAATCACAAAAAATCAATTAAAAAGTTTTGGAGTTCCTGAAAAGGAGAAAAAAATGTTCTGCAAATTTAGGCCAATTATTCACATTTTTTCAAAAATCACATTTAAAAAAAATGTTCAAAATCAAAAAAAAAAAAATTGTGTTCTGAGTAGCTTCTAAAAAGTTCTGGAGTTCCTGAAAAGGAGAAAAAAGTTTAGCAAATTTGCGCACAATATTCACATTTTTTCAAAAGCCAAATTTTTAAAAAAAAGTTAAAAATCAAAAAAAAATAATAATTGGAGTCCTCAGAAGCTTTTAAAATGTTCTGGAGTGCCTGCGAAGGTGAAAAAAGTTTTGCAAATTTGCGCCCAATATTCACATTTTTCCAAAAGTCAAATTTAAAAAAAAATGTTCAAAATTAAAAAAAAAAATTGGTTTTCTGAGTAGCTCCTAAAAAGTTCTGGAGTTCCTGAAAAGGAGAAAAAAGTTTTGCAAATTTGCCCCCAATATTCACATTTTTCCAAAAGCCAAATTTTTAAAAAATGTTAAAAATCAAAAAAAAATAATAATTGGAGTCCTCAGAAGCTTTTAAAATGTTCTGGAGTGCCTGCGAAGGTGAAAAAAGTTCTGCAAATTTACGCCCAATATTCACATTTTTCCAAAAGTCAAATTTAAAAAAAAATGTTAAAAATACAAAAAAAAATTGGTTTTCTGAGTAGCTTCTAAAAAGTTCTGGAGATCCTGAAATGGAGAAACAAAGTTCTGCAAATTTGCGCCCAATATACACATTTTTCCAAAAGTCAAATTTAAAAAAAAATGTTCAAAATTAAAAAAAACAAGTAAGGAAGGCTAAGTTCGGGTGTAACCGAACATTACATACTCAGTTGAGAGCTATGGAGACAAAATAAGGAAAATCACCATGTAGGAAAATGAACCTAGGGTAACCCTGGAATGTGGTTGTATGACATTTGTATCAAATGGAAGGTATTAAAGAGAATTTTAAGAGAGAGTAGGCCATAGTTCTATGGATGGACGCCATTTAGGGATATCGCCATAAAGGTGGACCAGGGCTGACTCTAGAATGTGTTACGATATGGGTATCAAATGAAAGGTGATAATGAGTATTTTAAAAGGGAATGGGCTTTAGTTCTACAGGTGCACGCCTTTTCGAGAAATCGCCATAAAGGTGGACCAGGGGTGACTCTAGAATATGTTTGTACGATATGGGTATCAAATGAAAGCTGTTAATGAGTATTTTGAAAAGGAGTGATCCTTAGTTCCATAGGTGGACGCCGTTTCGAGATATCGCCATAAAGGTGGACCAGGGGTGTCTCTAGTTGTACGATATGGGAATCAAATGAAAGGTGTTACTGAGCATTTTAAGAGGGAGTGGGCATTAGGTCTATAGGTGGACGCCTTTTCGAAATGTCGCCATTAGGGTGGGCCAGGGGTGACTCTAGAATGTGTTTGTATGATATGGGTATCAAATGAAAGATGGTAATGAGTATTTTAAAAGGGAGTAATCCTTAGTTCTATAGGTGGACGCCTTTTCGAGATATCGCCATAAAGGTGGACCAAGGGTGACTCTAGAATGTTTGTACGATATGGGTATCAAACGAAAGGTGTTACTGAGCATTTTAAGAGGGAGTGGGCATTAGGTCTATAGGTGGACGCCTTTTCGAGATATCGCCATTAGGGTGGGCCAGGGGTGACTCTAGAATGTTTGTACGATATGGGTATCAAACGAAAGGTGTTACTGAGCATTTTAAGAGGGAGTGGGCATTAGGTCTATAGGTGGACGCCTTTTCGAGATATCGCCTTTAGGGTGGGCCAGGGGTGACTCTAGAATGATTGTACGATATGGGTATCAAACGAAAGGTGTTACTGAGCATTTTAAGAGGGAGTGGGCATTACGTCTATAGGTGGACGCCTTTTCGAGATATCGCGATTAGGGTGGGCCAGGGGTGACTCTAGAATGTTTGTACGATATGGGTATCAAACGAAAGGTGTTACTGAGCATTTTAAGAGGGAGTGGACATTAGGTCTATAGGTGGACGCCTTTTCGAGATATCGCCATTAGGGTGGGCCAGGGGTGACTCTAGAATGTTTGTACGATATGGGTATCAAACGAAAGGTGTTACTGAGCATTTTAAGAGGGAGTGGGCATTAGGTCTATAGGTGGACGCCTTTTCGAGATATCACCATTAGGGTGGGCCAGGGTGACTCTAGAATGTGTTTGTACGATATGGGTATCAAATGAAAGGTGGTAATGAGTATTTTAAAAGGGAGTAATCCTTAGTTCTATAGGTGGACGACTTTTCGAGATATCGCCACAAAGGTGGACCAAGGGTGACTCTAGAATGTTTGTACGATATGGGTATCAAACGAAAGGTGTTACTGAGCATTTTAAGAGGGAGTGGGCATTAGGTCTATAGGTGGACGCCTTTTCGAGATATCGCCATTAGGGTGGGCCAGGGGTGACTCTAAAATGTTTGTACGATATGGGTATCAAACGAAAGGTGTTACTGAGCATTTTAAGAGGGAGTGGGCATTAGGTCTATAGGTGGACGCCTTTTCGAGATATCGCCATTAGGGTGGGCCAGGGGTGACTCTAGAATGTTTGTACGATATGGGTATCAAACGAAAGGTGTTACTGAGCATTTTAAGAGGGAGTGGACATTAGGTCTATAGGTGGACACCTTTTCGAGATATCGCCATTAGGGTGGGCCAGGGGTGACTCTAGAATGTATTTGTACGATATGGATATCAAATTAAAAGTATTAGTGAGGGTTTTAAAAGCGACTGGCCCTTAGATGTATATGTGAAGGCGTTCTCGCGATATCGACCAAAATGTGGACCAGGTGATCCAGAAAATCATCTGTCGGGTACTGATAATTTATTTATATATGCAATACCACTAACAGTATTCCTGCCAAGATTCCAAGGGCTGTTGATTTCGCCTTGTAGAACTTTTTCATTTTCTTCTACTTAATATGGTAGGTGTCAGACCCATTTTACAAAGTTTTTTCCAAAGTAATATTTTGCGTCAATAAACCAATCCCGTTACCATGTTTCATCCCTTTTTTTCGTAGTTGGTATAGAATTATGGCATTTTTTTCATTTTTCGTAATTTTCGATATCGATAAAGTGGGCGTGGTTATGGTCGGATTTCGGCAATTTTTTATACCAAGATAAAGTGAGTTCAGATAAGTATGTGGGCTAAGTTTAGTAAAGATATATCGGTTTTTGCTCAAGTTATTGTGTTAACGGCCGAGCGGAAGGACAGACTGTGGACTGTGTATAAAAACTGGGCGTGGCTTCCACCGATTTCGGCCATTTTCACAGAGAACAGTTAAAGTCACAGAATCTATGCTTCTGCCAAATTTGAGTAGGATTGGTAAATTTTTGTTCGACTTATAGCATTAAAAGTATTCTAGACAAACTAAATGAAAATGGGCGGAGCCACGCCCATTTTGAAATTTTCTTTTATTTTTGTATTTTGTTGCATCATATCATTACTGGAGTTGAATTTTGACTTAATTTCCTTATATACAGTAAAGATATTAAATTTTTTGTTAAAATTTGAATTAAAAAAAATTTTTTTTTAAAAAGTGGGCGTGTTCTTCATCCAATTTTGCAAATTTTTATTTAGCACATATACAGTAATAGTAGTAACGTTCCTGCCAAATTTCATCATGATATCTTCAACGACTGCCAAATTACAGCTTGCAAAACTTTTAAATTACCTTCTTGTAAAAGTGGGCGGTGCCACGCCCATTGTCCAAAATCTTACTAATTTTCTATTCTGCGTCATAACGTCAACCCATCTACCAAGTTTCATCGCTTTAACCACCTTTGGCAAAAAATTATCGCATTTTTTCGGTTTTTCGAAATTTTCGATATCGAAAAAGTGGGCGTGGTTATAGTTCGATATCGTTCATTTTAAATAGCGATCTGAGATGAGTGCTCAGGAACCTACATACCAAATTTCATCAAGATACCTTAAAATTTACTCAAGTTATCGTGTTAACGGACGGACGGACGGACGGACGGACGGACATGCCTCAATCAAATTTTTTTTCGATCCTGATTATTTTGATATATGGAAGTCTATATCTATCTCGATTCCTTTATATATGTACAACCAACCGTTATCCAATCAAACTTAATATACTCTGTGAGCTCTGCTCAACTGAGTATAAAAATTGGTTTTCTGAGTAGCTTCTAAAAAGTTCTGGAGTTCCTGAAAAGGAGAAAAAATTTTTGCAAATTTGCCCCCAATCACATTTTCCAAAAGCCAAATTTTTAAAAAATGTTAAAAATCAAAAAAAAAATAATAATTGGAGTCCTCAGTAGCTTTTAAAATGTTCTGGAGTGCCTGCGAAGGTGAAAAAAGGTCTGCAAATTTACGCCCAATATTCACATTTTTCCAAAAGTCAAATTAAAAAAAAAAAATGTTAAAAATAAAAAAAAAATTGGTTTTCTGAGTAGCTTCTAAAAAGTTCGAGAGTTCCTGAAAAGGAGAAAACAAGTTTTGCAAATTTGCGCCCAATATTCACATTTTTCCAAAAGTCAAGTTTAAAAAAAATGTTCTAAATCAAAAAAAAAATGGTGTTCTGAGTAGCTTCTAAAAATTTCTTGAGTTCCTGAAACGGAGAAACAAAGTTCTGCAAATTTACGCCCAATATTCACATTTTTGCAAAAGTCAAATTTTTAAAAAAATG
Organism: Eurosta solidaginis; assembly: GCF_040869045.1. Lineage (NCBI taxonomy): Eukaryota > Metazoa > Arthropoda > Insecta > Diptera > Tephritidae > Eurosta > Eurosta solidaginis. Next base: position 107,851,197 of record NC_090320.1, on the reverse strand, counting down.
TTCAAAATCAAAAAAAATGGTGTTCTGACTACCTTGTAAAAAGTTCTGGAGTACCTGAAAAGAAGAAAAAGTTCTGCAAATTTACGCCGAATATTCACATTTTTGCAAAAGTCAAAGTTTTTAAAAAATGTTCAAAATCAAAAAAAATCGGTGTTCTGAGTAGCTTTTAAAAAGTTTTTCAGTTCGTGAAAACGAGAAACAAATTTCTGCTAATTTACGCCCAATATTCACATTTTTCCAAAAGTCAAATTTTTTAAAAATGTTCAAAATCAAAATAATTGGTGTTCTGAGTAGCTTTTAAAAAGTTCTGGAGTTCCTGAAAAGGAGAAAAAAAGTTCTGCAAATTTGGGCCCATTATTCACATTTTTTTCAAAAGTCACATTTAAAAAAAATGTTCAAAATCAAAAAAAAAAATTTGTGTTCTGAGTAGCTTTTAAAAAGTTCTGGAGTTCCTGAAAAGGAGAAAAAAGTTCTGCCAATTTTCGCCCAATATTCACATTTTACCAAAAGTCAATTTTTTACAAAATGTTTAAAATCAAAAAAATTTGTGTTCTGACTACCTTTTATAAAGTTCTGGAGTTTTTGAAAAGGAGAAAAAAGTTCTGCAAATTTACGCCCAATATTCACATTTTTGCAAAAGTCAAATTTAAAAAAAAATGTTCAAAATCAAAAAATTGGTATTCTGACTACCTTGTAAAAAGTTCTGGAGTTCCTGAAAAGGAGAAAAAGTTCTGCAAATTTACGCCGAATATTCACATTTTTGCAAAAGTCAAAATTTTAAAAAAATGTTCAAAATCAAAAAATTGGTATTCTGACTACCTTGTAAAAAGTTCTGGAGTTCCTGAAAAGGAGAAAAAGTTCTGCAAATTTACGCCGAATATTCACATTTTTGCAAAAGTCAAAGTTTTTAAAAACTGTTCAAAATCAAAAAAATCGGTGTTCTGAGTAGCTTTTAAAAAGTTTTTCAGTTCGTGAAAACCAGAAACAAAGTTCTGCAAATTTACGCCCAATATTCACATTTTTCCAAAAGTCAAATTTTTTTTAAAATGTTCAAAATCAAAATAATTGGTGTTCTGAGTAGCTTTTAAAAAGTTCTGGAGTTCTTGAAAAGGAGAAAAAAAGTTCTGCAAATTTGCGCCCAATATTCACATTTTTCCAAGTCGAATTTCTTTAAAAATGTCCAAAACCAAAATAATTGGTGTTCTGAGTAGCCTTTAAAAAGTTCTGGAGTTCCCGAAAAAGAGGAAAAAAAGTTCTGCAAATTTACGCCCAATATTCACATTTTTGCAAAAGTCAATTTTTTTTTTAAAATGTTCAAAATCAAAAAAATAAATCAGTGTTCTGAGTAGCTTTTAAAAAGTTTTGGAGTTCCTGAAAAGGAGAAAAAAAGTTCTGCAAATTTAGGCCCATTATTCACATTTTTCAAAAATCACATTTAAAAAAATGTTCAAAATCAAAAAAAAAAAATGTGTGTTCTGAGTAGCTTTTAAAAAGTTCTGAAGTTCCTGAAAAGGAGAAAAAAGTTCTGCCAATTTTCGCCCAATATTCACATTTTACCAAAAGTCAAATTTTTTACAAAATGTTTAACATCAAAAAAATTGGTGTTCTGACTACCTTTTATAAAGTTCTGGAGTTTATGAAAAGGAGAAAAAAGTTCTGCAAATTTACGCCCAATATTCACATTTTTGCAAAAGTCAAATTTTTAAAAAAATGTTCAAAATCAAAAAAATTGGTGTTCTGACTACCTTTGAAAAGTTTGAAGGAATAAGAAGACGTTGCAAGTTAAAGGTTGCGACTTAAATCCTCACTTTATTGAATAAATTCTTGTCTTTTATACTAATTTGCTTAACCTATACATTAATAAATATCTAAATACTAATAACTAAAAATAAGTACATAGGGAATGGAGAATGCATACATGTCTGTTTGTATACGGTCTTTGTATACATGTATTTTTTTATGCATAACTCCATACATGTAGTTTTGTACATTTAGCAGCGTCAGCAGATCAGTTTGAGTGTTTCGGTATTTTCCCAAAAGAGGCTTGTATGTTAGTATGTATAATTACGATGGGTTGTATGTTTATATGTATAATTGATTAGCTGTGAATGGATGTAGGTCTCATGTTCGGCATTCCATATCGTCTGGGTTAGTTCAATAATTTATATTGGGAAAAATATTGTAATATGATTATTACTAAAATATATTTCGAATTTATACAGCATAATACCGCAAGTGTGTTACAGTCGTTGTGAGGTATAATGGTACCTTACATTGGGTATGACGTATAATGCTACACCATCCGCCTTAGAAAAATAGTTTTATACAATTGTTTTGTGAACAATTGTATGAGACTCTTTGTCATATTTTCAATGATTTTGATATTTTATTGTTGTAGTGGACGAGGTTGTTTGCTCTGCGTTTGATCTGTTGACTTTGCTATTTTTATTGTTATAATTATTGTTTACTTTTTACGTATATATATATTTTTTTTTTGTATAAGTCCATTTTTTTTTTTTCAAAATTCTAGATTTTTAGATGTAGAAATTTTTTAAATCTTACTTATTTTATTTATATTATTTATATTAAAATTTTATACAATTGTTTTGTACAGCCGGTCCTTAAGAGCGTCGACTCTCTTAAAAATCGTCATGTTCTTACAAATCAAGTGAATTGGAATATTTATTTATTAGTTGTTCTTACAAATCAAGTGAATTGGAATATTTATTTATTAGTTTCTAAATTATTTTTATAGTTTCTACCATTATTTATTCTACCATTACTTATTAACTTATGCAAATCATTTTCCTATCGAAATAATTTTTATTATTTATCTACCTAAAATTAAAGAAGAAGAAACCTTACTATTAATATTTTCTAATCTATTGGGGTTAGAGTGAGCTATTTTCTTAATATGTAAAAATATGACCTTATAAGACCTAGGCAATAAATGAATGTATTTATTTTATCAAACTAATTCCGCATATTATTCAAGGAAAATATTTCTCTTTTTTTTTTTTGATATTTTTCATTCATAATAAGATAAATTTGTAATAATTACATAGATTATAGAGGGGTTGCTGATGGAAGAGCGGGGTAGCTATGTATTGATAGTAGTTCTATTAATGGATAAGTGGAATGTGAATGTTCGGCGTAAATTTGCAGAACTTTTTCTCCTGTTCGGGAACTCCAGAACTGTTTACAAGGTAGTCAGAACACCAATATTTTTGATTTTGAACATTTTTTAAAAAATTTGACTTTTGCAGAAATGTGAATATTGGGCGTAAATTTGCAGAACTTTTTTCTCCTTTTCATAAACTCCAGAACTTTATAAAAGGTAGTCAGAACACAAATTTTTTTGATTTTAAACATTTTGTAAAAAATTTGACTTTTGGTAAAATGTGAATATTGGGCGAAAATTGGCAGAACTTTTTTCTCCTTTTCAGGAACTCCAGAACTTTTTAAAAGCTACTCAGAACACACATTTTTTTTTTGATTTTGAACATGTTTTTTAAATGTGACTTTTGAAAAAATGTGAATAATGGGCCTAAATTTGCAGAACTTTTTTTCTCCTTTTCAGGAACTCCAAAACTTTTTAAAAGCTACTCAGAACACTGATTTATTTTTTTGATTTTGAACATTTTTTAAAAAAAATTGACTTTTGCAAAAATGTGAATATTGGGCGTAAATTTGCAGAACTTTTTTCCTCCTTTTCGGGAACTCCAGAACTTTTTAAAAGCTACTCAGAACACCAATTATTTTGATTTTGGACATTTTTAAAAAAATTTGACTTGGAAAAATGTGAATATTGGGCGTAAATTTGCAGAACTTTGTTTCTCCGTTTCAGGAACTCCAGAAATTTTTAGAAGCTACTCAGAACACCATTTTTTTTTTTTTTGATTTAGAACATTTTTTTTAAATTTGACTTTTGGAAAAATGTGAATATTGGGCGCAAATTTGCAAAACTTTTTTCTCCTTTTCAGGAACTCCAGAACTTTTTAGAAGCTACTCAGAAAACCAATTTTTTTTTTTGTATTTTTAACATTTTTTTTAAATTTGACTTTTGGAAAAATGTGAATGTAGGGCGTAAATTTGCAGAACTTTTTTCACCTTCGCAGGCACTCCAGAACATTTTAAAAGCTTCTGAGGACTCCAATTATAATTTTTTTTTTGATTTTTAACATTTTTTAAAAATTTGGCTTTTGGAAAAATGTGATTGGGGGCAAATTTGCAAAACTTTTTTCTCCTTTTTAGGAACTCCAGAAGTTTTTAGAAGCTACTCAGAAAACCAATTTTTTTTTTTTAATTTTGAACATTTTTTTTTAAATTGGACTTTTGGAAAAATGTGAGTATTGGGCGCAAATTTGCGAAACTTTTTTCACCTTTGCAGGCACTCCAGAATATTTTAAAAGCTACTGAGGACTCCAATTATTATTTTTTTTTGATTTTTAACATTTTTTTAAAAATTTGGCTTTTGAAAAAATGTGAATATTGGGCGCAAATTTGCAAAACTTTTTTCTCCTTTTCAGGAACTCCAGAACTTTTTAGAAGCTACTCAGAAAACCAATTTTTTTTTTTTATTTTGAACATTTTTTTTTAAATTTGACTTTTGGAAAAATGTGAATATTGGGCGTAAATTTGCAGAATTTTTTTCACCTTCGCAGGAACTCCAGAACTTTTTAAAAGCTACTCAGAACACAATTTTTTTTTTTTTTTTTATTTGAACATTTTAAACTTTTAAAAGTTCTGCAAATTTACGCCCAATATTCACATTTTTGCAAAAGTCAAATTTTTAAAAAAATGTTCAAAATCAAAAAACTTGGTGTTCTGACTACCTTGTAAAAAGTTCTGGAGTTCCTGAAAAGGAGAAAAGGTTCTGCAAATTTACCCCGAATATTCACATTTTTGCAAAAGGCAAATTTTTTAAAAAATGTTCAAAATCAAAAAAAATCGGTGTTCTGAGTAGCTTTTAAAAAGGTTTTCAGTTCGTGAAAACGAGAAACAAAGTTCTGCAAATTTACGCCCAATATTCACATTTTTCCAAAAGTCAATTTTTTTTAAAAATGTTCAAAATCAAAATAATTGGTGTTCTGAGTAGCTTTTAAAAAGTTCTGGAGTGCCTGCGAAGGAGAAAAAAAGTTCTGCAAATTTACGCCCAATATTCACATATTTCCAAAAGTCAAATTTAAAAAAAAACTGTTCAAAATCAAAAAAAAAAATTGGTGTTCAGAGTAGCTTTTAAAAAGTTCTGGAGTTCCTGAAAAGGAAAAAAAATTTCTGCAAATTTAGGCCCAATATTCACATTTTTCCAAAAGTCAAATTTTTTACGAAATGATCAAAGTCAAAAAAATTGGTGTTCTGAATAGTTTTTAAAAAGTTGTGGATTTCCTGAAAAGGACAAAAAAAGTTCTGCAGATTTGCGCCCAACATTCACAATTTTCCAAAAGTTAAATTTTTTAAAAAAGTTTTGGAGTTCGTGAAAGGGAGAAACAAAGTTCTGCAAATTTACGCCCAATATTCACATTTTTCCAAAAGTCAAATTTAAAAAAAAAATGTTTAAAATCAAAAAAAAATTGGTTTTCTGAGTAGTTTCTAAAAAGTTCTGGAGTTCCTGAAAAGGAGAAAAAAGTTTTGCAAATTTACGTCCAATATTCACATTTTTGCAAAAGGCAAATTTTTTAAAAAAATTTTCAAAATCAAAAAAATTGGTGTTCTGACTACCTTGTAAAAAGTTCTGGAGTTCCTGAAAAGGAGAAAAAGTTCTGCAAATTTACGCCCAATATTCACATTTTTGCAAAAGTCCAATTTTTTAAAAAATGTTCAAAATCAAAAAAAAAAATCGGTGTTCTGAGTAGCTTTTAAAAAGTTTTGGATCCTGAAATGGAGAAAAAATGCTTTGCAAATTTGGGCCCAATATTCACATTTTTCCAAAAGTCAAATTTAAAAACAAATGTTCAAAATCAAAAAAAAATTGGTTTTCTGAGTAGTTTCTAAAAAGTTCTGGAGTTCCTGAAAAGGAGAAAAAAGTTTTGAAAATTTGCGCCCAAAATTCACATTTTTCCAAAAGTCAAATTTTAAAAAAATGTCCAAAATCAAAAAAAATTGGTTTTCTGAGTAGTTTTTATAAAGCTCTGCAGTTCCTGAAAAGGAGAAAAAAGTTTTGCAAATTTGCGCCCAAAATTCACATTTTTGCAAAAGGCAAATTTTTTAAAAAAATGTCCAAATTGAAAAAAATTGGAGTTCTGACTACCTTGTAAAAAGCTCTGGAGTTTCTAAAAAGGAGAAAAAAGTTCTGCAAATTTACGCCCAATATTCACATTTTTCCAAAAGTCAAATTTAAAAAAAAATGTTCAAAATGATAAAAATTGGTGTTCTGAGTAACTTTTTAAAAGTTCTGGAATGTCTGAAAAAGGGGGAAAAAGATCTGCAAATTTACGCGCAATATTCAAATTTTACAAAAAGTCAAATTTTTTCAAAAATGTACAAAATCAAAAAAAAATTGGTGCTCTGAGTAGCTTTTAAAAAGTTCTGGAGTTCCTGAAAAGGACAAAAAAGTACTGCAAATTTACGCCCAATATTCACATTTTTCCAAAAGTCAAATTTAAAAACAAATGTTCAAAATCACAAAAAAAAATTCGTTTTCTGAGTAGTTTCTAAAAAGTTCTTGAGTTTCTGAAATGGAAAAAAAATGCTTTGCAAATTTAGGCCCAATATTCACATTTTTCCAAAAGTCAAATTTAAAAACAAATGTTCAAAATCAAAAAAAAAATTGGTTTTCTGAGTAGGTTCTAAAAAGTTCTGGAGTTCCTGAAAAGGAGAAAAAAGTTTTGAAAATTTGCGCCCAAAATTCACATTTTTCCAAAAGTCAAATTTTAAAAAAATGTCCAAAATCAAAAAAAATTGGTTTTCTGAGTAGTTTTTATAAAGCTCTGGAGTTCCTGAAAAGGAGAAAAAAGTTTTGCAAATTTGCGCCCAAAATTCACATTTTTGCAAAAGGCAAATTTTTTAAAAAAATGTCCAAATTCAAAAAAATTGGAGTTCTGACTACCTTGTAAAAAGCTCTGGAGTTCCTAAAAAGGAGAAAAAAGTTCTGCAAATTTTCCCCCAATATTCACATTTTTCCAAAAGCCAAATTTTTAAAAAATGTTAAAAATCAAAAAAAAATAATAATTGGAGTCCTCAGTAGCTTTTAAAATGTTCTGGAGTGCCTGCGAAAGTGAAAAAAGTTCTGCAAAATTACGCCCAATATTCAAATTTTTTAAAAACTCAAATTTAAAAAAAAATGTTAAAAATACAAACAAAAAATTGGTTTTCTGAGTAGCTTCTAAAAATTTCTGGAGTTCCTGAAAAGGAGAAAAAAGTTTTGCAAATTTGCCCCCAATATTCACATTTTTCCAAAAGCCAAATTTTTAAAAAATGTTAAAAATCAAAAAAAAAAATAATAATTGGAGTCCTCAGTAGCTTTTGAAATGTTCTGGAGTGCCTGCGAAGGTGAAAAAAGTTCTGAAAATTTACGCCCAATATTCACATTTTTCCAAAAGCCAAATTTAAAAAAAAATGTTAAAAATAAAAAAAAAATGGGTTTTCTGAGTAGCTTCTAAAAAGTTCGAGAGTTCCTGAAAAGGAGAAAACAAGTTTTGCAAATTTGCGCCCAATATTCACATTTTTCCAAAAGTCAAATTTAAAAAAACATGTTCTAAATCAAAAAAAAAATGGTGTTCTGAGTAGCTACTAAAAATTTCTGGAGTTCCTGAAACAGAGAAACAAAGTTCGGCAAATTTACGCCCAATATTCACATTTTTCCATGTCAAATTTTTTTAAAAATGTCCAAAATCAAAATAATTGGTGTTCTGAGTAGCTTTTAAAAAGTTCTGGAGTTCGCGAAAAGGAGGAAAAAAGTTCTGCAAATTTACGCCCAATATTCACATTTTTGCAAAAGTCAATTTTTTTTTTAAAATGTTCAAAATCAAAAAAATAAATCAGTGTTCTAAGTAGCTTTTAAAAAGTTTTGGAGTTCCTGAAAAGGAGAAAAAAGTTCTGCAAATTTAGGCCCATTATTCACATTTTTTCAAAAGTCACATTTAAAAAAAATGTTCAAAATCAAAAAAAAAAAAAATTTGTGTTCTGAGTAGCTTTTAAAAAGTTCTGGAGTTCCTGAAAAGGAGAAAAAAGTTCTGCCAATTTTCGCCCAATATTCACATTTTACAAAAGTCAAATTTTTTACAAAATGTTTAAAATCAAAAAAATTTGTGTTCTGACTACCTTTTATAAAGTTCTGGAGTTTATGAAAAGGAGAAAAAAGTTCTGCAAATTTACGCCCAATATTCACATTTTTGCAAAAGACAAATTTTTAAAAAAATGTTCAAAATCAAAGAAATTGGTGTTCTGACTACCTTGTAAAAAGTTCTGGAGTTCCTGAAAAGGAGAAAAAGTTCTGCAAATTTACGCCCAATATTCACATTTTTCCAAAAGTCAAATTTTTTTAAAAATGTTCAAAATCAAAATAATTGGTGTTCTGAGTAGCTTTTAAAAAGTTCTGGGGTTCCTGAAAAGGAGAAAAAAAGTTCTGCAAATTTGGGCCCATTATTCACATTTTTTCAAAAGTCACATTTAAAAAAAATGTTCAAAATCAAAAAAAAAATTTGTGTTCTGAGTAGCTTTTAAAAAGTTCTGGAGTTCCTGAAAAGGATGAAAAGCTTCTGCCAATTTTCGCCCAATATTCACATTTTACCAAAAGTCAAATTTTTTACAAAATGTTTAAAATCAAAAAAATTTGTGTTCTGACTACCTTTTATAAAGTTCTGGAGTTTTGAAAAGGAGAAAAAAGTTCTGCAAATTTACGCCCAATATTCACATTTTTGCAAAAGTCAAATTTTTAAAAAAATGTTCAAAATCAAAAAATTGGTGTTCTGAGTAGCTTGTAAAAAGTTCTGGAGTTCCTGAAAAGGAGAAAAAGTTCTGCAAATTTACGCCCAATATTCACATTTTTCCAAAAGACAAATTTTTTACAAAATGTTTAAAATCAAAAAAATTGGTGTTCTGACTACCTTTTATAAAGTTCTGGAGTTCCTGCAAAGGAGAAAAAAGTTCTGCAAATTTACGCCCAATATTCACATTTTTCCAAATCAAATTTTTTTAAAAATGTCCAAAATCAAAATAATTGGTGTTCTGAGTAGCTTTTAAAAAGTTCTGGAGTTCCTGAAAAGGAGAAAAAAGTTCTGCCAATTTTCGCCCAATATTCACATTTTACCAAAAGTCAAATTTTTTACAAAATGTTTAAAATCAAAAAAATTGGTGTTCTGACTACCTTTTATAAAGTTCTGGAGTTCCTGAAAAGGAGAAAAAGTTCTGCAAATTTACGCCCGATATTCACATTTTTGCAAAAGACAAATTTTTAAAAAAAATTTCAAAATCAAAGAAAGTGGTGTTCTGACTACCTTGTAAAAAGTTCTGGAGTTCCTGAAAAGGAGAAAAAGTTCTGCAAATTTACGCCCAATATTCACATTTTTGCAAAAGTCAAATTTTTTAAAAAATGTTCAAAATCAAAAAAAATCGGTGTTCTGAGTAGCTTTTAAAAAGTTCTGGAGTTCCTGAAAAGGAGAAAAAAGTTCTGCCAATTTTCGCCCAATATTCACATTTTACCAAAAGTCAAATTTTTACAAAATGGCCAAAATCAAAATAATTGGTGTTCTGAATAGCTTCTAAAAAGTTCTGGAGTTCCTGAAAAGGAGAAAAAAAATTTTGCAAATTTGCGCCCAATATTTACATTTTTCCAAAAGTCAAAATTAAAAAAAAAAAATTTAAAATCAAAAAAAAAAAATTGGAGTTCTGAGTAGCTTTTAAAATGTTCTGGAGTTCCTGAGAAGGAGAAAAAAAGTTTTGCAAATTTACGCCCAATATTCACATTTTTGCAAAAGGCAAATTTTTAAAAAAATGTTCAAAATCAAAAAAATTGGTGTTCTGACTACCTTGTAAAAAGTTCTAGAGTTCCTGAAAAGGAGAAAGAAGTTCTCCAAATTTACGCCTAATATTCACACTTTTGCAAAACTCAAATTTTTAAAAAAATGTTCAAAATCAAAAAAATTGGTGTTCTGAGTAGCTTTTAAAAAGTTTTGGAGTTCGTGAAAAGGAGAAACAAAGTTCTGCAAATTTACGCCCAATATTCACATTTTTCCAAAAGTCAAATTCTTAAAAAAATTTTCAAAATCAAAAAAAGTGGTGTTCTGCCTACCTTGTAAAAAGTTCTGGAGTTCCTGAAAAGGAGAAAAAGTTCTGCAAATTTACGCCCAATACTCACATTTTTCCAAAAGGCAAATTTTTTAAAAATGTTCAAAATCAAAAAAATTGGTGTTCAGCGTAGCTTTTAAAAAGTTCTGGAGTTCCTGAAAAGGAGAAAAAAAGTTCTGCAAATTTACGCCCAATATTCAAAGTTTTCCAAAAGTCAAATTTTTTAAAAAATGTTCAAAATCAAAAAAATTGGTGTTCAGCGTAGCTTTTAAAAAGTTCTAGAGTTCCTGAAAAGGAGAAAGAAGTTCTCCAAATTTACGCCTAATATTCACACTTTTGCAAAACTCAAATTTTTAAAAAAATGTTCAAAATCAAAAAAATTGGGGTTCTGAGTAGCTTTTAAAAAGTTTTGGAGTTCGTGAAAAGGAGAAACAAAGTTCTGCAAATTTACGCCCAATATTCACGTTTTTCCAAAAGTCAAATTTTTTAAAAAATGTTCAAAATCAAAAAAATTTGTGTTCTGAGTAGCTTTTAAAAAGCTAAAGTAGCTTCTAAAAAGTTCTGGAGTTCCTGAAAAGGAGAAAAAAGTTCTGCAAATTTACGCCCAATATTCACATTTTTCCAAAAGTCAAATTTAAAAACAAATGTTCAAAATCAAAAAAAAAATTCGTTTTCTGAGTAGTTTCTAAAAAGTTCTGTAGTTCCTGAAATGGAGAAAAAATGCTTTGCAAATTTGGGCCCAATATTCACATTTTTCCAAAAGTCAAATTTAAAAACAAATGTTCAAAATCAAAAAAAAATTGGTTTTCTGAGTAGCTTCTAAAAAGTTCTGGAGTTCCTTAAAAGGAGAAAAAAGTTTTGCAAATTTACGCCCAATATTCACATTTTTGCAAAAGTCCAATTTTTTAAAAAATGTTCAAAATCAAAAAAAAAATCGGTGTTCTGAGTAGCTTTTAAAAAGTTTTGGAGATCGTGAAAAGGACAAAAAAAGTTCTACAAATTTACGCCCAATATTCACATTTTTCCAAAAGTCAAATTTAAAAACAAATGTTCAAAATCAAAAAAAAAAATTCGTTTTCTGAGTAGTTTCTAAAAAGTTCTGTAGTTCCTGAAATGGAGAAAAAATGCTTTGCAAATTTGGGCCCAATATTCACATTTTTCCAAAAGTCAAATTTAAAAACAAATGTTCAAAATCAAAAAAAAATTGGTTTTCTGAGTAGTTTCTAAAAAGTTCTGGAGTTCCTGAAAAGGAGAAAAAAGTTTTGCAAATTTGCGCCCAAAATTCACATTTTTCCAAATATAAAATTTTAAAAAAATGTCCAAAATCAAAAAAAATTGATTTTCTGAGTAGTTTTTATAAAGCTCTGGAGTTCCTGAAAAGGAGAAAAAAGTTTTGCAAATTTGCGCCCAAAATTCACATTTTTGCAAAAGGCAAATTTTTTAAAAAAATGTCCAAATTCAAAAAAATTGGAGTTCTGACTACCTTGTGAAAAGCTCTGCTTGTTCCTAAAAAGGAGAAAAAAGTTCTGCAAATTTACGCCCAATATTCACATTTTTCCAAAAGTCAAATTTTTTAAAAAATGTTCAAAATGATAAAAATTGGTGTTCTGAGTAACTTTTTAAAAGTTCTGGAATGTCTGAATAGGGTGGAAAAAGTTCTGCAAATTTACGCCCAATATTCACATTTTTTCAAAACTCAAATTTAAAAAAAAATGTTAAAAATACAAACAAAAAATTGGTTTTCTGAGTAGCTTCTAAAAATTTCTGGAGTTCCTGAAAAGGAGAAAAAAGTTTTGCAAATTTGCCCCCAATATTCAAATTTTTCCAAAAGCCAAATTTTTAAAAAATGTTAAAAATCAAAAAAAAAAAATAATAATTGGAGTCCTCAGTAGCTTTTGAAATGTTCTGGAGTGCCTGCGAAGGTGAAAAAAGTTCTGAAAATTTACGCCCAATATTCACATTTTTCCAAAAGCCAAATTTAAAAAAAAATGTTAAAAATAAAAAAAATGGGTTTTCTGAGTAGCTTCTAAAAAGTTCGAGAGTTCCTGAAAAGGAGAAAACAAGTTTTGCAAATTTGCGCCCAATATTCACATTTTTCCAAAAGTCAAATTTAAAAAAACATGTTCTAAATCAAAAAAAAAAAAATGGTGTTCTGAGTAGCTACTAAAAATTTCTGGAGTTCCTGAAACGGAGAAACAAAGTTCGGCAAATTTACGCCCAATATTCACATTTTTCCATGTCAAATTTTTTTAAAAATGTCCAAAATCAAAATAATTGGTGTTATGAGTAGCTTTTAAAAAGTTCTGGAGTTCGCGAAAAGGAGGAAAAAAGTTCTGCAAATTTACGCCCAATATTCACATTTTTGCAAAAGTCAATTTTTTTTTTAAAATGTTCAAAATCAAAAAAATAAATCAGTGTTCTGAGTAGCTTTTAAAAAGTTTTGGAGTTCCTGAAAAGGAGAAAAAAAGTTCTGCAAATTTAGGCCCATTATTCACATTTTTTCAAAAGTCACATTTAAAAAAAATGTTCAAAATCAAAAAAAAAAAAAATTTGTGTTCTGAGTAGCTTTTAAAAAGTTCTGGAGTTCCTGAAAAGGAGAAAAAAGTTCTGCCAATTTTCGCCCAATATTCACATTTTACAAAAGTCAAATTTTTTACAAAATGTTTAAAATCAAAAAAATTTGTGTTCTGACTACCTTTTATAAAGTTCTGGAGTTTATGAAAAGGAGAAAAAAGTTCTGCAAATTTACGCCCAATATTCACATTTTTGCAAAAGACAAATTTTTAAAAAAAATGTTCAAAATCAAAGAAATTGGTGTTCTGACTACCTTGTAAAAAGTTCTGGAGTTCCTGAAAAGGAGAAAAAGTTCTGCAAATTTACGCCCAATATTCACATTTTTCCAAAAGTCAAATTTTTTTAAAAATGTTCAAAATCAAAATAATTGGTGTTCTGAGTAGCTTTTAAAAAGTTCTGGGGTTCCTGAAAAGGAGAAAAAAAATTCTGCAAATTTGGGCCCATTATTCACATTTTTTCAAAAGTCACATTTAAAAAAAATGTTCAAAATCAAAAAAAAAATGTGTGTTCTGAGTAGCTTTTAAAAAGTTCTGGAGTTCCTGAAAAGGATGAAAAGCTTCTGCCAATTTTCGCCCAATATTCACATTTTACCAAAAGTCAAATTTTTTACAAAATGTTTAAAATCAAAAAAATTTGTGTTCTGACTACCTTTTATAAAGTTCTGGAGTTTTGAAAAGGAGAAAAAAGTTCTGCAAATTTACGCCCAATATTCACATTTTTGCAAAAGTCAAATTTTTAAAAAAAATTTCAAAATCAAAAAAAGTGGTGTTCTGACTACCTTGTAAAAAGTTCTGGAGTTCCTGAAAAGGAGAAAAAGTTCTGCAAATTTACGCCCAATATTCACATTTTTCCAAAAGACAAATTTTTTACAAAATGTTTAAAATCAAAAAAATTGGTGTTCTGACTACCTTTTATAAAGTTCTGGAGTTCCTGCAAAGGAGAAAAAAGTTCTGCAAATTTACGCCCAATATTCACATTTTTCCAAGTCAAATTTTTTTAAAAATGTCCAAAATCAAAATAATTGGTGTTCTGAGTAGCTTTTAAAAAGTTCTGGAGTTCCTGAAAAGGAGAAAAAAGTTCTGCCAATTTTCGCCCAATATTCACATTTTACCAAAAGTCAAATTTTTTACAAAATGTTTAAAATCAAAAAAATTGGTGTTCTGACTACCTTTTATAAAGTTCTGGAGTTCCTGAAAAGGAGAAAAAGTTCTGCAAATTTACGCCCGATATTCACATTTTTGCAAAAGTCAAATTTTTAAAAAAATTTCAAAATCAAAAAAAGTGGTGTTCTGACTACCTTGTAAAAAGTTCTGGAGTTCCTGAAAAGGAGAAAAAGTTCTGCAAATTTACGCCCAATATTCACATTTTTGCAAAAGTCAAATTTTTTAAAAAATGTTCAAAATCAAAAAAAATCGGTGTTCTGAGTAGCTTTTAAAAAGTTCTGGAGTTCCTGAAAAGGAGAAAAAAGTTCTGCCAATTTTCGCCCAATATTCACATTTTTGCAAAAGACAAATTTTTAAAAAAATGTTCAAAATCAAAGAAATTGGTGTTCTGACTACCTTGTAAAAAGTTCTGGAGTTCCTGAAAAGGAGAAAAAGTTCTGCAAATTTACGCCCAATATTCACATTTTTCCAAAAGTCAAATTTTTTTAAAAATGTTCAAAATCAAAATAATTGGTGTTCTGAGTAGCTTTTAAAAAGTTCTGGGGTTCCTGAAAGGAGAAAAAAAGTTCTGCAAATTTGGGACCATTATTCACATTTTTTCAAAAGTCACATTTAAAAAAAATGTTCAAAATCAAAAAAAAATTTGTGTTCTGAGTAGCTTTTAAAAAGTTCTGGAGTTCCTGAAAAGGATGAAAAGCTTCTGCCAATTTTCGCCCAATATTCACATTTTACCAAAAGTCAAATTTTTTACAAAATGTTTAAAATCAAAAAAATTTGTGTTCTGACTACCTTTTATAAAGTTCTGGAGTTTTGAAAAGGAGAAAAAAGTTCTGCAAATTTACGCCCAATATTCACATTTTTGCAAAAGTCAAATTTTTAAAAAAATGTTCAAAATCAAAAAATTGGTGTTCTGACTACCTTGTAAAAAGTTCTGGAGTTCCTGAAAAGGAGACAAAGTTCTGCAAATTTACGCCCAATATTCACATTTTTCCAAAAGTCAAATTTAAAAAAAAAAATGTTTAAAATCAAAAAAAAAAATT
Organism: Eurosta solidaginis; assembly: GCF_040869045.1. Classification (NCBI taxonomy): domain Eukaryota; kingdom Metazoa; phylum Arthropoda; class Insecta; order Diptera; family Tephritidae; genus Eurosta; species Eurosta solidaginis. Next base: position 107,836,193 of record NC_090320.1, on the reverse strand, counting down.
GGTTTTCTGAGTAGCTTCTAAAAAGTTCTGGAGTTCCTTAAAAGGAGAAAAAAGTTTTGCAAATTTACGCCCAATATTCACATTTTTGCAAAAGGCAATTTTTTTTAAAAAAATTTCAAAATCAAAAAAATTGGTCTTCTGACTACCTTGTAAAAAGTTCTGGAGTTCCTGAAAAGGAGAAAAAAGTTCTGCAAATTTACGCCCAATATTCACATTTTTGCAAAAGTCCAATTTTTTAAAAAATGTTCAAAATCAAAAAAAAATCGGTGTTCTGAGTAGCTTTTAAAAAGTTTTGGAGATCGTGAAAAGGACAAAAAAAGTTCTACAAATTTACGCCCAATATTCACATTTTTCCAAAAGTCAAATTTAAAAACAAATGTTCAAAATCAAAAAAAAAAAATTCGTTTTCTGAGTAGTTTCTAAAAAGTTCTGTAGTTCCTGAAATGGAGAAAAAATGCTTTGTAAATTTGGGCCCAATATTCACATTTTTCCAAAAGTCAAATTTAAAAACAAATGTTCAAAATCAAAAAAAAAATGGTTTTCTGAGTAGTTTCTAAAAAGTTCTGGAGTTCCTGAAAAGGAGAAAAAAGTTTTGCAAATTTGCGCCCAAAATTCACATTTTTCCAAATATCAAATTTTAAAAAAATGTCCAAAATCAAAAAAAATTGATTTTCTGAGTAGTTTTTATAAAGCTCTGGAGTTCCTGAAAAGGAGAAAAAAGTTTTGCAAATTTGCGCCCAAAATTCACATTTTTGCAAAAGGCAAATTTTTTAAAAAAATGTCCAAATTCAAAAAAATTGGAGTTCTGACTACCTTGTAAAAAGCTCTGCTTGTTCCTAAAAAGGAGAAAAAAGTTCTGCAAATTTACGCCCAATATTCACATTTTTGCAAAAGTCAATTTTTTTTTTAAAATGTTCAAAATCAAAAAAATAAATCAGTGTTCTGAGTAGCTTTTAAAAAGTTTTGGAGTTCCTGAAAAGGAGAAAAAAGTTCTGCAAATTTAGGCCCATTATTCACATTTTTTCAAAAGTCACATTTAAAAAAAATGTTCAAAATCAAAAAAAAAAAAATTTGTGTTCTGAGTAGCTTTTAAAAAGTTCTGGAGTTCCTGAAAAGGAGAAAAAAGTTCTGCCAATTTTCGCCCAATATTCACATTTTACAAAAGTCAAATTTTTTACAAAATGTTTAAAATCAAAAAAATTTGTGTTCTGACTACCTTTTATAAAGTTCTGGAGTTTATGAAAAGGAGAAAAAAGTTCTGCAAATTTACGCCCAATATTCACATTTTTGCAAAAGACAAATTTTTAAAAAAATGTTCAAAATTAAAGAAATTGGTGTTCTGACTACCTTGTAAAAAGTTCTGGAGTTCCTGAAAAGGAGAAAAAGTTCTGCAAATTTACGCCCAATATTCACATTTTTCCAAAAGTCAAATTTTTTTAAAAATGTTCAAAATCAAAATAATTGGTGTTCTGAGTAGCTTTTAAAAAGTTCTGGGGTTCCTGAAAAGGAGAAAAAAAGTTCTGCAAATTTGGGCCCATTATTCACATTTTTTCAAAAGTCACATTTAAAAAAAATGTTCAAAATCAAAAAAAAAAATTTGTGTTCTGAGTAGCTTTTAAAAAGTTCTGGAGTTCCTGAAAAGGATGAAAAGCTTCTGCCAATTTTCGCCCAATATTCACATTTTACCAAAAGTCAAATTTTTTACAAAATGTTTAAAATCAAAAAAATTTGTGTTCTGACTACCTTTTATAAAGTTCTGGAGTTTTGAAAAGGAGAAAAAAGTTCTGCAAATTTACGCCCAATATTCACATTTTTGCAAAAGTCAAATTTTTAAAAAAATGTTCAAAATCAAAAAATTGGTGTTCTGAGTAGCTTGTAAAAAGTTCTGGAGTTCCTGAAAAGGAGAAAAAGTTCTGCAAATTTACGCCCAATATTCACATTTTTCCAAAAGACAAATTTTTTACAAAATGTTTAAAATCAAAAAAATTGGTGTTCTGACTACCTTTTATAAAGTTCTGGAGTTCCTGCAAAGGAGAAAAAAGTTCTGCAAATTTACGCCCAATATTCACATTTTTCCAAGTCAAATTTTTTTAAAAATGTCCAAAATCAAAATAATTGGTGTTCTGAGTAGCTTTTACAAAGTTCTGGAGTTCCTGAAAAGGAGAAAAAAGTTCTGCCAATTTTCGCCCAATATTCACATTTTACCAAAAGTCAAATTTTTTACAAAATGTTTAAAATCAAAAAAATTGGTGTTCTGACTACCTTTTATAAAGTTCTGGAGTTCCTGAAAAGGAGAAAAAGTTCTGCAAATTTACGCCCGATATTCACATTTTTGCAAAAGACAAATTTTTAAAAAAAATTTCAAAATCAAAGAAAGTGGTGTTCTGACTACCTTGTAAAAAGTTCTGGAGTTCCTGAAAAGGAGAAAAAGTTCTGCAAATTTACGCCCAATATTCACATTTTTGCAAAAGTCAAATTTTTTAAAAAATGTTCAAAATCAAAAAAAATCGGTGTTCTGAGTAGCTTTTAAAAAGTTCTGGAGTTCCTGAAAAGGAGAAAAAAGTTCTGCCAATTTTCGCCCAATATTCACATTTTACCAAAAGTCAAATTTTTACAAAATGGCCAAAATCAAAATAATTGGTGTTCTGAATAGCTTCTAAAAAGTTCTGGAGTTCCTGAAAAGGAGAAAAAAAATTTTGCAAATTTGCGCCCAATATTTACATTTTTCCAAAAGTCAAAATTAAAAAAAAAAAATTTAAAATCAAAAAAAAAAATTGGAGTTCTGAGTAGCTTTTAAAATGTTCTGGAGTTCCTGAGAAGGAGAAAAAAAGTTTTGCAAATTTACGCCCAATATTCACATTTTTGCAAAAGGCAAATTTTTAAAAAAATGTTCAAAATCAAAAAAATTGGTGTTCTGACTACCTTGTAAAAAGTTCTAGAGTTCCTGAAAAGGAGAAAGAAGTTCTCCAAATTTACGCCTAATATTCACACTTTTGCAAAACTCAAATTTTTAAAAAAATGTTCAAAATCAAAAAAATTGGTGTTCTGAGTAGCTTTTAAAAAGTTTTGGAGTTCGTGAAAAGGAGAAACAAAGTTCTGCAAATTTACGCCCAATATTCACATTTTTCCAAAAGTCAAATTTTTAAAAAAATTTTCAAAATCAAAAAAAGTGGTGTTCTGCCTACCTTGTAAAAAGTTCTGGAGTTCCTGAAAAGGAGAAAAAGTTCTGCAAATTTACGCCCAATACTCACATTTTTCCAAAAGGCAAATTTTTTAAAAATGTTCAAAATCAAAAAAATTGGTGTTCAGCGTAGCTTTTAAAAAGTTCTGGAGTTCCTGAAAAGGAGAAAAAAAGTTCTGCAAATTTACGCCCAATATTCAAAGTTTTCCAAAAGTCAAATTTTTTAAAAAATGTTCAAAATCAAAAAAATTGGTGTTCAGCGTAGCTTTTAAAAAGTTCTAGAGTTCCTGAAAAGGAGAAAGAAGTTCTCCAAATTTACGCCTAATATTCACACTTTTGCAAAACTCAAATTTTTAAAAAAATGTTCAAAATCAAAAAAATTGGTGTTCTGAGTAGCTTTTAAAAAGTTTTGGAGTTCGTGAAAAGGAGAAACAAAGTTCTGCAAATTTACGCCCAATATTCACGTTTTTCCAAAAGTCAAATTTTTTAAAAAATGTTCAAAATCAAAAAAATTTGTGTTCTGAGTAGCTTTTAAAAAGCTAAAGTAGCTTCTAAAAAGTTCTGGAGTTCCTTAAAAGGAGAAAAAAGTTTTGCAAATTTACGCCCAATATTCACATTTTTGCAAAAGGCAATTTTTTTAAAAAAAATTTCAAAATCAAAAAAATTGGTCTTCTGACTACCTTGTAAAAAGTTCTGGAGTTCCTGAAAAGGAGAAAAAAGTTCTGCAAATTTACGCCCAATATTCACATTTTTCCAAAAGTCAAATTTAAAAACAAATGTTCAAAATCAAAAAAAAAATTCGTTTTCTGAGTAGTTTCTAAAAAGTTCTGTAGTTCCTGAAATGGAGAAAAAATGCTTTGCAAATTTGGGCCCAATATTCACATTTTTCCAAAAGTCAAATTTAAAAACAAATGTTCAAAATCAAAAAAAAATTGGTTTTCTGAGTAGCTTCTAAAAAGTTCTGGAGTTCCTTAAAAGGAGAAAAAAGTTTTGCAAATTTACGCCCAATATTCACATTTTTGCAAAAGTCCAATTTTTTAAAAAATGTTCAAAATCAAAAAAAAATCGGTGTTCTGAGTAGCTTTTAAAAAGTTTTGGAGATCGTGAAAAGGACAAAAAAAGTTCTACAAATTTACGCCCAATATTCACATTTTTCCAAAAGTCAAATTTAAAAACAAATGTTCAAAATCAAAAAAAAAAATTCGTTTTCTGAGTAGTTTCTAAAAAGTTCTGTAGTTCCTGAAATGGAGAAAAAATGCTTTGCAAATTTGGGCCCAATATTCACATTTTTCCAAAAGTCAAATTTAAAAACAAATGTTCAAAATCAAAAAAAAATTGGTTTTCTGAGTAGCTTCTAAAAAGTTCTGGAGTTCCTTAAAAGGAGAAAAAAGTTTTGCAAATTTACGCCCAATATTCACATTTTTGCAAAAGTCCAATTTTTTAAAAAATGTTCAAAATCAAAAAAAAAATCGGTGTTCTGAGTAGCTTTTAAAAAGTTTTGGAGATCGTGAAAAGGACAAAAAAAGTTCTACAAATTTACGCCCAATATTCACATTTTTCCAAAAGTCAAATTTAAAAACAAATGTTCAAAATCAAAAAAAAAAATTCGTTTTCTGAGTAGTTTCTAAAAAGTTCTGTAGTTCCTGAAATGGAGAAAAAATGCTTTGCAAATTTGGGCCCAATATTCACATTTTTCCAAAAGTCAAATTTAAAAACAAATGTTCAAAATCAAAAAAAAATTGGTTTTCTGAGTAGTTTCTAAAAAGTTCTGGAGTTCCTGAAAAGGAGAAAAAAGTTTTGCAAATTTGCGCCCAAAATTCACATTTTTCCAAATATAAAATTTTAAAAAAATGTCCAAAATCAAAAAAAATTGATTTTCTGAGTAGTTTTTATAAAGCTCTGGAGTTCCTGAAAAGGAGAAAAAAGTTTTGCAAATTTGCGCCCAAAATTCACATTTTTGCAAAAGGCAAATTTTTTAAAAAAATGTCCAAATTCAAAAAAATTGGAGTTCTGACTACCTTGTGAAAAGCTCTGCTTGTTCCTAAAAAGGAGAAAAAAGTTCTGCAAATTTACGCCCAATATTCACATTTTTCCAAAAGTCAAATTTTTTAAAAAATGTTCAAAATGATAAAAATTGGTGTTCTGAGTAACTTTTTAAAAGTTCTGGAATGTCTGAATAGGGTGGAAAAAGTTCTGCAAATTTACGCCCAATATTCACATTTTTTCAAAACTCAAATTTAAAAAAAAATGTTAAAAATACAAACAAAAAATTGGTTTTCTGAGTAGCTTCTAAAAATTTCTGGAGTTCCTGAAAAGGAGAAAAAAGTTTTGCAAATTTGCCCCCAATATTCAAATTTTTCCAAAAGCCAAATTTTTAAAAAATGTTAAAAATCAAAAAAAAAAAAATAATAATTGGAGTCCTCAGTAGCTTTTGAAATGTTCTGGAGTGCCTGCGAAGGTGAAAAAAGTTCTGAAAATTTACGCCCAATATTCACATTTTTCCAAAAGCCAAATTTAAAAAAAAATGTTAAAAATAAAAAAAATGGGTTTTCTGAGTAGCTTCTAAAAAGTTCGAGAGTTCCTGAAAAGGAGAAAACAAGTTTTGCAAATTTGCGCCCAATATTCACATTTTTCCAAAAGTCAAATTTAAAAAAACATGTTCTAAATCAAAAAAAAAAAAATGGTGTTCTGAGTAGCTACTAAAAATTTCTGGAGTTCCTGAAACGGAGAAACAAAGTTCGGCAAATTTACGCCCAATATTCACATTTTTCCATGTCAAATTTTTTTAAAAATGTCCAAAATCAAAATAATTGGTGTTATGAGTAGCTTTTAAAAAGTTCTGGAGTTCGCGAAAAGGAGGAAAAAAGTTCTGCAAATTTACGCCCAATATTCACATTTTTGCAAAAGTCAATTTTTTTTTTAAAATGTTCAAAATCAAAAAAATAAATCAGTGTTCTGAGTAGCTTTTAAAAAGTTTTGGAGTTCCTGAAAAGGAGAAAAAAAGTTCTGCAAATTTAGGCCCATTATTCACATTTTTTCAAAAGTCACATTTAAAAAAAATGTTCAAAATCAAAAAAAAAAAAAATTTGTGTTCTGAGTAGCTTTTAAAAAGTTCTGGAGTTCCTGAAAAGGAGAAAAAAGTTCTGCCAATTTTCGCCCAATATTCACATTTTACAAAAGTCAAATTTTTTACAAAATGTTTAAAATCAAAAAAATTTGTGTTCTGACTACCTTTTATAAAGTTCTGGAGTTTATGAAAAGGAGAAAAAAGTTCTGCAAATTTACGCCCAATATTCACATTTTTGCAAAAGACAAATTTTTAAAAAAAATGTTCAAAATCAAAGAAATTGGTGTTCTGACTACCTTGTAAAAAGTTCTGGAGTTCCTGAAAAGGAGAAAAAGTTCTGCAAATTTACGCCCAATATTCACATTTTTCCAAAAGTCAAATTTTTTTAAAAATGTTCAAAATCAAAATAATTGGTGTTCTGAGTAGCTTTTAAAAAGTTCTGGGGTTCCTGAAAAGGAGAAAAAAAATTCTGCAAATTTGGGCCCATTATTCACATTTTTTCAAAAGTCACATTTAAAAAAAATGTTCAAAATCAAAAAAAAAATGTGTGTTCTGAGTAGCTTTTAAAAAGTTCTGGAGTTCCTGAAAAGGATGAAAAGCTTCTGCCAATTTTCGCCCAATATTCACATTTTACCAAAAGTCAAATTTTTTACAAAATGTTTAAAATCAAAAAAATTTGTGTTCTGACTACCTTTTATAAAGTTCTGGAGTTTTGAAAAGGAGAAAAAAGTTCTGCAAATTTACGCCCAATATTCACATTTTTGCAAAAGTCAAATTTTTAAAAAAAATTTCAAAATCAAAAAAAGTGGTGTTCTGACTACCTTGTAAAAAGTTCTGGAGTTCCTGAAAAGGAGAAAAAGTTCTGCAAATTTACGCCCAATATTCACATTTTTCCAAAAGACAAATTTTTTACAAAATGTTTAAAATCAAAAAAATTGGTGTTCTGACTACCTTTTATAAAGTTCTGGAGTTCCTGCAAAGGAGAAAAAAGTTCTGCAAATTTACGCCCAATATTCACATTTTTCCAAGTCAAATTTTTTTAAAAATGTCCAAAATCAAAATAATTGGTGTTCTGAGTAGCTTTTAAAAAGTTCTGGAGTTCCTGAAAAGGAGAAAAAAGTTCTGCCAATTTTCGCCCAATATTCACATTTTACCAAAAGTCAAATTTTTTACAAAATGTTTAAAATCAAAAAAATTGGTGTTCTGACTACCTTTTATAAAGTTCTGGAGTTCCTGAAAAGGAGAAAAAGTTCTGCAAATTTACGCCCGATATTCACATTTTTGCAAAAGTCAAATTTTTAAAAAAATTTCAAAATCAAAAAAAGTGGTGTTCTGACTACCTTGTAAAAAGTTCTGGAGTTCCTGAAAAGGAGAAAAAGTTCTGCAAATTTACGCCCAATATTCACATTTTTGCAAAAGTCAAATTTTTTAAAAAATGTTCAAAATCAAAAAAAATCGGTGTTCTGAGTAGCTTTTAAAAAGTTCTGGAGTTCCTGAAAAGGAGAAAAAAGTTCTGCCAATTTTCGCCCAATATTCACATTTTTGCAAAAGACAAATTTTTAAAAAAATGTTCAAAATCAAAGAAATTGGTGTTCTGACTACCTTGTAAAAAGTTCTGGAGTTCCTGAAAAGGAGAAAAAGTTCTGCAAATTTACGCCCAATATTCACATTTTTCCAAAAGTCAAATTTTTTTAAAAATGTTCAAAATCAAAATAATTGGTGTTCTGAGTAGCTTTTAAAAAGTTCTGGGGTTCCTGAAAGGAGAAAAAAAGTTCTGCAAATTTGGGACCATTATTCACATTTTTTCAAAAGTCACATTTAAAAAAAATGTTCAAAATCAAAAAAAAATTTGTGTTCTGAGTAGCTTTTAAAAAGTTCTGGAGTTCCTGAAAAGGATGAAAAGCTTCTGCCAATTTTCGCCCAATATTCACATTTTACCAAAAGTCAAATTTTTTACAAAATGTTTAAAATCAAAAAAATTTGTGTTCTGACTACCTTTTATAAAGTTCTGGAGTTTTGAAAAGGAGAAAAAAGTTCTGCAAATTTACGCCCAATATTCACATTTTTGCAAAAGTCAAATTTTTAAAAAAATGTTCAAAATCAAAAAATTGGTGTTCTGACTACCTTGTAAAAAGTTCTGGAGTTCCTGAAAAGGAGACAAAGTTCTGCAAATTTACGCCCAATATTCACATTTTTCCAAAAGTCAAATTTAAAAAAAAAAATGTTTAAAATCAAAAAAAAAAATTGGTTTTCTGAGTAGCTTCTAAAAAGTTCTGGAGTTCCTTAAAAGGAGAAAAAAGTTTTGCAAATTTACGCCCAATATTCACATTTTTGCAAAAGGCAATTTTTTTTAAAAAAATTTCAAAATCAAAAAAATTGGTCTTCTGACTACCTTGTAAAAAGTTCTGGAGTTCCTGAAAAGGAGAAAAAAGTTCTGCAAATTTACGCCCAATATTCACATTTTTGCAAAAGTCCAATTTTTTAAAAAATGTTCAAAATCAAAAAAAAATCGGTGTTCTGAGTAGCTTTTAAAAAGTTTTGGAGATCGTGAAAAGGACAAAAAAAGTTCTACAAATTTACGCCCAATATTCACATTTTTCCAAAAGTCAAATTTAAAAACAAATGTTCAAAATCAAAAAAAAAAAATTCGTTTTCTGAGTAGTTTCTAAAAAGTTCTGTAGTTCCTGAAATGGATAAAAAATGCTTTGTAAATTTGGGCCCAATATTCACATTTTTCCAAAAGTCAAATTTAAAAACAAATGTTCAAAATCAAAAAAAAAATGGTTTTCTGAGTAGTTTCTAAAAAGTTCTGGAGTTCCTGAAAAGGAGAAAAAAGTTTTGCAAATTTGCGCCCAAAATTCACATTTTTCCAAATATCAAATTTTAAAAAAATGTCCAAAATCAAAAAAAATTGATTTTCTGAGTAGTTTTTATAAAGCTCTGGAGTTCCTGAAAAGGAGAAAAAAGTTTTGCAAATTTGCGCCCAAAATTCACATTTTTGCAAAAGGCAAATTTTTTAAAAAAATGTCCAAATTCAAAAAAATTGGAGTTCTGACTACCTTGTAAAAAGCTCTGCTTGTTCCTAAAAAGGAGAAAAAAGTTCTGCAAATTTACGCCCAATATTCACATTTTTGCAAAAGTCAATTTTTTTTTTAAAATGTTCAAAATCAAAAAAATAAATCAGTGTTCTGAGTAGCTTTTAAAAAGTTTTGGAGTTCCTGAAAAGGAGAAAAAAGTTCTGCAAATTTAGGCCCATTATTCACATTTTTTCAAAAGTCACATTTAAAAAAAATGTTCAAAATCAAAAAAAAAAAAATTTGTGTTCTGAGTAGCTTTTAAAAAGTTCTGGAGTTCCTGAAAAGGAGAAAAAAGTTCTGCCAATTTTCGCCCAATATTCACATTTTACAAAAGTCAAATTTTTTACAAAATGTTTAAAATCAAAAAAATTTGTGTTCTGACTACCTTTTATAAAGTTCTGGAGTTTATGAAAAGGAGAAAAAAGTTCTGCAAATTTACGCCCAATATTCACATTTTTGCAAAAGACAAATTTTTAAAAAAATGTTCAAAATTAAAGAAATTGGTGTTCTGACTACCTTGTAAAAAGTTCTGGAGTTCCTGAAAAGGAGAAAAAGTTCTGCAAATTTACGCCCAATATTCACATTTTTCCAAAAGTCAAATTTTTTTAAAAATGTTCAAAATCAAAATAATTGGTGTTCTGAGTAGCTTTTAAAAAGTTCTGGGGTTCCTGAAAAGGAGAAAAAAAGTTCTGCAAATTTGGGCCCATTATTCACATTTTTTCAAAAGTCACATTTAAAAAAAATGTTCAAAATCAAAAAAAAAAATTTGTGTTCTGAGTAGCTTTTAAAAAGTTCTGGAGTTCCTGAAAAGGATGAAAAGCTTCTGCCAATTTTCGCCCAATATTCACATTTTACCAAAAGTCAAATTTTTTACAAAATGTTTAAAATCAAAAAAATTTGTGTTCTGACTACCTTTTATAAAGTTCTGGAGTTTTGAAAAGGAGAAAAAAGTTCTGCAAATTTACGCCCAATATTCACATTTTTGCAAAAGTCAAATTTTTAAAAAAATGTTCAAAATCAAAAAATTGGTGTTCTGAGTAGCTTGTAAAAAGTTCTGGAGTTCCTGAAAAGGAGAAAAAGTTCTGCAAATTTACGCCCAATATTCACATTTTTCCAAAAGACAAATTTTTTACAAAATGTTTAAAATCAAAAAAATTGGTGTTCTGACTACCTTTTATAAAGTTCTGGAGTTCCTGCAAAGGAGAAAAAAGTTCTGCAAATTTACGCCCAATATTCACATTTTTCCAAGTCAAATTTTTTTAAAAATGTCCAAAATCAAAATAATTGGTGTTCTGAGTAGCTTTTACAAAGTTCTGGAGTTCCTGAAAAGGAGAAAAAAGTTCTGCCAATTTTCGCCCAATATTCACATTTTACCAAAAGTCAAATTTTTTACAAAATGTTTAAAATCAAAAAAATTGGTGTTCTGACTACCTTTTATAAAGTTCTGGAGTTCCTGAAAAGGAGAAAAAGTTCTGCAAATTTACGCCCGATATTCACATTTTTGCAAAAGACAAATTTTTAAAAAAAATTTCAAAATCAAAGAAAGTGGTGTTCTGACTACCTTGTAAAAAGTTCTGGAGTTCCTGAAAAGGAGAAAAAGTTCTGCAAATTTACGCCCAATATTCACATTTTTGCAAAAGTCAAATTTTTTAAAAAATGTTCAAAATCAAAAAAAATCGGTGTTCTGAGTAGCTTTTAAAAAGTTCTGGAGTTCCTGAAAAGGAGAAAAAAGTTCTGCCAATTTTCGCCCAATATTCACATTTTACCAAAAGTCAAATTTTTACAAAATGGCCAAAATCAAAATAATTGGTGTTCTGAATAGCTTCTAAAAAGTTCTGGAGTTCCTGAAAAGGAGAAAAAAAATTTTGCAAATTTGCGCCCAATATTTACATTTTTCCAAAAGTCAAAATTAAAAAAAAAAAATTTAAAATCAAAAAAAAAAATTGGAGTTCTGAGTAGCTTTTAAAATGTTCTGGAGTTCCTGAGAAGGAGAAAAAAAGTTTTGCAAATTTACGCCCAATATTCACATTTTTGCAAAAGGCAAATTTTTAAAAAAATGTTCAAAATCAAAAAAATTGGTGTTCTGACTACCTTGTAAAAAGTTCTAGAGTTCCTGAAAAGGAGAAAGAAGTTCTCCAAATTTACGCCTAATATTCACACTTTTGCAAAACTCAAATTTTTAAAAAAATGTTCAAAATCAAAAAAATTGGTGTTCTGAGTAGCTTTTAAAAAGTTTTGGAGTTCGTGAAAAGGAGAAACAAAGTTCTGCAAATTTACGCCCAATATTCACATTTTTCCAAAAGTCAAATTTTTAAAAAAATTTTCAAAATCAAAAAAAGTGGTGTTCTGCCTACCTTGTAAAAAGTTCTGGAGTTCCTGAAAAGGAGAAAAAGTTCTGCAAATTTACGCCCAATACTCACATTTTTCCAAAAGGCAAATTTTTTAAAAATGTTCAAAATCAAAAAAATTGGTGTTCAGCGTAGCTTTTAAAAAGTTCTGGAGTTCCTGAAAAGGAGAAAAAAAGTTCTGCAAATTTACGCCCAATATTCAAAGTTTTCCAAAAGTCAAATTTTTTAAAAAATGTTCAAAATCAAAAAAATTGGTGTTCAGCGTAGCTTTTAAAAAGTTCTAGAGTTCCTGAAAAGGAGAAAGAAGTTCTCCAAATTTACGCCTAATATTCACACTTTTGCAAAACTCAAATTTTTAAAAAAATGTTCAAAATCAAAAAAATTGGTGTTCTGAGTAGCTTTTAAAAAGTTTTGGAGTTCGTGAAAAGGAGAAACAAAGTTCTGCAAATTTACGCCCAATATTCACGTTTTTCCAAAAGTCAAATTTTTTAAAAAATGTTCAAAATCAAAAAAATTTGTGTTCTGAGTAGCTTTTAAAAAGCTAAAGTAGCTTCTAAAAAGTTCTGGAGTTCCTTAAAAGGAGAAAAAAGTTTTGCAAATTTACGCCCAATATTCACATTTTTGCAAAAGGCAATTTTTTTAAAAAAAATTTCAAAATCAAAAAAATTGGTCTTCTGACTACCTTGTAAAAAGTTCTGGAGTTCCTGAAAAGGAGAAAAAAGTTCTGCAAATTTACGCCCAATATTCACATTTTTCCAAAAGTCAAATTTAAAAACAAATGTTCAAAATCAAAAAAAAAATTCGTTTTCTGAGTAGTTTCTAAAAAGTTCTGTAGTTCCTGAAATGGAGAAAAAATGCTTTGCAAATTTGGGCCCAATATTCACATTTTTCCAAAAGTCAAATTTAAAAACAAATGTTCAAAATCAAAAAAAAATTGGTTTTCTGAGTAGCTTCTAAAAAGTTCTGGAGTTCCTTAAAAGGAGAAAAAAGTTTTGCAAATTTACGCCCAATATTCACATTTTTGCAAAAGTCCAATTTTTTAAAAAATGTTCAAAATCAAAAAAAAATCGGTGTTCTGAGTAGCTTTTAAAAAGTTTTGGAGATCGTGAAAAGGACAAAAAAAGTTCTACAAATTTACGCCCAATATTCACATTTTTCCAAAAGTCAAATTTAAAAACAAATGTTCAAAATCAAAAAAAAAAATTCGTTTTCTGAGTAGTTTCTAAAAAGTTCTGTAGTTCCTGAAATGGAGAAAAAATGCTTTGCAAATTTGGGCCCAATATTCACATTTTTCCAAAAGTCAAATTTAAAAACAAATGTTCAAAATCAAAAAAAAATTGGTTTTCTGAGTAGTTTCTAAAAAGTTCTGGAGTTCCTGAAAAGGAGAAAAAAGTTTTGCAAATTTGCGCCCAAAATTCACATTTTTCCAAATATAAAATTTTAAAAAAATGTCCAAAATCAAAAAAAATTGATTTTCTGAGTAGTTTTTATAAAGCTCTGGAGTTCCTGAAAAGGAGAAAAAAGTTTTGCAAATTTGCGCCCAAAATTCACATTTTTGCAAAAGGCAAATTTTTTAAAAAAATGTCCAAATTCAAAAAAATTGGAGTTCTGACTACCTTGTGAAAAGCTCTGCTTGTTCCTAAAAAGGAGAAAAAAGTTCTGCAAATTTACGCCCAATATTCACATTTTTCCAAAAGTCAAATTTTTTAAAAAATGTTCAAAATGATAAAAATTGGTGTTCTGAGTAACTTTTTAAAAGTTCTGGAATGTCTGAATAGGGTGGAAAAAGCTCTGCAAATTTACGCGCAATATTCAAATTTTTCCAAAAATCAAATTTTTTCAAAAATGTACAAAATCAAAAAAAAATTGGTGCTCTGAGTAGCTTTTAAAAAGTTCTGGAGTTCCTGAAAAGGACAAAAAAAGTTCTGCAAATATTCACAATTTGCTAAAAGTTTATTTTTTTTTAAATGTTCAAAATCAAAAAGAAATTGGTGTTCTGAGTAACTTTTAAAAAGTTTTGGAGATCGTGAAAAGGAGAAACAAAGTTCTGCAAATTTACGCCCAATATTCACATTTTTCCAAAAGTCGAATTTAAAAAAAATGTTTAAAAACAAAAAAAAAAAAATTGGAGTCCTGAGTAGCTTTTAAAATGTTCTGGAGTGCCTACGAAGGAGAAAAAAGTTCTGCAAATTTGCGCCCAATATTCACATTTTTCCAAAAGTCAAATTTAAAAAAAAATGTTCAAAATTAAAAAAAAAATTGGTTTTCTGAGTAGCTTCTAAAAAGTTCTAGAGTTCCTGAAAAGGAGAAAAAAGTTTTGCAAATTTTCCCCCAATATTCACATTTTTCCAAAAGCCAAATTTTTAAAAAATGTTAAAAATCAAAAAAAAATAATAATTGGAGTCCTCAGTAGCTTTTAAAATGTTCTGGAGTGCCTGCGAAAGTGAAAAAAGTTCTGCAAAATTACGCCCAATATTCACATTTTTTCAAAACTCAAATTTAAAAAAAAATGTTAAAAATACAAACAAAAAATTGGTTTTCTGAGTAGCTTCTAAAAATTTCTGGAGTTCCTGAAAAGGAGAAAAAAGTTTTGCAAATTTGCCCCCAATATTCACATTTTTCCAAAAGCCAAATTTTTAAAAAATGTTAAAAATCAAAAAAAAAATAATAATTGGAGTCCTCAGTAGCTTTTGAAATGTTCTGGAGTGCCTGCGAAGGTGAAAAAAGTTCTGAAAATTTACGCCCAATATTCACATTTTTCCAAAAGCCAAATTTAAAAAAAAATGTTAAAAATAAAAAAATGGGTTTTCTGAGTAGCTTCTAAAAAGTTCGAGAGTTCCTGAAAAGGAGAAAACAAGTTTTGCAAATTTGCGCCCAATATTCACATTTTTCCAAAAGTCAAATTTAAAAAAACATGTTCTAAATCAAAAAAAAAAAATTGGTGTTCTGAGTAGCTACTAAAAATTTCTGGAGTTCCTGAAACGGAGAAACAAAGTTCGGCAAATTTACGCCCAATATTCACATTTTTCCATGTCAAATTTTTTTAAAAATGTCCAAAATCAAAATAATTGGTGTTATGAGTAGCTTTTAAAAAGTTCTGGAGTTCGCGAAAAGGAGGAAAAAAGTTCTGCAAATTTACGCCCAATATTCACATTTTTGCAAAAGTCAATTTTTTTTTTTAAATGTTCAAAATCAAAAAAATAAATCAGTGTTCTGAGTAGCTTTTAAAAAGTTTTGGAGTTCCTGAAAAGGAGAAAAAAAGTTCTGCAAATTTAGGCCCATTATTCACATTTTTTCAAAAGTCACATTTAAAAAAAATGTTCAAAATCAAAAAAAAAAAAAATTTGTGTTCTGAGTAGCTTTTAAAAAGTTCTGGAGTTCCTGAAAAGGAGAAAAAAGTTCTGCCAATTTTCGCCCAATATTCACATTTTACAAAAGTCAAATTTTTTACAAAATGTTTAAAATCAAAAAAATTTGTGTTCTGACTACCTTTTTTAAAGTTCTGGAGTTTATGAAAAGGAGAAAAAAGTTCTGCAAATTTACGCCCAATATTCACATTTTTGCAAAAGACAAATTTTTAAAAAAATGTTCAAAATCAAAGAAATTGGTGTTCTGACTACCTTGTAAAAAGTTCTGGAGTTCCTGAAAAGGAGAAAAAGTTCTGCAAATTTACGCCCAATATTCACATTTTTCCAAAAGTCAAATTTTTTTAAAAATGTTCAAAATCAAAATAATTGGTGTTCTGAGTAGCTTTTAAAAAGTTCTGGGGTTCCTGAAAAGGAGAAAAAAAATTCTGCAAATTTGGGCCCATTATTCACATTTTTTCAAAAGTCACATTTAAAAAAAATGTTCAAAATCAAAAAAAAAAATTTGTGTTCTGAGTAGCTTTTAAAAAGTTCTGGAGTTCCTGAAAAGGATGAAAAGCTTCTGCCAATTTTCGCCCAATATTCACATTTTACCAAAAGTCAAATTTTTTACAAAATGTTTAAAATCAAAAAAATTTGTGTTCTGACTACCTTTTATAAAGTTCTGGAGTTTTGAAAAGGAGAAAAAAGTTCTGCAAATTTACGCCCAATATTCACATTTTTGCAAAAGTCAAATTTTTAAAAAAAATTTCAAAATCAAAAAAAGTGGTGTTCCGACTACCTTGTAAAAAGTTCTGGAGTTCCTGAAAAGGAGAAAAAGTTCTGCAAATTTACGCCCAATATTCACATTTTTCCAAAAGACAAATTTTTTACAAAATGTTTAAAATCAAAAAAATTGGTGTTCTGACTACCTTTTATAAAGTTCTGGAGTTCCTGCAAAGGAGAAAAAAGTTCTGCAAATTTACGCCCAATATTCACATTTTTCCAAGTCAAATTTTTTTAAAAATGTCCAAAATCAAAATAATTGGTGTTCTGAGTAGCTTTTAAAAAGTTCTGGAGTTCCTGAAAAGGAGAAAAAAGTTCTGCCAATTTTCGCCCAATATTCACATTTTACCAAAAGTCAAATTTTTTACAAAATGTTTAAAATCAAAAAAATTGGTGTTCTGACTACCTTTTATAAAGTTCTGGAGTTCCTGAAAAGGAGAAAAAGTTCTGCAAATTTACGCCCGATATTCACATTTTTGCAAAAGTCAAATTTTTAAAAAAATTTCAAAATCAAAAAAAGTGGTGTTCTGACTACCCTGTAAAAAGTTCTGGAGTTCCTGAAAAGGAGAAAAAGTTCTGCAAATTTACGCCCAATATTCACATTTTTGCAAAAGTCAAATTTTTTAAAAAATGTTCAAAATCAAAAAAAATCGGTGTTCTGAGTAGCTTTTAAAAAGTTCTGGAGTTCCTGAAAAGGAGAAAAAAGTTCTGCCAATTTTCGCCCAATATTCACATTTTTGCAAAAGACAAATTTTTAAAAAAATGTTCAAAATCAAAGAAATTGGTGTTCTGACTACCTTGTAAAAAGTTCTGGAGTTCCTGAAAAGGAGAAAAAGTTCTGCAAATTTACGCCCAATATTCACATTTTTCCAAAAGTCAAATTTTTTTAAAAATGTTCAAAATCAAAATAATTGGTGTTCTGAGTAGCTTTTAAAAAGTTCTGGGGGTCCTGAAAAGGAGAAAAAAAGTTCTGCAAATTTGGGCCCATTATTCACATTTTTTCAAAAGTCACATTTAAAAAAAATGTTCAAAATCAAAAAAAAATTTGTGTTCTGAGTAGCTTTTAAAAAGTTCTGGAGTTCCTGAAAAGGATGAAAAGCTTCTGCCAATTTTCGCCCAATATTCACATTTTACCAAAAGTCAAATTTTTAAAAAAATGTTCAAAATCAAAAAAAATCGGTGTTCTGAGTAGCTTTTAAAAAGTTCTGGAGTTCCTGAAAAGGAGAAAAAAGTTCTGCCAATTTTCGCCCAATATTCACATTTTTGCAAAAGACAAATTTTTAAAAAAATGTTCAAAATCAAAGAAATTGGTGTTCTGACTACCTTGTAAAAAGTTCTGGAGTTCCTGAAAAGGAGAAAAAGTTCTGCAAATTTACGCCCAATATTCACATTTTTGCAAAAGTCAAATTTTTTAAAAAATGTTCAAAATCAAAAAAAATCGGTGTTCTGAGTAGCTTTTAAAAAGTTCTGGAGTTTATGAAAAGGAGAAAAAAGTTCTGCAAATTTACGCCCAATATTCACATTTTTGCAAAAGACAAATTTTTAAAAAAATGTTCAAAGTCAAAGAAATTGGTGTTCTGACTACCTTGTAAAAAGTTCTGGAGTTCCTGAAAAGGAGAAAAAGTTCTGCAAATTTACGCCCAATATTCACATTTTTCCAAAAGTCAAATTTTTTTAAAAATGTTCAAAATCAAAATAATTGGTGTTCTGAGTAGCTTTTAAAAAGTTCTGGGGTTCCTGAAAAGGAGAAAAAAAATTCTGCAAATTTGGGCCCATTATTCACATTTTTTCAAAAGTCACATTTAAAAAAAATGTTCAAAATCAAAAAAAAAAATTTGTGTTCTGAGTAGCTTTTAAAAAGTTCTGGAGTTCCTGAAAAGGATGAAAAGCTTCTGCCAATTTTCGCCCAATATTCACATTTTACCAAAAGTCAAATTTTTTACAAAATGTTTAAAATCAAAAAAATTTGTGTTCTGACTACCTTTTATAAAGTTCTGGAGTTTTGAAAAGGAGAAAAAAGTTCTGCAAATTTACGCCCAATATTCACATTTTTGCAAAAGTCAAATTTTTAAAAAAAATTTCAAAATCAAAAAAAGTGGTGTTCCGACTACCTTTTATAAAGTTCTGGAGTTCCTGCAAAGGAGAAAAAAGTTCTGCAAATTTACGCCCAATATTCACATTTTTCCAAGTCAAATTTTTTTAAAAATGTCCAAAATCAAAATAATTGGTGTTCTGAGTAGCTTTTAAAAAGTTCTGGAGTTCCTGAAAAGGAGAAAAAAGTTCTGCCAATTTTCGCCCAATATTCACATTTTACCAAAAGTCAAATTTTTTACAAAATGTTTAAAATCAAAAAAATTGGTGTTCTGACTACCTTTTATAAAGTTCTGGAGTTCCTGAAAAGGAGAAAAAGTTCTGCAAATTTACGCCCGATATTCACATTTTTGCAAAAGTCAAATTTTTAAAAAAATTTCAAAATCAAAAAAAGTGGTGTTCTGACTACCTTGTAAAAAGTTCTGGAGTTCCTGAAAAGGAGAAAAAGTTCTGCAAATTTACGCCCAATATTCACATTTTTGCAAAAGTCAAATTTTTTAAAAAATGTTCAAAATCAAAAAAAATCGGTGTTCTGAGTAGCTTTTAAAAAGTTCTGGAGTTCCTGAAAAGGAGAAAAAAGTTCTGCCAATTTTCGCCCAATATTCACATTTTTGCAAAAGACAAATTTTTAAAAAAATGTTCAAAATCAAAGAAATTGGTGTTCTGACTACCTTGTAAAAAGTTCTGGAGTTCCTGAAAAGGAGAAAAAGTTCTGCAAATTTACGCCCAATATTCACATTTTTCCAAAAGTCAAATTTTTTTAAAAATGTTCAAAATCAAAATAATTGGTGTTCTGAGTAGCTTTTAAAAAGTTCTGGGGTTCCTGAAAAGGAGAAAAAAAGTTCTGCAAATTTGGGCCCATTATTCACATTTTTTCAAAAGTCACATTTAAAAAAAATGTTCAAAATCAAAAAAAAATTTGTGTTCTGAGTAGCTTTTAAAAAGTTCTGGAGTTCCTGAAAAGGATGAAAAGCTTCTGCCAATTTTCGCCCAATATTCACATTTTACCAAAAGTCAAATTTTTAAAAAAATGTTCAAAATCAAAAAAAATCGGTGTTCTGAGTAGCTTTTAAAAAGTTCTGGAGTTCCTGAAAAGGAGAAAAAAGTTCTGCCAATTTTCGCCCAATATTCACATTTTTGCAAAAGACAAATTTTTAAAAAAATGTTCAAAATCAAAGAAATTGGTGTTCTGACTACCTTGTAAAAAGTTCTGGAGTTCCTGAAAAGGAGAAAAAGTTCTGCAAATTTACGCCCAATATTCACATTTTTGCAAAAGTCAAATTTTTTAAAAAATGTTCAAAATCAAAAAAAATCGGTGTTCTGAGTAGCTTTTAAAAAGTTCTGGAGTTTATGAAAAGGAGAAAAAAGTTCTGCAAATTTACGCCCAATATTCACATTTTTGCAAAAGACAAATTTTTAAAAAAATGTTCAAAATCAAAGAAATTGGTGTTCTGACTACCTTGCAAAAAGTTCTGGAGTTCCTGAAAAGGAGAAAAAGTTCTGCAAATTTACGCCCAATATTCACATTTTTCCAAAAGTCAAATTTTTTTAAAAATGTTCAAAATCAAAATAATTGGTGTTCTGAGTAGCTTTTAAAAAGTTCTGGGGTTCCTGAAAAGGAGAAAAAAAATTCTGCAAATTTGGGCCCATTATTCACATTTTTTCAAAAGTCACATTTAAAAAAAATGTTCAAAATCAAAAAAAAAAATTTGTGTTCTGAGTAGCTTTTAAAAAGTTCTGGAGTTCCTGAAAAGGATGAAAAGCTTCTGCCAATTTTCGCCCAATATTCACATTTTACCAAAAGTCAAATTTTTTACAAAATGTTTAAAATCAAAAAAATTTGTGTTCTGACTACCTTTTATAAAGTTCTGGAGTTTTGAAAAGGAGAAAAAAGTTCTGCAAATTTACGCCCAATATTCACATTTTTGCAAAAGTCAAATTTTTAAAAAAAATTTCAAAATCAAAAAAAGTGGTGTTCCGACTTCCTTTTATAAAGTTCTGGAGTTCCTGCAAAGGAGAAAAAAGTTCTGCAAATTTACGCCCAATATTCACATTTTTCCAAGTCAAATTTTTTTAAAAATGTCCAAAATCAAAATAATTGGTGTTCTGAGTAGCTTTTAAAAAGTTCTGGAGTTCCTGAAAAGGAGAAAAAAGTTCTGCCAATTTTCGCCCAATATTCACATTTTACCAAAAGTCAAATTTTTTACAAAATGTTTAAAATCAAAAAAATTGGTGTTCTGACTACCTTTTATAAAGTTCTGGAGTTCCTGAAAAGGAGAAAAAGTTCTGCAAATTTACGCCCGATATTCACATTTTTGCAAAAGTCAAATTTTTAAAAAAATTTCAAAATCAAAAAAAGTGGTGTTCTGACTACCTTGTAAAAAGTTCTGGAGTTCCTGAAAAGGAGAAAAAGTTCTGCAAATTTACGCCCAATATTCACATTTTTGCAAAAGTCAAATTTTTTAAAAAATGTTCAAAATCAAAAAAAATCGGTGTTCTGAGTAGCTTTTAAAAAGTTCTGGAGTTCCTGAAAAGGAGAAAAAAGTTCTGCCAATTTTCGCCCAATATTCACATTTTTGCAAAAGACAAATTTTTAAAAAAATGTTCAAAATCAAAGAAATTGGTGTTCTGACTACCTTGTAAAAAGTTCTGGAGTTCCTGAAAAGGAGAAAAAGTTCTGCAAATTTACGCCCAATATTCACATTTTTCCAAAAGTCAAATTTTTTTAAAAATGTTCAAAATCAAAATAATTGGTGTTCTGAGTAGCTTTTAAAAAGTTCTGGGGTTCCTGAAAAGGAGAAAAAAAGTTCTGCAAATTTGGGCCCATTATTCACATTTTTTCAAAAGTCACATTTAAAAAAAATGTTCAAAATCAAAAAAAAATTTGTGTTCTGAGTAGCTTTTAAAAAGTTCTGGAGTTCCTGAAAAGGATGAAAAGCTTCTGCCAATTTTCGCCCAATATTCACATTTTACCAAAAGTCAAATTTTTTACAAAATGTTTAAAATCAAAAAAATTTGTGTTCTGACTACCTTTTATAAAGTTCTGGAGTTTTGAAAAGGAGAAAAAAGTTCTGCAAATTTACGCCCAATATTCACATTTTTGCAAAAGTCAAATTTTTAAAAAAATTTTCAAAATCAAAAAATTGGTGTTCTGACTACCTTGTAAAAAGTTCTGGAGTTCCTGAAAAGGAGACAAAGTTCTGCAAATTTACGCCCAATATTCACATTTTTCCAAAAGTCAAATTTAAAAAAAAAAATGTTTAAAATCAAAAAAAAAAATTGGTTTTCTGAGTAGCTTCTAAAAAGTTCTGGAGTTCCTTAAAAGGAGAAAAAAGTTTTGCAAATTTACGCCCAATATTCACATTTTTGCAAAAGGCAATTTTTTTTAAAAAAATTTCAAAATCAAAAAAATTGGTCTTCTGACTACCTTGTAAAAAGTTCTGGAGTTCCTGAAAAGGAGAAAAAAGTTCTGCAAATTTACGCCCAATATTCACATTTTTGCAAAAGTCCAATTTTTTAAAAAATGTTCAAAATCAAAAAAAAATCGGTGTTCTGAGTAGCTTTTAAAAAGTTTTGGAGATCGTGAAAAGGACAAAAAAAGTTCTACAAATTTACGCCCAATATTCACATTTTTCCAAAAGTCAAATTTAAAAACAAATGTTCAAAATCAAAAAAAAAAAATTCGTTTTCTGAGTAGTTTCTAAAAAGTTCTGTAGTTCCTGAAATGGAGAAAAAATGCTTTGTAAATTTGGGCCCAATATTCACATTTTTCCAAAAGTCAAATTTAAAAACAAATGTTCAAAATCAAAAAAAAAATGGTTTTCTGAGTAGTTTCTAAAAAGTTCTGGAGTTCCTGAAAAGGAGAAAAAAGTTTTGCAAATTTGCGCCCAAAATTCACATTTTTCCAAATATCAAATTTTAAAAAAATGTCCAAAATCAAAAAAATTGATTTTCTGAGTAGTTTTTATAAAGCTCTGGAGTTCCTGAAAAGGAGAAAAAAGTTTTGCAAATTTGCGCCCAAAATTCACATTTTTGCAAAAGGCAAATTTTTTAAAAAAATGTCCAAATTCAAAAAAATTGGAGTTCTGACTACCTTGTAAAAAGCTCTGCTTGTTCCTAAAAAGGAGAAAAAAGTTCTGCAAATTTACGCCCAATATTCACATTTTTCCAAAAGTCAAATTTTTAAAAAAATGTTCAAAATGATAAAAATTGGTGTTCTGAGTAACTTTTTAAAAGTTCTGGAATGTCTGAAAAGGGTGGAAAAAGCTCTGCAAATTTACGCGCAATATTCAAATTTTTCCAAAAATCAAATTTTTTCAAAAATGTACAAAATCAAAAAAAAATTGGTGCTCTGAGTAGCTTTTAAAAAGTTCTGGAGTTCCTGAAAAGGACAAAAAAAGTTCTGCAAATATTCACAATTTGCTAAAAGTTTATTTTTTTTTAAATGTTCAAAATCAAAAAGAAATTGGTGTTCTGAGTAACTTTTAAAAAGTTTTGGAGATCGTGAAAAGGAGAAACAAAGTTCTGCAAATTTACGCCCAATATTCACATTTTTCCAAAAGTCGAATTTAAAAAAAATGTTTAAAATCAAAAAAAAAAAATTGGAGTCCTGAGTAGCTTTTAAAATGTTCTGGAGTGCCTACGAAGGAGAAAAAAGTTCTGCAAATTTACGCCCAATATTAGCATTTTCCCAAAAGTCAAATTTAAAAAAAAATGTTCAAAATAAAAAAAAATTGGTTTTCTGAGTAGCTTCTAAAAAGTTCTAGATTTCCTGAAAAGGAGAAAAAAGTTTTGCAAATTTGAGCCCAATATTCACATTTTTCCAAAAGCCAAATTTAAAAAAAAAAATTTCAAAATCAAAAAAAAAAATTGGAGTCCTGAGTAGCTTTTAAAATGTTCTGGAATTCCTGAAAAGGAGAAAAAAAGTTCTGCAAATTTACGCCCAATATTCACATATTTCCAAAAGTCAAATTTAAAAAAAACCGTTCAAAATCAAAAAAAATTGGTGTTCTGAGTAGCTTTTAAAAAGTTCTGGAGTTCCTGAAAAGGAGAAAAAAGTTCTGCAAATTTACGACCAATATTCACATTTTTCCAAAAGTCAAATTTTTTATAAAATGTTCAAAGTCAAAAAAATTGGTGTTCTGACTACCTTTTATAAAGTTCTGGAGTATCAGAAAAGGAGAAAAAAGTTCTGCAAATTTACGCCCAATATTCACATTTTTGCAAAAGTCAAATTTTTTAAAAAATGTTCAAAATCAAAAAAAAATCAATTAAAAAGTTTTGGAGTTCCTGAAAAGGAGAAAAAAATGTTCTGCAAATTTAGGCCAATTATTCATATTTTTTCAAAAATCACATTTAAAAAAAAATGTTCAAAATCAAAAAAAAAAAAAATTGTGTTCTTAGTAGCTTTTAAAAAGTTCTGGAGTTCGTGAAAAGGAGAAAAAAGTTCTGCCAATTTTCGCCCAATATTCATATTTTACAAAAAGTCAAATTTTTTACAAAATGTTTAAAATCAAAAAAATTGGTGTTCTGACTACCTTTTATAAAGTTCTGGAGTTTATGAAAAGGAGAAAAAAGTTCTGCAAATTTACGCCCAATATTCACATTTTTGCAAAAGTCAAATTTTTAAAAAATGTTCAAAATCAAAAAAAAAAATAATTGGAGTCCTGAGTAGCTTTTAAAATGTTCTGGAGTGCCTGCGAAGGTGAAAAAAGTTCTGCAAATTTACGCCCAATATTCACATTTTTCCAAAAGTCAAATTACAAAAAAATGTTCAAAATAAAAAAAAAAAATTGGTTTTCTGAGTAGCTTCTAAAAAGTTCTGGAGTTCCTGAAAAGGAGAAAAAAGTTTAGCAAATTTGCGCACAATATTCACATTTTTTCAAAAGCCAAATTTTTAAAAAATGTTAAAAATCAAAAAAAAAAATAATAATTGGAGTCCTCAGAAGCTTTTAAAATGTTCTGGAGTGCCTGCGAAGGTGAAAAAAGTTTTGCAAATTTGCGCCCAATATTCACATTTTTCCAAAAGTCAAATTTAAAAAAAAATGTTCAAAATTAAAAAAAAAAAATTGGTTTTCTGAGTAGCTCCTAAAAAGTTCTGGAGTTCCTGAAAAGGAGAAAAAAGTTTTGCAAATTTGCCCCCAATATTCACATTTTTCCAAAAGCCAAATTTTTAAAAAATGTTAAAAATCAAAAAAAAAAAATAATAATTGGAGTCCTCAGAAGCTTTTAAAATGTTCTGGAGTGCCTGCGAAGGTGAAAAAAGTTCTGCAAATTTACGCCCAATATTCACATTTTTCCAAAAGTCAAATTTAAAAAAAAATGTTAAAAATACAAAAAAAATTGGTTTTCTGAGTAGCTTCTAAAAAGTTCTGGAGATCCTGAAATGGAGAAACAAAGTTCTGCAAATTTGCGCCCAATATACACATTTTTCCAAAAGTCAAATTTAAAAAAAAATGTTCAAAATTAAAAAAAACAAGTAAGGAAGGCTAAGTTCGGGTGTAACCGAACATTACATACTCAGTTGAGAGCTATGGAGACAAAATAAGGAAAATCACCATGTAGGAAAATGAACCTAGGGTAACCCTGGAATGTGGTTGTATGACATGTGTATCAAATGGAAGGTATTAAAGAGTATTTTAAGAGAGAGTAGGCCATAGTTCTATGGATGAACGCCATTTAGGGATATCGCCATAAAGGTGGACCAGGGCTGACTCTAGAATGTGTTACGATATGGGTATCAAATGAAAGGTGATAATGAGTATTTTAAAAGGGAATGGGCTTTAGTTCTACAGGTGCACGCCTTTTCGAGAAATCGCCATAAAGGTGGACCAGGGGTGACTCTAGAATATGTTTGTACGATATGGGTATCAAATGAAAGCTGTTAATGAGTATTTTGAAAAGGAGTGATCCTTAGTTCCATAGGTGGACGCCGTTTCGAGATATCGCCATAAAGGTGGACCAGGGGTGTCTCTAGTTGTACGATATGGGAATCAAATTAAAGGTGTTACTGAGCATTTTAAGAGGGAGTGGGCATTAGGTCTATAGGTGGACGCCTTTTCGAAATGTCGCCATTAGGGTGGGCCAGGGGTGACTCTAGAATGTGTTTGTATGATATGGGTATCAAATGAAAGATGGTAATGAGTATTTTAAAAGGGAGTAATCCTTAGTTCTATAGGTGGACGCCTTTTCGATATATCGCCATAAAGGTGGACCAAGGGTGACTCTAGAATGTTTGTACGATATGGGTATCAAACGAAAGGTGTTACTGAGCATTTTAAGAGGGAGTGGGCATGAGGTCTATAGGTGGACGCCTTTTCGAGATATCGTCATTAGGGTGGGCCAGGGGTGACTCTAGAATGTGTTTGTACGATATGGGTATCAAACGAAAGGTGTTACTGAGCATTTTAAGAGGGAGTGGGCATTAGGTCTATAGGTGGACGCCTTTTCGAGATATCGCCATTAGGGTGGGCCAGGGGTGACTCTAGAATGTTTTTGTACGATATGGGTATCAAATGAAAGGTGGTAATGAGTATTTTAAAAGGGAGTAATCCTTAGTTCTATAGGTGGACGCCTTTTCGAGATATCGCCATAAAGGTGGACCAAGGGTGACTCTAGAATGTTTGTACGATATGGGTATCAAACGAAAGGTGTTACTGAGCATTTTAAGAGGGAGTGGGCATTAGGTCTATAGGTGGACGCTTTTTCGAGATATCGCCATTAGGGTGGGCCAGGGGTGACTCTAGAATGTTTGTACGATATGGGTATCAAACGAAAGGTGTTACTGAGCATTTTAAGAGGGAGTGGGCATTAGGTCTATAGGTGGACGCCTTTTCGAGATATCGCCTTTAGGGTGGGCCAGGGGTGACTCTAGAATGATTGTACGATATGGGTATCAAACGAAAGGTGTTACTGAGCATTTTAAGAGGGAGTGGGCATTAGGTCTATAGGTGGACGCCTTTTCGAGATATCGCGATTAGGGTGGGCCAGGGGTGACTCTAGAATGTTTGTACGATATGGGTATCAAACGAAAGGTCTTACTGAGCATTTTAAGAGGGAGTGGACATTAGGTCTATAGGTGGACGCCTTTTCGTGATATCGCCATTAGGGTGGGCCAGGGGTGACTCTAGAATGTTTGTACGATATGGGTATCAAACGAAAGGTGTTACTGAGCATTTTAAGAGGGAGTGGGCATTAGGTCTATAGGTGGACGCCTTTTCGAGATATCACCATTAGGGTGGGCCAGGGTGACTCTAGAATGTGTTTGTACGATATGGGTATCAAATGAAAGGTGGTAATGAGTATTTTAAAAGGGAGTAATCCTTAGTTCTATAGGTGGACGACTTTTCGAGATATCGCCATAAAGGTGGACCAAGGGTGACTCTAGAATGTTTGTACGATATGGGTATCAAACGAAAGGTGTTACTGAGCATTTTAAGAGGGAGTGGGCATTAGGTCTATAGGTGGACGCCTTTTCGAGATATCGCGATTAGGGTGGGCCAGGGGTGACTCTAGAATGTTTGTACGATATGGGTATCAAACGAAAGGTGTTACTGAGCATTTTAAGAGGGAGTGGGCATTAGGTCTATAGGTGGACGCCTTTTCGAGATATCGCGATTAGGGTGGGCCAGGGGTGACTCTAGAATGTTTGTACGATATGGGTATCAAACGAAAGGTGTTACTGAGCATTTTAAGAGGGAGTGGGCATTAGGTCTATAGGTGGACGCCTTTTCGAGATATCGCCATTAGGGTGGGCCAGGGGTGACTCTAGAATGTTTTTGTACGATATGGGTATCAAATGAAAGGTGGTAATGAGTATTTTAAAAGGGAGTAATCCTTAGTTCTATAGGTGGACGCCTTTTCGAGATATCGCCATAAAGGTGGACCAAGGGTGACTCTAGAATGTTTGTACGATATGGGTATCAAACGAAAGGTGTTACTGAGCATTTTAAGAGGGAGTGGGCATTAGGTCTATAGGTGGACGCCTTTTCGAGATATCGCCATTAGGGTGGGCCAGGGGTGACTCTAGAATGTTTTTGTACGATATGGGTATCAAATGAAAGGTGGTAATGAGTATTTTAAAAGGGAGTAATCCTTAGTTCTATAGGTGGACGACTTTTCGAGATATCGCCATAAAGGTGGACCAAGGGTGACTCTAGAATGTTTGTACGATATGGGTATCAAACGAAAGGTGTTACTGAGCATTTTAAGAGGGAGTGGGCATTAGGTCTATAGGTGGACGCCTTTTCGAGATATCGCGATTAGGGTGGGCCAGGGGTGACTCTAGAATGTTTGTACGATATGGGTATCAAACGAAAGGTGTTACTGAGCATTTTAAGAGGGAGTGGGCATTAGGTCTATAGGTGGACGCCTTTTCGAGATATCGCGATTAGGGTGGGCCAGGGGTGACTCTAGAATGTTTGTACGATATGGGTATCAAACGAAAGGTGTTACTGAGCATTTTAAGAGGGAGTGGGCATTAGGTCTATAGGTGGACGCCTTTTCGAGATATCGCCATTAGGGTGGGCCAGGGTGACTCTAGAATGTGTTTGTACGATATGGGTATCAAATGAAAGGTGGTAATGAGTATTTTAAAAGGGAGTAATCCTTAGTTCTATAGGTGGACGACTTTTCGAGATATCGCCATAAAGGTGGACCAAGGGTGACTCTAGAATGTTTGTACGATATGGGTATCAAACGAAAGGTGTTACTGAGCATTTTAAGAGGGAGTGGGCATTAGGTCTATAGGTGGACGCCTTTTCGAGATATCGCGATTAGGGTGGGCCAGGGGTGACTCTAGAATGTTTGTACGATATGGGTATCAAACGAAAGGTCTTACTGAGCATTTTAAGAGGGAGTGGACATTAGGTCTATAGGTGGACGCCTTTTCGTGATATCGCCATTAGGGTGGGCCAGGGGTGACTCTAGAATGTTTGTACGATATGGGTATCAAACGAAAGGTGTTACTGAGCATTTTAAGAGGGAGTGGGCATTAGGTCTATAGGTGGACGCCTTTTCGAGATATCGCCATTAGGGTGGGCCAGGGTGACTCTAGAATGTGTTTGTACGATATGGGTATCAAATGAAAGGTGGTAATGAGTATTTTAAAAGGGAGTAATCCTTAGTTCTATAGGTGGACGCCTTTTCGAGATATCGCCATAAAGGTGGACCAAGGGTGACTCTAGAATGTTTGTACGATATGGGTATCAAACGAAAGGTGTTACTGAGCATTTTAAGAGGGAGTGGGCATTAGGTCTATAGGTGGACGCTTTTTCGAGATATCGCCATTAGGGTGGGCCAGGGGTGACTCTAGAATGTTTGTACGATATGGGTATCAAACGAAAGGTGTTACTGAGCATTTTAAGAGGGAGTGGGCATTAGGTCTATAGGTGGACGCCTTTTCGAGATATCGCCTTTAGGGTGGGCCAGGGGTGACTCTAGAATGATTGTACGATATGGGTATCAAACGAAAGGTGTTACTGAGCATTTTAAGAGGGAGTGGGCATTAGGTCTATAGGTGGACGCCTTTTCGAGATATCGCGATTAGGGTGGGCCAGGGGTGACTCTAGAATGTTTGTACGATATGGGTATCAAACGAAAGGTCTTACTGAGCATTTTAAGAGGGAGTGGACATTAGGTCTATAGGTGGACGCCTTTTCGTGATATCGCCATTAGGGTGGGCCAGGGGTGACTCTAGAATGTTTGTACGATATGGGTATCAAACGAAAGGTGTTACTGAGCATTTTAAGAGGGAGTGGGCATTAGGTCTACAGGTGGACGCCTTTTCGAGATATCGCCATTAGGGTGGGCCAGGGTGACTCTAGAATGTGTTTGTACGATATGGGTATCAAATGAAAGGTGGTAATGAGTATTTTAAAAGGGAGTAATCCTTAGTTCTATAGGTGGACGACTTTTCGAGATATCG
Source organism: Eurosta solidaginis (assembly GCF_040869045.1). Taxonomy (NCBI): domain Eukaryota; kingdom Metazoa; phylum Arthropoda; class Insecta; order Diptera; family Tephritidae; genus Eurosta; species Eurosta solidaginis. The sequence goes on along the minus strand of NC_090320.1, from coordinate 107,807,375 downwards.
CCATAAAGGTGGACCAAGGGTGACTCTAGAATGTTTGTACGATATGGGTATCAAACGAAAGGTGTTACTGAGCATTTTAAGAGGGAGTGGGCATTAGGTCTATAGGTGGACGCCTTTTCGAGATATCGCGATTAGGGTGGGCCAGGGGTGACTCTAGAATGTTTGTACGATATGGGTATCAAACGAAAGGTGTTACTGAGCATTTTAAGAGGGAGTAGACATTAGGTCTATAGGTGGACACCTTTTCGAGATATCGCCATTAGTGTGGGCCAGAAGTGACTCTAGAATGTATTTGTACGATATGGATATCAAATTAAAAGAATTAGTGAGGGTTTTAAAAGCGACTGGCCCTTAGATGTATATTTGAAGGCGTTCTCGCGATATCGACCAAAATGTGGACCAGGTGATCCAGAAAATCATCTGTCGGGTACTGATAATTTATTTATATATGCAATACCACTAACAGTATTCCTGCCAAGATTCCAAGGGCTGTTGATTTCGCCTTGTAGAACTTTTTCATTTTCTTCTACTTAATATGGTACGTGTCACACCTATTTTACAAAGTTTTTTCCAAAGTTATATTTTGCGTCAATAAATCAATCCCGTTACCATGTTTCATCCCTTTTTTCGTAGTTGGTATAGAATTATGGCATTTTTTTCATTTTTCGTAATTTTCGATATCGATAAAGTGGGCGTGGTTATGGTCGGATTTCGGCCATTTTTTATACCAAGATAAAGTGAGTTCAGATAAGTATGTGGGCTAAGTTTAGTAAAGATATATCGGTTTTTGCTCAAGTTATTGTGTTAACGGCCGAGCGGAAGGACAGACGGTGGACTGTGTATAAAAACTGGGCGTGGCTTCCACCGATTTCGCCCATTTTCACAGAGAACAGTTACCGTCAAAGAATCTATGCTTCTACCAAATTTGAGAAGGATTGGTAAATTTTTGTTCGACTTATAGCATTAAAAGTATTCTAGACAAACTAAATGAAAATGGGCGGAGCCACGCCCATTTTGAAATTTTCTTTTATTTTTGTATTTTGTTGCATCATATCATTACTGGAGTTGAATTTTGACTTAATTTACTTATATACAGTAAAGATATTACATTTTTTGTTAAAATTTGAATTTAAAAAAATTTTTTTTTAAAAAGTGGGCGTGTTCTTCATCCAATTTTGCTAATTTTTATTTAGCACATATATAGTAATAGTAGTAACGTTCCTGCCAAATTTCATCATGATATCTTCAACGACTGCCAAATTACAGCTTGCAAAACTTTTAAATTACCATCTTGTAAAAGTGAGCGGTGCCACGCCCATTGTCCAAAACCTTACTAATTTTCTATTCTGCGTCATAAGGTCAACCCATCTACCAAGTTTCATCGCTTTAACCACCTTTGGCCATGAATTATCGCATTTTTTCGGTTTTTCGAAATTTTCGATATCGAAAAAGTGGGCGTGGTTATAGTCCGATATCGTTCATTTTAAATAGCGATCTGAGATGAGTGCTCAGAAACCTACATACCAAATTTCATCAAGATACCTCAAAATTTACTCAAGTTATCGTGTTAACGGACGGACGGACGGACGGACATGGCTCAATCAAATTTTTTTTCGATCCGGATTATTGTGATATATGGAAGTCTATATCTATCTCGATTCCTTTATATATGTACAACCAACCGTTATCCAATCAAACTTAATATACTCTGTGAGCTCTGCTCAACTGAGTATAAAAATTGGTTTTCTGAGTAGCTTCTAAAAAGTTCTGGACTTCCTGAAAAGGAGAAAAAATTTTTGCAAATTTGCCCCCAATCACATTTTTCCAAAAGCCAAATTTTTAAAAAATGTTAAAAATCAAAAAAAAAAAATAATAATTGGAGCCCTCAGTAGCTTTTAAAATGTTCTGGAGTGCCTGCGAAGGTGAAAAAAGGTCTGCAAATTTACGCCCAATATTCACATTTTTCCAAAAGTCAAATTAAAAAAAAAATGTTAAAAATAAAAAAAAAAAAATTGGTTTTCTGAGTAGCTTCTAAAAAGTTCGAGAGTTCCTGAAAAGGAGAAAACAAGTTTTGCAAATTTGCGCCCAATATTCACATTTTTCCAAAAGTCAAGTTTAAAAAAAATGTTCTAAATCAAAAAAAAAATGGTGTTCTGAGTAGCTTCTAAAAATTTCTGGAGTTCCTGAAACGGAGAAACAAAGTTCTGCAAATTTACGCCCAATATTCACATTTTTGCAAAAGTCAAATTTTTAAAAAAATGTTCAAAATCAAAAAAAATGGTGTTCTGACTACCTTGTAAAAAGTTCTGGAGTTCCTGAAAAGAAGAAAAAGTTCTGCAAATTTACGCCGAATATTCACATTTTTGCAAAAGTCAAAGTTTTTAAAAAATGTTCAAAATCAAAAAAAATCGGTGTTCTGAGTAGCTTTTAAAAAGTTTTTCAGTTCGTGAAAACGAGAAACAAAGTTCTGCAAATTTACACCCAATATTCACATTTTTCCAAAAGTCAAATTTTTTTAAAAATGTTCAAAATCAAAATAATTGGTGTTCTGAGTAGCTTTTAAAAAGTTCTGGAGTTCCTGAAAAGGAGAAAAAAAGTTCTGCAAATTTGGGCCCATTATTCACATTTTTTTCAAAAGTCACATTTAAAAAAAATGTTCAAAATCAAAAAAAAAAATTTGTGTTCTGAGTAGCTTTTAAAAAGTTCTGGAGTTCCTGAAAAGGAGAAAAAAGTTCTGCCAATTTTCGCCCAATATTCACATTTTACCAAAAGTCAAATTTTTTACAAAATGTTTAAAATCAAAAAAATTTGTGTTCTGACTACCTTTTATAAAGTTCTGGAGTTTTTGAAAAGGAGAAAAAAGTTCTGCAAATTTACGCCCAATATTCACATTTTTGCAAAAGTCAAATTTTAAAAAAAATGTTCAAAATCAAAAAATTGGTATTCTGACTACCTTGTAAAAAGTTCTGGAGTTCCTGAAAAGGATAAAAAGTTCTGAAAATTTACGCCGAATATTCACATTTTTGCAAAAGTCAAAATTTTAAAAAAATGTTCAAAATCAAAAAATTGGTATTCTGACTACCTTGTAAAAAGTTCTGGAGTTCCTGAAAAGGAGAAAAAGTTCTGCAAATTTACGCCGAATATTCACATTTTTGCAAAAGTCAAAGTTTTTAAAAAATGTTTAAAATCAAAAAAAATCGGTGTTCTGAGTAGCTTTTAAAAAGTTTTTCAGTTCGTGAAAACCAGAAACAAAGTTCTGCAAATTTACGCCCAATATTCACATTTTTCCAAAAGTCAAATTTTTTTTAAAATGTTCAAAATCAAAATAATTGGTGTTCTGAGTAGCTTTTAAAAAGTTCTGGAGTTCCTGAAAAGGAGAAAAAAAGTTCTGCAAATTTGCGCCCAATATTCACATTTTTCCAAGTCGAATTTCTTTAAAAATGTCCAAAACCAAAATAATTGGTGTTCTGAGTAGCCTTTAAAAAGTTCTGGAGTTCCTGAAAAGGAGAAAAAAAGTTCTGCAAATTTAGGCCCATTATTCACATTTTTCAAAAATCACATTTAAAAAAATGTTCAAAATCAAAAAAAAAAATTTGTGTTCTGAGTAGCTTTTAAAAAGTTCTGAAGTTCCTGAAAAGGAGAAAAAAGTTCTGCCAATTTTCGCCCAATATTCACATTTTACCAAAAGTCAAATTTTTTACAAAATGTTTAACATCTAAAAAATTGGTGTTCTGACTACCTTTTATAAAGTTCTGGAGTTTATGAAAAGGAGAAAAAAGTTCTGCAAATTTACGCCCAATATTCACATTTTTGCAAAAGTCAAATTTTTAAAAAAATGTTCAAAATCAAAAAAATTGGTGTTCTGACTACCTTTGAAAAGTTTGAAGGAAAAAGAAGACGTTGCAAGTTAAAGGTTGCGACTTAAATCCTCACTTTATTGAATAAATTTTTGTCTTTTACACTAATTTGCTTACCCTATACATTAATAAATATCTAAATACTAATAACTAAAAATAAGTACATAGGGAATGGAGAATGCATACATGTCTGTTTGTATACGGTCTTTGTATACATGTATTTTTTTATGAATAACTCCATACATGTAGTTTTGTACATTTAGCAGCGTCAGCAGATCAGTTTGAGTGTTTCGGTATTTTCCCAAAAGAGGCTTGTATGTTAGTATGTATAATTACGACGGGTTGTATGTTTATATGTATAATTGATTAGCTGTGAATGGATATAGGTCTCATGTTCGGCATTCCATATCGTCTGGGTTAGTTCAATAATTTATATTGGGAAAAATATTGTAATATGATTATTACTAAAATATATTTGGAATTTATACAGCATAATACCGCAAGTGTGTTACAGTCGTTGTGAGGTATAATGGTACCTTACAGTGGGTATGACGTATAATGCTACACCATCCGCCTTAGAAAAAGAGTTTTATACAATTGTTTTGTGAACAATTGTATGAGACTCTTTGTCATATTTTCAATGATTTTGATATTTTATTGTTGTAGTGGAAGAGGTTGTTTGCTCTGAGTTTGATCTGTTGACCTTGCTATTTTTATTGTTATAATTATTGTTTACTTTTTACGTATATATGTATATATATTTTTTTTGTATAAGTCCATTTTTTTTTTCAAAATTCTAGATTTTTAGATGTAGAAATTTTTTAAATCTTACTTATTCTATTTATATTATTTATATTAAAATTTTATACAATTGTTTTGTACAGCCGGTCCTTAAGAGCGTCGACTCTCTTAAAAATCGTCATGTTCTTACAAATCAAGTGAATTGGAATATTTATTTATTAGTTGTTCTTACAAATCAATTGAATTGGAATATTTATTTATTAGTTTCTAAATTATTTTTATAGTTTCTACCATTATTTATTCTACCATTACTTATTAACTTATGCAAATCATTTTCCTATCGAAATAATTTTTATTATTTATCTACCTAAAGTTAAAGAAGAAGAAACCTTACTATTAATATTTTCTAATCTATTGGGGTTAGAGTGAGCTATTTTCTTAATATGTAAAAATATGACCTTATAAGATCTAGGCAATAAATGAATGTATTTATTTTATCAAACTAATTCCGCATATTATTCAAGGAAAATATTTCTCTTTTTTTTTTTTGATATTTTTCATTCATAATAAGGTAAATTTGTAATAATTACATAGATTATAGAGGGGTTGCTGATGGAAGAGCGGGGTAGCTATGTATTGATAGTAGTTCTATTAATGGATAAGTGGAATGTGAATGTTCGGCGTAAATTTGCAGAACTTTTTCTCCTGTTCGGGAACTCCAGAACTTTTTACAAGGTAGTCAGAACACCGATTTTTTTGATTTTGAACATTTTTTAAAAAATTTGACTTTTGCAGAAATGTGAATATTGGGCGTAAATTTGCAGAACTTTTTTCTCCTTTTCATAAACTCCAGAACTTTATAAAAGGTAGTCAGAACACAAATTTTTTTGATTTTAAACATTTTGCAAAAAATTTGACTTTTGGTAAAATGTGAATATTGGGCGAAAATTGGCAGAACTTTTTTCTCCTTTTCAGGAACTCCAGAACTTTTTAAAAGCTACTCAGAACACAAATTTTTTTTTTGATTTTGAACATGTTTTTTAAATGTGACTTTTGAAAAAATGTGAATAATGGGCCTAAATTTGCAGAACTTTTTTTCTCCTTTTCAGGAACTCCAAAACTTTTTAAAAGCTACTCAGAACACTGATTTATTTTTTTGATTTTGAACATTTTTAAAAAAAAATTGACTTTTGCAAAAATGTGAATATTGGGCGTAAATTTGCAGAACTTTTTTCCTCCTTTTCGGGAACTCCAGAACTTTTTAAAAGCTACTCAGAACACCAATTATTTTGATTTTGGACATTTTTAAAAAAATTTGACTTGGAAAAATGTGAATATTGGGCGTAAATTTGCAGAACTTTGTTTCTCCGTTTCAGGAACTCCAGAAATTTTTAGAAGCTACTCAGAACACCATTTTTTTTTTCTTGATTTAGAACATTTTTTTTAAATTTGACTTTTGGAAAAATGTGAATATTGGGCGCAAATTTGCAAAACTTGTTTTCTCCTTTTCAGGAACTCTCGAACTTTTTAGAAGCTACTCAGAAAACCAATTTTTTTTTTTTAATTTTGAACATTTTTTTTTATATTTGACTTTTGGAAAAATGTGAATATTGGGCGCAAATTTGCAGAACTTTGTTTCATCGTTTCAGGAACTCCAGAAATTTTTAGAAGCTACTCAGAAAACCATTTTTTTTTTTGATTTTGAAGATTTGTTTTAAATTTGATTTTTGGAAAAATTTGAATATTGGGCGCAAATTCGCAAAACTTTTTTCTCCTTTTCAGGAACTCCAGAACTCTTTAGAAGCTATACAAAAACCAATTTTTTTTTGTATTTTTAACATTTTTTTTTAAATTTGACTTTTGGAAAAATGTGAATATAGGGCGTAAATTTGCAGAACTTTTTTCACCTTCGCAGGCACTCCAGAACATTTTAAAAGCTTCTGAGGACTCCAATTATTATTTTTTTTTTTGATTTTTAACATTTTTTAAAAATTTGGCTTTTGGAAAAATGTGATTGGGGGCAAATTTGCAAAACTTTTTTCTCCTTTTCAGGAACTCCAGAAGTTTTTAGAAGCTACTCAGAAAACCAATTTTTTTTTTAATTTTGAACATTTTTTTTTAAATTTGACTTTTGGAAAAATGTGAATATTGGGCGCAAATTTGCAAAACTTTTTTCACCTTTGCAGGCACTCCAGAATATTTTAAAAGCTACTGAGGACTCCAATTATTATTATTTTTTGATTTTTAACATTTTTTTAAAAATTTGGCTTTTGAAAAAATGTGAATATTGGACGCAAATTTGCAAAACTTTTTTCTCCTTTTCAGGAACTCCAGAACTTTTTAGAAGCTACTCAGAAAACCAATTTTTTTTTTTATTTTGAACATTTTTTTTTAAATTTGACTTTTGGAAAAATGTGAATATTGGGCGTAAATTTGCAGAATTTTTTCACCTTCGCAGGAACTCCAGAACTTTTTAAAAGCTACTCAGAAAACCATTTTTTTTTTGATTTTGAACATTTTTTTAAATTTGATTTTTGGAAAAATGTGAATATTGAGCGCAAATTTGCAAAACTTTTTTCTCCTTTTCAGGAACTCCAGAAATTTTTAGAAGCTACTCAGAAAACCAATTTTTTGTTTGTATTTTTAACATTTTTTTTTAAATTTGAGTTTTGAAAAAATGTGAATATTGGGCGTAATTTTGCAGAACTTTTTTCACCTTCGCAGGCACTCCAGAACATTTTAAAAGCTACTGAGGACTCCAATTATTATTTTTTTTTGATTTTTAACATTTTTTAAAAATTTGGCTTTTGGAAAAGTGTGAATATTGGGGGAAAATTTGCAAAACTTTTTTCTCCTTTTCAGGAACTCTAGAACTTTTTAGAAGCTACTCAGAAAACCAATTTTTTTTTTAATTTTGAACATTTTTTTTTAAATTTGACTTTTGGAAAAATGTGAATATTGGGCGCAAATTTGCAAAACTTTTTTCACCTTTGCAGGCACTCCAGAATATTTTAAAAGCTACTGAGGACTCCAATTATTTTTTTTTTTGATTTTTAACATTTTTTTTAAAATTTGGCTTTTGAAAAAATGTGAATATTGGGCGCAAATTTGCAAAATTTTTTCTCCTATTCAGGAACTCCAGAACTTTTTAGAAGCTACCCACAAAACCAATTTTTTTTTTTGTATTTTGAACATTTTTTTTTAAATTTGACTTTTGGAAAAATGTGAATATTGGGCGTAAATTTGCAGAACTTTTTTCACCTTCGCAGGCACTCCAGAACATTTTAAAAGCTACTCAGGACTCCAATTATTATTTTTTTTTGATTTTGAACATTTTTTAAAAATTTGACTTTTGCAAAAATGTGATTATGGGGGTAAATTTGCAGAACTTTTTTCTCCTTTTCATAAACTCCAGAACTTTATAAAAGGTAGTCAGAACACCAATTTTTTTGATTTTAAACATTTTGTAAAAAATTTGACTTTTGGTAAAATGTGAATATTGGGCGAAAATTGGCAGAACTTTTTTCTCCTTTTCAGGAACTCCAGAACTTTTTAAAAGCTACTCAGAACACAATTTTTTTTTATTTTGAACATTTTTTTTTAAATGTGACTTTTGAAAAAATGTGAATAATGGGCCTAAATTTGCAGAACATTTTTTTCTCCTTTTCAGGAACTCCAAAACTTTTTAAAATCTACTCAGAACACTGATTTATTTTTTTTTGATTTTGAGCATTTTTTTAAAAATTTGACTTTTGCAAAAATGTGAATATTGGGCGTAAATTTGCAGAACTTTTTTCTCCTTTTCTGATACTCCAGAACTTTATAAAAGGTAGTCAGAACACCAATTTTTTTGATTTTGAACATTTTGTAAAAAATTTGACTTTTGGAAAAATGTGAATATTGGGCGTAAATTTGCAGAACTTTTTTCTCCTGTTCAGGAACTCCAGAACTTTTTAAAAGCTACTCAGAACACCAATTTTTTTGATTTTGAACGGGTATTTTTTAAATTTGACCTTTGGAAATATGTGAATATTGGGCGTAAATTTGCAGAACTTTTTTTCTCTTTTTCAGGAACTCCAGAACATTTTAAAAGCTACTCAGGACTCCAATTTTTTTTTGATTTTCAAAATTTTTTTTAAATTTGGCTTTTGGAAAAATGTGAATATTGCGCGTAAATTTGCAGAGCTTTTTCCTCCCTTTTCAGACATTCCAGAACTTTTAAAAAGTTACTCAGAACACCAATTTTTATCATTTTGAACATTTTTTTAAAAATTTGACTTTTAGAAAAATGTGAATATTGGGCGTAAATTTGCAGAACTTTTTTCTCCTTTTTAGGAACTCCAGAACTTTATAAAAGGTAGTCAGAACACCAATTTTTTTGATTTTGAACATTTTGTAAAAAATTTGACTTTTGGAAAAATGTGAATATTGGGCGTAAATTTGCAGAACTTTTTTCTCCTGTTCAGGAACTCCAGAACTTTTTAAAAGCTACTCAGAACACCAATTTTTTTGATTTTTAACGGGTATTTTTTAAATTTGACTTTTGGAAATATGTGAATATTGGGCGTAAATTTGCAGAACTTTTTTTCTCTTTTTCAGGAACTCCAGAACATTTTAAAAGCTACTCAGGACTCCAATTTTTTTTTGATTTTCAAAATTTTTTTTAAATTTGGCTTTTGGAAAAATGTGAATATTACGCGTAAGTTTGCAGAGCTTTTTCCTCCCTTTTCAGACATTCCAGAACTTTTAAAAAGTTACTCAGAACACCAATTTTTATCATTTTGAACATTTTTTAAAAAATTTGCCTTTTGCAAAAATGTGAATTTTGGGCGCAAATTTGCAAAACTTTTTTCTCCTTTTCAGGAACTCCAGAGCTTTATAAAAACTACTCAGAAAACCAATTTTTTTTTTGATTTTGGACATTTTTTTTAAATTTGACTTTTGGAAAAATGTGAATTTTGGGCGCAAATTTTCAAAACTTTTTTCTCCTTTTCAGGAACTACAAAACTTTTTAGAAACTACTCAGAAAACCAATTTTTTTTTTGATTTTGAACATTTGTTTTTAAATTTGACTTTTGGAAAAATGTGAATATTGGGCCCAAATTTGCAAAGCATTTTTTTTCCATTTCAGGAACGCCAGAACTTTTTAGAAACTACTCAGAAATCGAATTTTTTTTTTTTGATTTTGAACATTTGTTTTTAAATTTGACTTTTGGAAAAATGTGAATATTGGGCGTAAATTTGCAGAACTTTTTTGTCCTTTTCAGGAACTCCAGAACTTTTTAAAAGCTACTCAGAGCACCAATTGTTTTTTGATTTTGTACATTTTTTTAAAATTTGACTTTTGGAAAAATGTGAATATTGGGCGTAAATTTGCAAAACTTTTTTCTCCTTTTCAGGAACTCCAGAGCTTTATAAAAACTACTCAGAAAACCAATTTTTTTTGATTTTGGACATTTTTTTAAAATTTGACTTTTGGAAAAATGTGAATATTGGGCGTAAATTTGCAAAACTTTTTTCTCCTTTTCAGGAACTCCAGAGCTTTATAAAAACTACTCAGAAAACCAATTTTTTTTGATTTTGGACATTTTTTTAAAATTTGACTTTTGGAAAAATGTGAATTTTGGGCGCAAATTTTCAAAACTTTTTTCTCCTTTTCAGGAACTCCAGAACTTTTTAGAAACTACTCAGAAAACCAATTTTTTTTTTGAGTTTGGACATTTGTTTTTAAATTTGACTTTTGGAAAAATGTGAATATTGGGCCCAAATTTGCAAAGCATTTTTTCTCCATTTCAGGAACTCCAGAACTTTTTAGAAACTACTCAGAAAACGAATTTTTTTTTTTTGATTTTGAACATTTGTTTTTAAATTTGACTTTTGGAAAAATGTGAATATTTTTTGTCCTTTACACGATCTCCAAAACTTTTTAAAAGCTACTCAGAACACCGATTTTTTTTTTTGATTTTGAACATTTTTTAAAAAATTGGACTTTTGCAAAAATGTGAATATTGGGCGTAAATTTGCAGAACTTTTTCTCCTTTTCAGGAACTCCAGAACTTTTTACAAGGTAGTCAGAACACCAATTTTTTGAACTTTGTTTCTCCTTTTCACGAACTCCAAAACTTTTTTAAAAAATTTAACTTTTGGAAAATTGTGAATGTTGGGCGCAAATCTGCAGAACTTTTTTTGTCCTTTTCAGGAACTCCACAACTTTTTAAAAACTATTCAGAACACCAATTTTTTTGACTTTGAACATTTTGTAAAAATTTGACTTTTGGAAAAATGTGAATATTGGGCCTAAATTTGCAGAAATTTTTTTTCCTTTTCATGAACTCCAGAACTTTTTAAAAGCTACTCTGAACACCAATTTTTTTTTTGATTTTGAACAGTTTTTTTTTAAATTTGACTTTTGGAAATATGTGAATATTGGGCGTAAATTTGCAGAACTTTTTTTCTCCTTTTCAGGAACTCCAGAACTTTTTAAAAGCTACTCAGAACACCAATTATTTTGATTTTGGACATTTTTAAAAAAATTTGACATGGAAAAATGTGAATATTGGGCGTAAATTTGCCGAACTTTGTTTCTCCGTTTCAGGAACTCCAGAAATTTTTAGTAGCTACTCAGAACACCATTTTTTTTTTTGATTTAGAACATGTTTTTTTAAATTTGACTTTTGGAAAAATGTGAATATTGGGCGCAAATTTGCAAAACTTATTTTCTCCTTTTCAGGAACTCTCGAACTTTTTAGAAGCTACTCAGAAAACCCATTTTTTTTATTTTTAACATTTTTTTTTAAATTTGGCTTTTGGAAAAATGTGAATATTACGCGTAAATTTTCAGAACTTTTTTCACCTTCGCAGGCACTCCAGAACATTTCAAAAGCTACTGAGGACGCCAATTATTATTTTTTTTTGATTTTTAACATTTTTTAAAAATTTGGCTTTTGGAAAAATGTGAATATTGGGGGCAAATTTGCAAAACTTTTTTCTCCTTTTCAGGAACTCCAGAACTTTTTAGAAGCTACTCAGGAAACCAATTTTTTTTTTAATTTTGAAAATTTTTTTTTAAATTTGACTTTGGAAAAATGTGAATATTGGGCGCAAATTTGCAGGACTTTGTTTCTCCGTTTCAGGAACTCCAGAAATTTTTAGAAGCTACTCAGAAAACCATTTTTTTTTTTATTTTAAACATTTTTTTTTTAAATTTGACTTTTGGAAAAATGTGAATATTGGGCGTAAATTTGCAGAACTTTGTTTCTCCTTTTCACGAACTCCAAAACTTTTTTAAAAAATTTAACTTTTGGAAAATTGTGAATGTTGGGCGCAAATCTGCAGAACTTTTTTTGTCCTTTTCAGGAACTCCACAACTTTTTAAAAACTATTCAGAACACCAATTTTTTTGACTTTGAACATTTTGTAAAAATTTGACTTTTGGAAAAATGTGAATATTGGGCCTAAATTTGCAGAAATTTTTTTTCCTTTTCATGAACTCCAGAACTTTTTAAAAGCTACTCTGAACACCAATTTTTTTTTTGATTTTGAACAGTTTTTTTTTAAATTTGACTTTTGAAAAAATGTGAATAATGGGCCCAAATTTGCAGAACTTTTTTTCTCCTTTTCAGGAACTCCAGAACTTTTTAAAAGCTACTCAGAACACCAATTATTTTGATTTTGAACATTTTTAAAAAAATTTGACTTTTGGAAAAATGTGAATATTGGGCGTAAATTTGCAGAACTTTTTCTCCTTTTCAGGAACTCCAGAACTTTTTACAAGGTAGTCAGAACACCAATTTTTTTGATTTTGAACATTTTTTTAAAAATTTGACTTTTGCAAAAATGTGAATATTGGGCGTAAATTTGCAGAACTTTTTTCTCCTTTTCATAAACTCCAGAACTTTATAAAAGGTAGTCAGAACACAAATTTTTTTGATTTTAAACATTTTGTAAAAAATTTGACTTTTGTAAAATGTGAATATTGGGCGAAAATTGGCAGAACTTTTTTCTCCTTTTCAGGAACTCCAGAACTTTTTAAAAGCTACTCAGAACACAAATTTTTTTTTTTTTTGATTTTGAACATTTTTTTTTAATGTGACTTTTGAAAAAATGTGAATAATGGGCCTAAATTTGCAGAACTTTTTTTCTCCTTTTCAGGAACTCCAAAACTTTTTAAAAGCTACTCAGAACACTGATTTATTTTTTTGATTTTGAACATTTAAAAAAAAAATTGACTTTTGCAAAAATGTGAATATTGGGCGTAAATTTGCAGAACTTTTTTCCTCCTTTTCGCGAACTCCAGAACTTTTTAAAAGCTACTCAGAACACCAATTATTTTGATTTTGGACATTTTTAAAAAAATTTTACATGGAAAAATGTGAATATTGGGCCTAAATTTGCCGAACTTTGTTTCTCCGTTTCAGGAACTCCAGAAATTTTTAGTAGCTACTCAGAACACCATTTTTTTTTTGATTTAGAACATGTTTTTTTAAATTTGACTTTTGGAAAAATGTGAATATTGGGCGCAAATTTGCAAAACTTGTTTTCTCCTTTTCAGGAACTCCAGAACTTTTTAGAAGCTACTCAGGAAACCAATTTTTTTTTTAATTTTGAAAATTTTTTTTTTAATTTGACTTTGGAAAAATGTGAATATTGGGCGCAAATTTGCAGGACTTTGTTTCTCCGTTTCAGGAACTCCAGAAATTTTTAGAAGCTACTCAGAAAACCATTTTTTTTATTTTTAACATTTTTTTTTAAATTTGGCTTTTGGAAAAATGTGAATATTGCGCGTAAATTTTCAGAACTTTTTTCACCTTCGCAGGCACTCCAGAACATTTCAAAAGCTACTGAGGACGCCAATTATTATTTTTTTTTGATTTTTAACATTTTTTAAAAATTTGGCTTTTGGAAAAATGTGAATATTGGGGGCAAATTTGCAAAACTTTTTTCTCCTTTTCAGGAACTCCAGAACTTTTTAGAAGCTACTCAGGAAACCAATTTTTTTTTTAATTTTGAAAATTTTTTTTTTAATTTGACTTTGGAAAAATGTGAATATTGGGCGCAAATTTGCAGGACTTTGTTTCTCCGTTTCAGGAACTCCAGAAATTTTTAGAAGCTACTCAGAAAACCATTTTTTTTTTGATTTTGAACATTTTTTTTAAATTTGATTTTTGGAAAAATGTGAATATTGAGCGCAAATTTGCAAAACTTTTTTCTCCTTTTCAGGAACTCCAGAAATTTTTAGAAGCTACTCAGAAAACCAATTTTTTGTTTGTATTTTTAACATTTTTTTTTAAATTTGAGTTTTGAAAAAATGTGAATATTGGGCGTAATTTTGCAGAACTTTTTTCACCTTCGCAGGCACTCCAGAATATTTTAAAAGCTACTGAGGACTCCAATTATTTTTTTTTTTGATTTTTAACATTTTTTTTAAAATTTGGCTTTTGAAAAAATGTGAATATTGGGCGCAAATTTGCAAAATTTTTTCTCCTATTCAGGAACTCCAGAACTTTTTAGAAGCTACCCACAAAACCAATTTTTTTTTTGTATTTTGAACATTTTTTTTTAAATTTGACTTTTGGAAAAATGTGAATATTGGGCGTAAATTTGCAGAACTTTTTTCACCTTCGCAGGCACTCCAGAACATTTTAAAAGCTACTCAGGACTCCAATTATTATTTTTTTTTGATTTTGAACATTTTTTAAAAATTTGACTTTTGCAAAAATGTGATTATGGGGGTAAATTTGCAGAACTTTTTTCTCCTTTTCATAAACTCCAGAACTTTATAAAAGGTAGTCAGAACACCAATTTTTTTGATTTTAAACATTTTGTAAAAAATTTGACTTTTGGTAAAATGTGAATATTGGGCGAAAATTGGCAGAACTTTTTTCTCCTTTTCAGGAACTCCAGAACTTTTTAAAAGCTACTCAGAACACAATTTTTTTTTATTTTGAACATTTTTTTTTAAATGTGACTTTTGAAAAAATGTGAATAATGGGCCTAAATTTGCAGAACATTTTTTTCTCCTTTTCAGGAACTCCAAAACTTTTTAAAATCTACTCAGAACACTGATTTATTTTTTTTTGATTTTGAGCATTTTTTAAAAAATTTGACTTTTGCAAAAATGTGAATATTGGGCGTAAATTTGCAGAACTTTTTTCTCCTTTTCTGATACTCCAGAACTTTATAAAAGGTAGTCAGAACACCAATTTTTTTGATTTTGAACATTTTGTAAAAAATTTGACTTTTGGAAAAATGTGAATATTGGGCGTAAATTTGCAGAACTTTTTTCTCCTGTTCAGGAACTCCAGAACTTTTTAAAAGCTACTCAGAACACCAATTTTTTTGATTTTGAACGGGTATTTTTTAAATTTGACTTTTGGAAATATGTGAATATTGGGCGTAAATTTGCAGAACTTTTTTTCTCTTTTTCAGGAACTCCAGAACATTTTAAAAGCTACTCAGGACTCCAATTTTTTTTTGATTTTCAAAATTTTTTTTAAATTTGGCTTTTGGAAAAATGTGAATATTGCGCGTAAATTTGCAGAGCTTTTTCCTCCCTTTTGAGACATTCCAGAACTTTTAAAAAGTTACTCAGAACACCAATTTTTATCATTTTGAACATTTTTTTAAAAATTTGACATTTAGAAAAATGTGAATATTGGGCGTACATTTGCAGAACTTTTTTCTCCTTTTTAGGAACTCCAGAGCTTTTTACAAGGTAGTCAGAACTCCAATTTTTTTTAATTTGGACATTTTTTTTAAAAATTTGCCTTTTGCAAAAATGTGAATTTTGGGCGCAAATTTGCAAAACTTTTTTCTCCTTTTCAGGAACTCCAGAGCTTTATAAAAACTACTCAGAAAACCAATTTTTTTTTGATTTTGGACATTTTTTTAAAATTTGACTTTTGGAAAAATGTGAATTTTGGGCGCAAATTTTCAAAACTTTTTTCTCCTTTTCAGGAACTACAAAACTTTTTAGAAACTACTCAGAAAACCAATTTTTTTTTTGATTTTGAACATTTGTTTTTAAATTTGACTTTTGGAAAAATGTGAATATTGGGCCCAAATTTGCAAAGCATTTTGTTTCCATTTCAGGAACTCCAGAACTTTTTAGAAACTACTCAGAAATCGAATTTTTTTTTTTGATTTGAACATTTGTTTTTAAATTTGACTTTTGGAAAAATGTGAATATTGGGCGTAAATTTGCAGAACTTTTTTGTCCTTTTCAGGAACTCCAGAACTTTTAAAAGCTACTCAGAGCACCAATTTTTTTTTGATTTTGTACATTTTTTTAAAATTTGACTTTTGGAAAAATGTGAATATTGGGCGTAAATTTGCAAAACTTTTTTCTCCTTTTCAGGAACTCCAGAGCTTTATAAAAACTACTCAGAAAACCAATTTTTTTTGATTTTGGACATTTTTTTTAAAATTTGACTTTTGGAAAAATGTGAATATTGGGCGTAAATTTGCAAAACTTTTTTCTCCTTTTCAGGAACTCCAGAGCTTTATAAAAACTACTCAGAAAACCAATTTTTTTTGATTTTGGACATTTTTTTAAATTTGACTTTTGGAAAAATGTGAATTTTGGGCGCAAATTTTCAAAACTTTTTTCTCCTTTTCAGGAACTCCAGAACTTTTTAGAAACTACTCAGAAAACCAATTTTTTTTTTTTGAGTTTGGACATTTGTTTTTAAATTTGACTTTTGGAAGAATGTGAATATTGGGCGTAAATTTGCAGAACTTTGTTTCTCGTTTTCACGAACTGAAAACCTTTTTAAAAGCTACTCAGAACACCGATTTTTTTTGATTTTGAACATTTTTTAAAAAATTTGCCTTTTGCAAAAATGTGAATATTCGGGGTAAATTTGCAGAACTTTTTCTCCTTTTCAGGAACTCCAGAACTTTTTAGAAGGTAGTCAGAACACCAATTTTTTTGATTTTGAACATTTTTTTTTAAATTTGACTTTTGCAAAAATGTGAATATTGGGCGTAAATTTGCAGAACTTTTAAAAGTTTAAAATGTTCAAATCAAAAAAAAAAAAAATTGTGTTCTGAGTAGCTTTTAAAAAGTTCTGGAGTTCCTGCGAAGGTGAAAAAATTCTGCAAATTTACGCCCAATATTCACATTTTTCCAAAAGTCAAATTTAAAAAAAAATGTTCAAAATAAAAAAAAAAATTGGTTTTCTGAGTAGCTTCTAAAAAGTTCTGGAGTTCCTGAAAAGGAGAAAAAAGTTTTGCAAATTTGCGTCCAATATTCACATTTTTCCAAAAGTCAAATTTTAAAAAAATGTCCAAAATCAAAAAAAATTGGTTTTCTGAGTAGTTTTTATAAAGCTCTGGAGTTCCTGAAAAGGAGAAAAAAGTTTTGCAAATTTACGCCCAATATTCACATTTTTCCAAAAGTCAAATTTTAAAAAAATGTCCAAAATCAAAAAAAATTGGTTTTCTGAGTAGTTTTTATAAAGCTCTGGAGTTCCTGAAAAGGAGAAAAAAGTTTTGCAAATTTACGCCCAATATTCACATTTTTCCAAAAGTCAAATTTTAAAAAAATGTACAAAATCAAAAAAAAATTGGTGCTCTGAGTAGCTTTTAAAAAGTTCTGGAGTTCCTGAAAAGGACAAAAACGTTCTGCAAATTTACGCCCAATATTCACATTTTTCCAAAAGTCAAATTTAAAAACAAATGTTCAAATCAAAAAAAAAAAATTCGATTTCTGAGTAGTTTCTAAAAAGTTCTGGAGTTCCTGAAATGGAAACAAAATGCTTTGCAAATTTGGGCCCAATATTCACATTTTTCCAAAAGTCAAATTTAAAAACAAATGTTCAAAATCAAAAAAAAAATTGGTTTTCTGAGTAGTTTCTAAAAAGTTTTGTAGTTCCTGAAAAGGAGAAAAAAGTTTTGAAAATTTGCGCCCAAAATTCACATTTTTCCAAAAGTCAAATTTTAAAAAAATGTCCAAAATCAAAAAAAAATTGGTTTTCTGAGTAGTTTTTATAAAGCTCTGGAGTTCCTGAAAAGGAGAAAAAAGTTTTGCAAATTTGCGCCCAAAATTCACATTTTTGCAAAAGGCAAATTTTAAAAAAAAATGTCCAAATTAAAAAAAATTGGAGTTCTGACTACCTTGTAAAAAGCTCTGGAGTTCCTAAAAAGGAGAAAAAAGTTCTGCAAATGTACGCCCAATATTCACATTTTTCTAAAAGTCAAATTTTTAAAAAAATGTTCAAAATGATAAAAATTGGTGTTCTGAGTAACTTTTTAAAAGTTCTGGAATGTCTCAAAAGGGAGGAAAAAGCTCTGCAAATTTACGCGCAATATTCACATTTTTCCAAAAGCCAAATTTAAAAAAAATTTTGAAAATCAAAAAAAAATTGGAGTCCTGAGTAGCTTTTAAAATGTTCTGGAGTTCCTGAAAAAGAGAAAAAAAGTTCTGCAAATTTACGCCCAATATTCACATATTTCCAAAAGTCAAATTTAAAAAATACCCGTTCAAAATCAAAAAAATTGGTGTTCTGAGTAGCTTTTAAAAAGTTCTGGAGTTCCTGAACAGGAGAAAAAAGTTCTGCAAATTTACGCCCAATATTCACATTTTTCCAAAAGTCAAATTTTTTACAAAATGTTCAAAATCAAAAAAATTGGTGTTCTGACTACCTTTTATAAAGTTCTGGAGTATCAGAAAAGGAGAAAAAAGTTCTGCAAATTTACGCCCAATATTCACATTTTTGCAAAAGTCAAATTTTTTAAAAAACGCTCAAAATCAAAAAAAAATAAATCAGTGTTCTGAGTAGATTTTAAAAAGTTTTGGAGTTCCTGAAAAGGAGAAAAAAATGTTCTGCAAATTTAGGCCCATTATTCACATTTTTTCAAAAGTCACATTTAAAAAAAAATGTTCAAAATAAAAAAAAATTGTGTTCTGAGTAGCTTTTAAAAAGTTCTGGAGTTCCTGAAAAGGAGAAAAAAGTTCTGCCAATTTTCGCCCAATATTCACATTTTACCAAAAGTCAAATTTTTTACAAAATGTTTAAAATCAAAAAAATTGGTGTTCTGACTACCTTTTATAAAGTTCTGGAGTTTATGAAAAGGAGAAAAAAGTTCTGCAAATTTACCCCCATAATCACATTTTTGCAAAAGTCAAATTTTTAAAAAATGTTCAAAATCAAAAAAAAATAATAATTGGAGTCCTGAGTAGCTTTTAAAATGTTCTGGAGTGCCTGCGAAGGTGAAAAAAGTTCTGCAAATTTACGCCCAATATTCACATTTTTCCAAAAGTCAAATTTAAAAAAAAATGTTCAAAATACAAAAAAAAAAATTGGTTTTGTGGGTAGCTTCTAAAAAGTTCTGGAGTTCCTGAATAGGAGAAAAAATTTTGCAAATTTGCGCCCAATATTCACATTTTTTCAAAAGCCAAATTTTAAAAAAAATGTTAAAAATCAAAAAAAAAAATAATTGGAGTCCTCAGTAGCTTTTAAAATATTCTGGAGTGCCTGCGAAGGTGAAAAAAGTTCTGCAAAATTACGCCCAATATTCACATTTTTTCAAAACTCAAATTTAAAAAAAAATGTTAAAAATACAAACAAAAAATTGGTTTTCTGAGTAGCTTCTAAAAATTTCTGGAGTTCCTGAAAAGGAGAAAAAAGTTTTGCAAATTTGCGCTCAATATTCACATTTTTCCAAAAATCAAATTTAAAAAAAATGTTCAAAATCAAAAAAAAAATGGTTTTCTGAGTAGCTTCTAAAAATTTCTGGAGTTCCTGAAACGGAGAAACAAAGTCCTGCAAATTTGCGCCCAATATTCACATTTTTCCAAAGTCAAATTAAAAAAAAAATTTTCAAAATTAAAAAAAAAATTGGTTTCCTGAGTAGCTTCTAAAAAGTTCTGGAGTTCCTGAAAAGGAGAAAAAAGTTTTGCAAATTTGCCCCCAATATTCACATTTTTCCAAAAGCCAAATTTTTAAAAAATGTTAAAAATCAAAAAAAAATAATAATTGGCGTCCTCAGTAGCTTTTGAAATGTTCTGGAGTGCCTGCGAAGGTGAAAAAAGTTCTGAAAATTTACGCGCAATATTCACATTTTTCCAAAAGCCAAATTTAAAAAAAAATGTTAAAAATAAAAAAAATGGTTTTCTGAGTAGCTTCTAAAAATTTCTGGAGTTCCTGAAACGGAGAAACAAAGTCCTGCAAATTTGCGCCCAATATTCACATTTTTCCAAAGTCAAATTAAAAAAAAAATTTTCAAAATTAAAAAAAAAATTGGTTTCCTGAGTAGCTTCTAAAAAGTTCTGGAGTTCCTGAAAAGGAGAAAACAAGTTTTGCAAATTTGCGCCCAATATTCACATTTTTCCAAAAGTCAAATTTAAAAAAACATGTTCTAAATCAAAAAAAAAAATGGTGTTCTGAGTAGCTACTAAAAATTTCTGGAGTTCCTGAAACGGAGAAACAAAGTTCGGCAAATTTAGGCCCAATATTCACATTTTTCCATGTAAAATTTTTTTAAAAATGTCCAAAATCAAAATAATTGGTGTTCTGAGTAGCTTTTAAAAAGTTCTGGAGTTCGCGAAAAGGAGGAAAAAAGTTCTGCAAATTTACGCCCAATATTCACATTTTTGCAAAAGTCAATTTTTTTTTTAAATGTTCAAAATCAAAAAAATAAATCAGTGTTCTGAGTAGCTTTTAAAAAGTTTTGGAGTTCCTGAAAAGGAGAAAAAAAGTTCTGCAAATTTAGGCCCATTATTCACATTTTTTCAAAAGTCACATTAAAAAAAAATGTTCAAAATCAAAAAAAAAAAAAATTTGTGTTCTGAGTAGCTTTTAAAAAGTTCTGGAGTTCCTGAAAAGGAGAAAAAAGTTCTGCCAATTTTCGCCCAATATTCACATTTTACAAAAGTCAAATTTTTTACAAAATGTTTAAAATCAAAAAAATTTGTGTTCTGACTACCTTTTATAAAGTTCTGGAGTTTATGAAAAGGAGAAAAAAGTTCTGCAAATTTACGCCCAATATTCACATTTTTGCAAAAGTCAAATTTTTAAAAAAATGTTCAAAATCAAAAAAATTGGTGTTCTGACTACCTTGTAAAAAGTTCTGGAGTTCCTGAAAAGGAGAAAAAGTTCTGCAAATTTACGCCCAATATTCACATTTTTCCAAAAGTCAAATTTTTTTAAAAATGTTCAAAATCAAAATAATTGGTGTTCTGAGTAGCTTTTAAAAAGTTCTGGAGTTCCTGAAAAGGAGAAAAAAAGTTCTGCAAATTTGGGCCCATTATTCACATTTTTTCAAAAGTCAAATTTAAAAAAAAACTGTTCAAAATCAAAAAAAAAATTGGTGTTCAGAGTAGCTTTTAAAAAGTTCTGGAGTTCATGAAAAGGAAAAAAAATTTCTGCAAATTTAGGCCCAATATTCACATTTTTCCAAAAGTCAAATTTTTACAAAATGTTCAAAGTCAAAAAAATTGGTGTTCTGAATAGTTTTTAAAAAGTTGTGGAGTTCCTGAAAAGGACAAAAAAAGTTCTGCAGATTTGCGCCCAACATTCACAATTTTCCAAAAGTTAAATTTTTTAAAAAAGTTTTGGAGTTCGTGAAAAGGAGAAACAAAGTTCTGCAAATTTACGCCCAATATTCACATTTTTCCAAAAGTCAAATTTAAAAAAAAAATGTTTAAAATAAAAAAAAAAATGGTTTTCTGAGTAGCTTCTAAAAATTTCTGGAGTTCCTGAAACGGAGAAACAAAGTCCTGCAAATTTGCGCCCAATATTCACATTTTTCCAAAGTCAAATTTAAAAAAAATTTTCAAAATTAAAAAAAAAATTGGTTTCCTGAGTAGCTTCTAAAAAGTTCTGGAGTTCCTGAAAAGGAGAAAAAAGTTTTGCAAATTTGCCCCCAATATTCACATTTTTCCAAAAGCCAAATTTTTAAAAAATGTTAAAAATCAAAAAAAAATAATAATTGGCGTCCTCAGTAGCTTTTGAAATGTTCTGGAGTGCCTGCGAAGGTGAAAAAAGTTCTGAAAATTTACGCGTAATATTCACATTTTTCCAAAAGCCAAATTTAAAAAAAAATGTTAAAAATAAAAAAAATGGGTTTTCTGAGTAGCTTCTAAAAAGTTCGAGAGTTCCTGAAAAGGAGAAAATAAGTTTTGCAAATTTGCGCCCAATATTCACATTTTTCCAAAAGTCAAATTTAAAAAAACATGTTCTAAATCAAAAAAAAAATGGTGTTCTGAGTAGCTACTAAAAATTTCTGGAGTTCCTGAAACGGAGAAACAAAGTTCGGCAAATTTACGCCCAATATTCACATTTTTCCATGTCAAATTTTTTTAAAAATGTCCAAAATCAAAATAATTGGTGTTCTGAGTAGCTTTTAAAAAGTTCTGGAGTTCCTGAAAAGGAGAAAAAAAGTTCTGCAAATTTACGCCCAATATTCACATATTTCCAAAAGTCAAATTTAAAAAAAACTGTTCAAAATCAAAAAAAAAATTGGTGTTCAGAGTAGCTTTTAAAAAGTTCTGGAGTTCATGAAAAGGAAAAAAAATTTCTGCAAATTTAGGCCCAATATTCACATTTTTCCAAAAGTCAAATTTTTACAAAATGTTCAAAGTCAAAAAAATTGGTGTTCTGAATAGTTTTTTAAAAGTTGTGGAGTTCCTGAAAAGGACAAAAAAAGTTCTGCAGATTTGCGCCCAACATTCACAATTTTCCAAAAGTTATTAATTTTTAAAAAAGTTTTGGAGTTCGTGAAAAGGAGAAACAAAGTTCAAAAATTGGTGTTCTGACTACCTTGTAAAAAGTTCTGGAGTTCCTGAAAAGGAGAAAAAGTTCTGCAAATTTACGCCCAATATTCACATTTTTGCAAAAGTCCAATTTTTTAAAAAATGTTCAAAATCAAAAAAAAAAATCGGTGTTCTGAGTAGCTTTTAAAAAGTTTTGGAGATCGTGTAAAGGACAAAAAATATTCACATTTTTCCAAAAGTCAAATTTAAAAACAAATGTTCAAAATCAAAAAAAAAAAATTCGTTTTCTGAGTAGTTTCTAAAAAGTTCTGGAGTTCCTGAAATGGAGAAAAAATGCTTTGCAAATTTGGGCCCAATATTCACATTTTTCCAAAAGTCAAATTTAAAAACAAATGTCCAAACTCAAAAAAAAATTGGTTTTCTGAGTAGTTTCTAAAAAGTTCTGGAGTTCCTGAAAAGGAGAAAAAAGTTTT